>NC_062575.1:47087252-47390466 GCF_022837055.1 Prionailurus viverrinus | reverse complement strand
AGGGAGCTTTGGGCAATGTGGGCGAGGGGGCGATCCCGAAGGAAGAGGATGTCCCAGGAGAGGGAAGCCCAAGAGAGGGCCTCACCGGTTCCATCCTCGTTCACCATGCCCAGCCCCTCTGCCTTGTTCTGTCTCTCGAAGGCGTTGAGATCCAGGACGCTGTGCGAGGGGCGGGGGAGGTGGAAGGAAAGATGGGGAAGATGGGCTGAGGCCTCCGCCCTCTTTCAGAGCCCTGCAACGCCCCCACCCCCACCCCACCCTGCCGTGAGCGAGTGGAGGGCCACAGTAAACCAGGAATGAGCTGAAATCATCGAGAGGAAGCAGAAACAGAACTGGAAGAAGCCATGTGGCCGCAGTTCACAAGTAAGGTGGGGCCAGGATGAAATATGCACAAGTTGAAATCGGGAGGAAACAGAAACCCTCAATTAGCAAAGCTGGTGGGGGAGGGGAGGAGTCAGTTGCCAGAAGAGAACAAAGGCAGAGGTAGTAGTCAAGTTAATAGGGGTCATCAGTGAGAGCCCCAGTTCCCTGCTGCTTCAGTGCCCCTTGAATTCTCCACAAGCTTTGGGCTTCAGCTGTTCGTTCATTTTTTTTTTTTTTTTGAAGTTTACTTATTTATTTTGAGAGAGAGACACAGCATGAGGAGGGGAGAGGCAGAGAGAGAGAGGGAGAGAAAGAATCCCCAGCAGGCTCTGCACTGTCAACCCGATGCGGGCCTCGAACCTAGCAACCGTGAGATCATGACTTGAGCTGAAACCAAGAGTCATGAAACCAAGATCATGACCTGCGCTGAAGTTGGATGCTTAACCGACTGAGCCACCCAGGAGCCCCTCCAACTGTTCATTCTTAAAGCCTCTCTCTATTGTTATGATAATCAGCTCCCTGGTATTTGAGCTAGTTTGAGTGGGCCTCTGTTCCTGGCGGTGGTACCGAGTGGGGGCACAGCAACCGCAAACCCTAGACCCTACCTGCATGTTTGCATCAGCGCCTGGATACTCTGGAAGAAGCCAACTTCCTTCTTGTCCTTCAGATAATCCAGCATTTTCTACAGAAGGGGTGGGCGGGGAGGAGGAGCTGGGAGTCGCACAGGAACCTCCCACCCCTCTTAGCCCTCTTCCCAAGTCCCTTCTCCTGTTACCTGTTGCACATCAGCATTGCCTCCATTTAGGATGGAGATGCCCAGCTTCAGGGTGGAGGACACCATGGCGCCCGTCTCTCCTGCGGGGGGGACGGAGGGTCGCATAAGAGGGTCTGCTCAGTTTGAGAGCACTGTTCTCCACCCACCAGAAAACAGCCATCCCAGGGTACGTGGGAGAAGTGGGGAGGGGGGAGCAGCATGCCAGGGTGAGGGACGGGTGAGACATCGCGAGGCAAGTGGAATGTGTGAGGGCTGGCGTGCAAAGCACAGGCATGCGGGGTGGGCGAGGGTGCCCCGGGGTCCCCGGGGAGTGGGGACAGGATGCGTGTGCTCGGGAGGAGGGCCTGCACGAGGGCACCTTTGCAGGCACTGATCATCTGGAGCACCATCTCCGCGGCTCCCCGGTTGTGCAGCCGCGCCTGCTGGTACAGGAGCCTCTGCTTCTCCATCTCTTTCTCCTGCGGCAGAGCCAGGCCCGCGGCGCCTAGTGAGTCCAGGCTCGCCAGCCAGCCTTCTCCCCTCACAGCCTCACTCTGACCCTCCCTGCTCCAACCACACCTAATTTCTTTTTTTTTTATTTTTATTTTTAAAACGTTTATTAAAATGTGAGAGAGAGCGCATGCGCAAGCTGGGGAACGGCAGAGAGAGGGAGACAGAGGATCTGGAGCAGGCTCCAAGCTGCCAGCAGAGAGCCCGAGGTGGGGGCTCGAACTCACAGAACCGCGAGATCATGACCTGAGCCAAAGTCGGACACTTAACCGACTGAGCCACCCAGGCGTCCCACACCTCATTCCTTTAATTGTGAACTCCCTCTATCCCCTGGGACTGAAGTCCACGATTTGTCTCTTGTGCTCGGTACGGGGCCAGACACCGAGCAATCTTAACCTGGACCCACACGTGGACCCCCAAGGGGGCCCTGAACAGGGGAAAAATTATATTTTTGTGTTTACCGCCCTCTGACTGAAACGGAGCATTTCCTTCCATTATAAATCATAGCAATATTAGAACCCATGGTTGTGTCACCAAGAAGAACCACAGATGTTTCCATGCCGCGTTATTTTTGCAGCCATCTTAAAACACTGCTTATGTTCATTACTCATCAGTTACTGTAGCTACTGGCCCCACTGTGAAATCGTGTCATTTGAAGGATGCCTAACCCTAACCCTAAAGGCAGTTATGACTGTCTTAAAATTTTTTAAACAATATTTGGTGGTTCTTTCAATATGCTTGTTTCCTCTGCTATGAATTCATTTTATACATTTAAAAACATACTTCTAAGAGAGGCTTCACCAGATGCCAAAAGGGACCCTGGCAGAAAAACGGTTAAGAAACTCGGGGCAATGCTTACTGACTGCCTTAATGATGAATGGATGGGTCAGCTGCGTGGTTACCAGCTCTTTCTCACTGCCTGGCCTTTGCACATGCTGTTCCCCCGATCTGAAACACCTTTCTCCTTTTCTTCATCTGGCACACTCCTTTTATCCTCCTGCTCAGACATCCTCTCCTCCGAGAAGCCCTCCCTGACACCCTTCCCCCACAGGGTGGGTCAGGCACCTTGCTTGGGCTTCCACAGTCCCCTAAATTTCCCCCCGCCTCCATGTCTCCCTGAGCTTCTTTGGATTCCCCGACCCTGACCCCTCTGCCTGGAGCTTTCCTCATCACCACCATGAATATTGTTGCTGTCTGCTCGATGTATCTGTCTTGCCAGTAAACTGAGTCATTGCCGTGTCCCCAACATCACCTAGCACAGGGCTGGGCCCAGAGCACTACTCTGTGAACACAGGCTGAATGAATGAGGAATGACCGAAGTCAGGGTCCCTTATCCCTTTTCTCAGGGACCTCCTGATCCCACCTACCTCAAAGGAAACCTCAACTTCCTCTTCTTCGGCTTCGCTGTTCTCCCCTCCCTCCTCCAAGTGGCAGCTCTGGGGATGGGGCATCAGTTAGGGATGGCGGTGAACAGGGCAGACACCCCAGTTCACCCCCAGCCCTGTCAGTGGACAGGTACTGCAGCTGGGGAGAAGGGAGCCTGGCCTGGGGGATGGGGGCAGGGCCTCACCTTTGCCATGATGTCGGCATACGCCATATACAGGTAATCCTCGTCCAGTTTGCTGAGGAAGTAAGGGAGGAGAGAGTCAGGACCTGGTGGAGAGGACCCCCATCTCATAACAGCTTCCGGTTTTCCTTTGGAGAGCCACGCTCAGACTGTGTGGTTTGGGTGGGAGAGACTGTCCACGGCCAGAGTGGGCATGTGACTGAGGATGAGCCAGTTGGCATTTTCGATCTGCTTGGCCACCGTAATAAATAGATACGAGATGGTTATGGGATTCATGCTGGTCCACTGGAACTCGTTCTGGGAGTCTTGCTGGAACTATTGGTAGATGTGCTCCCTTTCCACTGGGGTTGCCAAAATGATGTGATGGACACCTGGAGCTTCTAGGGCCATTTTGCCACCTGTTGGTTCATTTGACCACTATGACCTTCTTGGGTCTCCTCAGCAAAAATAATAATAATAATAGTAGTAGTAACGGCCAACACCCATTGAATATTTACTCTAAGTTAGTCCCTGTTCTAAGTGCTTTATATATGTATTAACAAATTAATCCTCACAATAATCCTATTAGGTAGATACTACTAGCCTCATTTTACAGATGCACAAAGATCCTTCTTGGCCAAGCCACACAGCTTGTACCGCGATTCAACCCTGGATAATATAACTCCAGAGTCATGGCTTTCCCAAGGATGGAAAACAGGACGCTCAGTGTCCCAGTGTCCCGTGTAGCTGGTGGTGGCCTGATGTCAGAATTCTGGCAGATGAGAGATGTACAGAAGCCCACCAAGGAGAGCGCCTTTTCTTGGATAAAAAAAGGTCTTGATTTTGCTCAGAGGGAAAAAAAGGCCTTCTCTTTCTTTCTGCCTGGCATGTGGTTGTGTCTGGAAGTTCAGCGATCCATCTTCTGACCACAAGACAAAAGGTCAGAATGGCAGGGCGGAAAGCCCGAGCAGAGCCCGGGTCCCCATCTGCCATCGTGCCGCTGCCCAGCCCTGGACTTTCTCCCTCCTGACTTCGTGGATGTGTGAAACATAAATCCCTATGCCTCTATTTCCTTATCCACAAAAAGGAGCTGACGGTGGTATCCGTCTCGTAGTGCAAAGATTGAGAGAGTAGATACGTCAGGGGCCCAGCACGGGGCCGGACACATGATAAGCACTTGATAAATGTTGCCTGTTACTACTGTTCCCAGCAGCACCCTTGTTTTAGTCCCAAGACTGTCATTAGCCTGTACAAAGCTTTTGTGTGCATCAGAAAAAAGCCCTCTTCTCCTTTCTTCCATCTATGGGAAATTTGTTATGACGTGCTGATTTCTTTCTCGTAACTTACTGATTTTGTCTGAGCAAGACACTTTCATCCAGACAAGCCTACACCGATATTGCCTAGGATGTGAACGCTTCAGAAGCGATGCCCTCGTGAAGTGGTCAGCCTGCAAAATGGTCCACGGTGGCCCTGCCTGTCCTCGTAAAGTGACATTGAAGGATGGGCTGTGGGGCTCTCCTAGGACACAGAGGGTCTGCCTCGAGGAGCAGGGCAGTTGCTAGGGGCGGGGAGGAAGCAGATTCCTTCCCCAGGACCGAGCGGGGGGGCGGTCCTCACCTCTTTTCAGTCAGGGCAGTGCGGCTGAAGTGCAGGACCAGCTGGTGCAGGGGGTCAGGCTTCTTCTCTTCCACCTCCTCCTCCTCCTCCTCCTGCTCCCCAGCTTTCTAGGGGAGGGGTGGGGCTTGGGAAAGGGGGTTCTAGAGTCCCCACTCGTTTCCCCCCCACCACACACACACAGCCCCGCCGTGGCTGGATTTTCTCTCTTTCCCCACATGCTGCACCCAAGCCAGGGGCCGCCACTCCCCACCCCCCTCAAGGTGAAGGGCGACCCCCGGAAATGTGCAGCCAGCAGCCTTGACCCCCAGCCCTATCCAGCCCTGCCCCTATACTCCCAGGCAGGCCCCAGCTCACTGAAAGGTCATCTATCATGCGGTCTTCAAAACTGTGGTCTTCGGTCAGGATCCATGCGGCCTTGTAGCTCTCCAGGAACATGTTACATGCACGGTGCCTGGGGGGGGGGGCGGGAGGAGGTGTGTGGCATCACTGAGACCATCCCCGCTCCACGCCTCCTCTGTCCTTCCACACATCTACCTTCCCAACCATTCCCCAACGCCCCATCGAGTCGGCATTTTGTCCTCCCGCCTCCTCAGCCAGCCCTTCTCCACCGCCCTTCAAGCTTCCTTCTACCCTGGGGGTCTTACGTGGGCAGGTTGTACAGGGGGGTCATGCGGAAACAGGCAACGACCGCCCTCCGGCGCTGCTTGGACAAGAGCTTGTGCCACACGGCCTTCTTGGATTTGTAAGGGTGCTCGATCTGGGGGGGCGGGGGGGGGGGGGGGACGCGGGCGGCAATCTGTCATGTCCCCGCCTCTACCCCGATCTGATTCCTACCCCAGACCCCCTGGGTGAAACTGCTCATCTATGCCCAGGCCCAAATTCAGGCCCAACTCACAGGGCTGTAGGAACTCCCCGGCCGTACCAAGAGAGTCAAGGTTCGAACCTGGGCTTTGCTTCCAGACCGAAATGTCTGTCCTAGGCCCGCCCACAGGCCCAGGGTCACTACCCAGGCCCGTCACCATCCAGAGACCCACCCACGGTCCTGCCCAGAGTCAAGGCGTCTTCACCAGGCCCCACTCTAGACCCCAAATTCTGACCCTGACCCCGCCCCCAGGCCCGAGATCTAAGCACCAGGTCCTTCCCCTGGGGTTCCCAAATTCCCTTCTAAAGCCTCGCGTTTAACTCCAGGCTCCACCCAGAGACCCAAGGTTCACCCTCAGACCCCGCCCACAGATTCAAGGCCCGCCCCTTGCCCCTCCCAGAGACCCCAGCTCCCCGCCCCCTCCCAAGACCCTTCCAGCCCAGCCACCTGCTCCAGATGGTAGAGCACCGCAGACACCTCCTGGACCCTGCGCACGATCTTCTCGGGGTCGTCGGCGTCCTCCTCACGGCCCGGGAGGCCCCGGTACAGGGCCATCTGCCAGCGCAAAGAAGGGGAGCCTTCCACCTGACGGGAGGGAAGAACGGCGGCCGGCGTGAGGGTCCCTCCCCCTGCTGGCTCCCGTTCCCCAGCCGGGCTCGTCTGAGGGCCCCTCCGCTCGCTCGAGGTGGGCTTCTCTGGCTGCCCCGCCCCCCTTTCGGTGCCGTGACCATTCATTCTGACCATTCATTCGGTGGGTCAGTACACGTTAAGGTCCTTCTCACCCTGCCTGGTACAGAGTAAGTATACTTGGCTATTATTGTTGCTACTGTCCTAACGCGCCCCTTTTGGTTGCAGATTAAGGCGGGTACCTTTCCCTGAAGGTGAAGGTTGTTCTGCAGATATTCCCGGACCTCCTCATCTGTGTCTTTCTGGGGAGACATGGCCAGACTGGGTCACTCTGATGGCCCAGCATCCTCCTTAACCCACATCCCTTTCCCTTCCAGGCCCATCATCCCAGCAGCTGGCAAGAGGCTTGTGGGGAGGGGGGCATCTGGGAGAAACTGAAAGGGTCCGATGGTCAGGAATTGTCAGAAGGGAGTCCTAGAGGCCACAGATGCACCTTGAAGAGACAGTAAGGATTAGAAGGGCCTTGTGGGGATGTGAGTGGAGGTAGGGAGTGATGGGAGAATGCCCTCAAAGGTCAAATGAGGCCACCGAGGGATTATTGGAGGTCAGAGGAGGGTCAAAGTGGGGCTGCGAGATGGGCAGGGAGTTTTTGAAGATCAAAGGAGGTGGGGGGGGGGGAGTATAAGGGAGACAACAAGATCAGCAGAGGTCATGAGGGATCAGGCAGATCAACCAAGTCACCAGTAGGGTTTTCATGGAGGCCAAAAAAGGGTCAGCGGGGGTGGGGGGGGGGGGATTCCCAGAAGAGAGGGGCCCTCAAAGACCAAGTTGAGGGGTCAGAGGGGCCCTGGAGGGCTCCGTGGGTTCTTGGCAAGACTCAGCAGGTCCTAGGAGGAGATTGAGGTCCTGAAGGGAGGAGACTTTAGGGCTCCAGGAAAGAGGGTGTTTGTGATACCAGGGAAGTCAGGGGTCTTCGAGGCCCCAGAGGAGTTAATAGGTTGTCATGGAGGGTGTTCAGGAGGGTCCTTGAAGGCTCAATATGGTCCTTGGATCCCAAGGGTCTTAATGATATTCCTGGGTTTCGATGGGGTTCCAATTAGGATCCTTAGGTCCCAGGGCTTTGCCCAATATCCTAAGATATCTTAGGATATTGGGCAGAGCCCTGGATTCTCAGCAACCTAGGGGAAGGTTCAGGGCATTCCAGGGGATCCCATGAGTCCTCAGTGTCCTGGAGAAAGATTCATTAGGGTCCCAAGAGAGGACTCCCAGTGGGATCCTGGGGGTTCAGTAGGGTCCTGGGGGCTTGGTGGGGTGCTGAGCAGGGTGCTGGCAGGTTCCCGTAACGGGGCTGTGCAGGCACCAGAGCGTAGCGGTTCTTGGCCTGCACGATGAGCTCCTGGTCAGTGGGCGCACACATGTTCAGGCCGATGGGCAGCATCTTCTTGAGCGTGGCCACAATCAGTGATGTCTGCACAGAGTACCGGTCCCCTCGGCGCTTCTTCTTCGTGCGTTCCTGGTCCGAGCCACCTGACTGTGGGGACATGGGGCTCAGCACCAGCCCGACTCGCAGCCCGGCCCCAGGCCCCAGGCCCCAGCCCCAACCTGTGCCATTGTCCACGGCCTGGGCTCCAGCCCGCAGCCTGGGTGCCTGGCATCCCCTCCCCCATCTGAGAGCCCGCATCCATTTCCACCCCAGACCTTGCTGATCTTTCACTTCAGGCCCCCAGCCCTCACCCCAGACCCTCCCAGACCGAGCCTCTGTCCCCAGTTCCCAACCTCTATCCCAAATTCCAGATTTCCCCAAATTCTGGGCCTTTCCCAACCTCTGGCAGTCTTCTCCCAGAATCCCCTAACAACTTTCAGTACGGCACCTCCCCTCCCCCACAACATGCGCAACCCTACACTTGATATCCCAAGAGTGAGGTCCCCAGAATGAAATAAAGATGCAGAACCGTAAAGAGTCTCAAGAGACAAAAGAAGTTGGGAGAAAAAGAGACACACTGAGAGACTCAGGCAGACAAGGAGACAGGAAGACAGAAGATGTAAGAGAGATCCAGAGAGGTCTGGAAGCAGAAACACGGGGCACAGAGTCCCACAGCCGTGTTCTGGAGCCTTGGGTGTGGACCCAGGGCCAGGGCCACCCCAGTCATGCCAACGAGAAGCCCCAGTGACAAGCTTCGGCCGGAGCCACATTCACTCCGGCTCGCAATACGGAGCACGGCCTGTGTGTGAGGCAGACACTGCTGAGATCACATGCAGAGCCCCGGGGCCCCGGGGGCCACCGGCCAGATGCCGTCCGAGGCTCAGAAAATAAGACACTTGACTAAGGTCGCACAGCCAACTGCCAAGGGTCAGGATTTGAACCCAAGTCTGCCTGGTTCCGGAGCCCAAGCCTTAAGCCCAACCATGCGCGTGCCTTTCCCACCCCATTCCCATTCCCTGTGACCTCAGACCATAATGCTTCGCTGCTTTGAGGAAAGCTGAGAGATTTTTTTTTTTTAACAAAAGTTAAAAAAAAAAGTTAAATTGGCAAAAGCTGAGCATTGGGAAGGGAATGGGTGGTTGGGAGTGGGGATGGGGGAGAGAAGAAGGATGGGGGCTGAGAGCCAAGGGCGAGGGGCGGGGAACAGGGGCAGGAATTTTCTGGAGGGGATGCAGAAGCCAGGGTGTGGGGGAGAAGAGGGAATTAAGCCAAGAGGCATGCGGAAGGTCCCAGACGTGGGGCTGACCTGTACATCTCCCGCCTGCTTCGTCAGGGTGCAGACAAAGACAAGAAGGGTTACCCCGGCCCTTCAGAGAACCCTAGGCCCAACTTCAAGTGGGCCCCACCCAGCCCCCTTGCCCCAGCCCGACACACAGCCCCTAGCTGGGCATTTCTGGACCCCGAGTGGAAATGGGCAGGTGGGTTTGGTCTTTAGGCCCCTGAAGAGGGCAGTGCTGAGAAGTTAAGGGTAGAGGAGAGGGGGCATGTGGGATAATGAGGAGGTGGGAGAGGAAGATATTGGGGTGAGGGAAGGAATGGAGGAGGGGAAAGTGGGAGGAGAGGGGAGGAAGGAGGAGAGAAAGGATGAGGTGGGGAGGAGGCAGAGGAGGGAGATGGAGAGGAAGGAGGAGAGGGGAGAGAGAGTGGGGAGGGTGATGGGGAGGGAGAGGAAGGGCATGGGGAAGAGGGAGAGGGAAGGGATGGGGAGGAGGGAAAGGAGATATAGGGAGGAGTGGGATGGGAGGAGGGGGATGGGGAGGGAGAGGAAGGGCATGGGGAAGAGGGAGAGGGAAGGGATGGGGAGGAGGGAAAGGAGAGATAGGGAGGAGGGGGATGGGAGGAGGGGGATGTGGAGGGAGAGGAAGGGCATGGGGAAGAGGGAGAGGGAAGGGATGGGGAGGAGGGAGGAGATGGAGGAAGAAGAGAGAAATGGGGGGAAGGGAAAAGACAGAGGAGGAGTGAGGAGATGAGGCAGGGGAGATGGGGTGCTGTGGTGGCTGCGGGAACGTGGCCAGGGCAGGGAAGGCTAGCTGGTGAAGAGGTCAGGTGGGAAGGCCTGGAGGGTGCTCCTGCCCTCCCTGCTACGTGCTCTCAGAGCAAAGCACCCACCTTGGCCATTTTGCTCTTGTTGTCAGCGGTCAGAAATGACATGTTGTTGATCTCATTCTGGACCACAAAGTTCTGCTCCTCACGCTTAAAGTTCTGGTGGGGGAGGCAGTGTCAGGATCAGACGGGGCAGTGAGGGTCGTGGGAAGGAGGGCCAGGGCAGATGGGGACTCACGTGGGACTTGGACCAGTAGATGAAGATCTCGCCCACCATCCTGAACAGCTCCTCGGCGCTGGGGTTGGGCTCCGTCAGCCAGTGCGCCCTGGGTGGGCAGGGAAGGGGCCGGTGAGGGATGGGGGCAGGGACCCCCAGGAGAGGATGCCACACAGAGAGCTCTCAGGAGAGGGGATGGGGGGGGGACCTGGAGATTCCAACGGGAGGGATGGGATGGAGTTTTCTAGGGTAAGCTGGCCATTCAGATGATCTAAACATCTTACCCATTCCTTTAAAAAAAGGAAGTCCTTTTTTCTATCTCTAACCTTTTTAATGAAGTATAACATAAAGTGTCAGCTTGATGGTTATCACAAAGCGAACACACTGTTGTAACCACCACCCAAGTCAAAAAATAGGGGCGCCTGGGTGGCTCAGTCAGTTAAGCGTCCGACTTCAGCTGGGGTCATGATCTTGCAGTTTGTGAGATCGAGCTCCAAGTCGGGCTCTGTGCTGACAGCTCGGAGCCTGGAGCCTGCTTCGGATTCTGTGTCTCCCTCTCTCTCTCTCTGCCCCTCCCCTGCTTGTGCTCTCTCTCAAAAATAATAAACATTAAAAAAAATATATGGGAATGCAAGCTGGTACAGCTACTCTGGAAAACAGTATGGAGTTTCCTCAAAAAACTAAAAAGAGAACTACCCTTGACCCCACAATGGCACTACTAGGCATTTATCCACGGGATACAAGTGTGCTGTTTCGAAGGGACACATGCACCCCCATGTTTATAGCAGCACTATCAACAATAGCCAAAGTATGGAAAGAGCCCAAATGTCCACTGATGGATGAATGGATATATATATATATATATATATATATATGTACAATGGAGTATTACCCGGCAATCAAAAAGAATGAAATCTTGCCATTTGCAACAACGTGGATGGACCTGGAGGGTATTACGCTAAGTGAAATTAGTCAGAGAAAGACAAAAATCATATGACTTCACTCATATGGGGACTTTAAGAGACAAAACAGATGAACATAAGGGAAGGGAAACAAAAATAACATGAAAACAGGGAGGGGGACAAAGCATAAGAGACTCATAAATATGGAGAACAGAGGGTTGCTGGAGGGGGTGTGGGAGGGGGGATGGGCTAAATGGGTAAGAGGCACTAAGGAGTCCTAAAATCATTGTTGCACTATATGCTAACTAATGTGGATGTAAATTAAAAAAAAAAAAAAGAAATAGAACATTTCCAGAATCCAGAAGTATCTTCACGCCCCTCCCAGCCACTCCTTTCTCCCTCATTTGGATGACCCTTATGCTGACCATGGATTATTTTTGTCTGCTCTTGAACGTTACATGAATAGATGTAATAGGTACTCTATTTTTATTTTTCCTGGCTTCCTTCGACCTGACATTTGCGACATTCATCCACATCGTTGTATGCTGCAATAATTTGTTCATTTTCATTGCTGTGTAGTATTCCACGGTGGGAATGCACCACAATTTATTTGTTCAAACTCTCCGATGCGGTGCACGGACTCCTGGGAACCTACACTACAGCAATACGCCCCGTCGTGAGTATGAAGAGGGGTGTGCATGGGTGTATACAGCATTCCTACCAATGCTTCCCATTTCTGCTCCCGTGACAGGCACAGCTAATCAATCAGAGCCCCTTTCTTACAAAGCCCTGATGCAACCCGAAAATCTTTTCAACCAGGATGGAACTAGGAGTTGAAACGTATTCACTATCCCTGGATTAGGCTGCCCCTAGGAGTTAATAATTCTCCGAACCGTGCTTCTGATTTTAGGGAGATGTTAGCAATTGGTTGATACCTGTTCTTGCTTTTGACTTAAAAAAATTTTACTTTTATTTTTGAGAGAGAGAGCGAGCATGAGCGGGGCAGGGGGGGTGCACAGAAAGAGGGGAACAGAGGATCAGAAGCAGGCTCCAGGCTCCGTGCTGTCAGCACAGAGCCTGACACGGGACTCGAACTCATGAACCGTGAGATCATGACCTGAGCCAAAGTCGGACACTTTTAACTGACTGAGCCACCCGGGGGCCCCTGCTATTGACTTAAAAAAAATTTTTTTTTAATTTTCGAGAGAGAGAGAGCATGAGTGGGGGTGGGGGGCAGAGAGAGAGGGGGACAGAGGATCCGAAGCGGGCTCTGCACTGACAGCAGCGAACCGGATGCAGGGCTTGAACCCACAAACTGCAAGATCACGACCTGAGCTGAAGTTGGACGCTCAATGGGCTGAACCACCCAGGTGCTGCACCTGCTCTTGCTTCTCTTAAAGGCCTGTTTCTGAGGAAAGTCCGGCTAGCCAGATCTGGACCATCTTCGTTTCCCCTCAGTGACGGAGGAAGGCCTGACCATTGGGCCTAACTGCGCGAATCAGCCCCATCCACCCAAGCCCGGTGGCAGCCTCGCGGGGGCTCGGTCTCAGGAGGCGTGAAGGAGAAGAAGGGGAGCAGATACCCACGGGCTGGATTTTGTGGGGCCAGAGGCAATGGGGGGGGTGGTCAGAAGGTTGGGGGGGGGTGGGTGACAGCTGGAAAAAGTTTATAGTAACTCAGAAGGTGACGGGTCAGATGGGGCTCCGGGAAGCCCGAGGTCAGGCTGAATGTGCACGGGGACGGCAGGGACTTGCTGACCTGTTGTTGTCCACGTAGCGGATGAGCAGCGGGTAGAGGGCGTACAGGTCCCGGCAGAGCACAGAGAACTCATCCCGCACCAGGAGCTCGCCCTCCTGGGCCTCCGCCTTGGCCTCCAGGCGTAGCTGCTCCTCCTCGGCCACCACCTTCCCCGCCCGCTTGCGCAGCCGCCCGATGGTGGGGATGAAGTGTGAATGCAGCAGCTCCGGCCGGGCCCGGCTCACGATGGGCTGGGCGAACACTGCGGGGGGTGAGGCGGACGGAGGGTCAGGTGCTGCCGGCCAGCCTCTAACTCCAGCACCTGACCTACGACCTTGGATCCCACGCCTGAGCTCGGGCCCTGACCTCTGACACAGCCCCTGACGCCTGGTCCCAATCACAGCCCTTGACCTGAAACTGTGACGCCAGCCACCTCTGACCCCCCGTGACCGACTCATAACCTGATAGCTTACCTTGGGCTACGACCTCTCACCCTAATCTTTGACCTGTGACCTAGCCCCTACCCAAACTCTTACCTCACTGTGTGATTTCTGACTATGACCCCTGGTTTCTTACCCCAGCCTCTGACCTCTGACCCCGGCCTCTGAGCCCAGCCCCCAAGCTGTAGCTTGGCCCGGTTTCTGACAGAGAACTTCTGAACCAGGAATCCCATCCCTTTAAAGACTCATTTCTTGACCTCTGACCTACAAACCCCTCTGTATCAGGGCCCCTGATGCGTGATCTGGTTCTCTGACCCTCTGTCTAAGGAACCCAGGCCTCTGACCCAATTCCTAACCCTCTCCAAGGCTCTAGCAATTCAGAATCCGGCCTGGAGGACTTCCAGGACCCATCCATCCACCCCAGGCCCTCAGAGCCCGAGATTCTGACCACTTGTGATGACTCCTCGCCTTCTGAGCCTGAGAAAACCTGGACTCTGACTCCTGCCAACTCCCAGGAAAACACAGACCCCGGGGATCTCCCTCTCAGACCATGAGATCAAAGGGCCCAAGCCCCAGGACACTTCGGCCCCAGTCCTCAGTAGCCTGGTGCCCCCCCAGACCCACCGGCGAGCCGCTTCATCCACGACGCCTCGTCAATGCCCAGGTTGTTGACGATGATTCGCAGGATATTCCCCAGCAGGGAGTTGAGGTGGTCAGAGGTGACAGCTGTGCAGGGCGGGGGCGCCCCCGCGGGCAGGGCGGGCGGGGGGGCCTCGGGCCCGCGCTCCCACCAGCGCGGCAGGTAGCTGCACAGCATGGGCAGCGTGATCTCGATGACGTGTGGCATCTCTGTATAGCGGGCCCCCGACTCGGCCAGCCCCCCGATGTCCGCCATGAGCCGCTCCAGCACCGGGATGTCAGGACACATCTCCTCCACGCTGTTGGGGAGCCCCAGGACTGGGGTGCACAGAGGGGTCAGGGCATTCCAACCCATCACTCCCAGACCTCGGCGTCCCCACCACAAACCCGGGCCCCGACGGGCTCCAGAATCCTCCAGTCTGGAGTGCCCCCAACCTGGGGAATCCTCAGCCCTCGGAGCCCCCCCAAAGCGGGCCCTCCCCCGGGCCCGGGCTGGGTAGGACGTTTCCTCACACCCGCCCCAGCCCCACACCACTTACTGGCCCGCTCCCGGGGAGACTTGGTGGTGTACACGGAGCAGGCGTTATACTCGTTCAGCTGAGGCTCCAGGAACGCCACCGGCATGGCCGCTGCCAGGCGGGCCAGGCACTCCCCGAGGGCCGGCCGCAGCCTGGAAGAGGGGGCTGCTTAGCTCTGACACGCCCCCCGCCCGGTGCTGCGTCCCAGCCTCCGTCTCCACAGGAGTGCGTCTTCCCAGAACTCTCTGGAGCCCAGCCGTCCACCCAAAGCACGAACGTGGCCTTTTCCCTGGGTTCTCATGTGCCCTTTCGCTCTAACTGGTGATCCCAGCTCAGGAGAGCCCACCCACACGGGCACTGCCAACGCCCCTCCTCGGTGCCCCCAGCGTGCTGTGACTCCTGTGTACCACCCTCCCTTCTGTGTGCCTCCTGCCGGGGCAAGCTTGCACCCCGGCAGGGAGCCACCTGCCATCCTGGCCAGCAGGCGCCTGGGGCCGATCGGGCTTCCTTCACTGGCCTTCCCCCGAGTGCCCTCAAGTGGCCGCCTCGGTGAACTGCAGCTGCCGCCGAGCATGTCCGTCGTGGAAGACTGCTCATTTCTGCTTTTCGCTCACCCCCATCTTCTCCTGCTCCTTCCTTCCCCCATCCCCCCAGCACCCACCCCAGCCCCAAACTATGGCTCTCTCTCCTTACTTTTCCACGTAAGGGTTCCTGGTGGTTCCCAGAGAGTAGATACTGCACAGCGTTCGGTAGCAAGAGACCTGGACGTCATCCACTGAGGGAGAGAGGGAGGGTGAGGGTGGGGGAAAGCACCCACCATCCCCGTCCTCCCCCGCCCTCCTCCCTCACCTCCAAATACTGGGTAAGAGCTGGGCAGTCGAGAGCCAGCCTGCCATTTACCAGTTTTGTGACTTGAGCAAAGTGCCAACACTCTCTTGGCCTCAGTTTCCCTATCTGTAAAATGGGGAGACCTATAGTATCTTCCTCATGGGGTGGTTGTAAGGATCAAAAGATCAATGCTTGGAAACCATTTGGAACAGGGCACACAACGGGCATTCCGTAAAGGCTGCTCTTTCCTTGGAGGGGAGTCACGGATCTCTTTGATGACAGCGATGGACACTCTCCAGAAAAATGCAAATATCCCACCCTGACGATAATTTTAGGTCATCCCCCTGCCGACCCCCGGAAGACCAGGTTAGGAACCTCAGCAACTTTACAAATGTCTCGAGATAAAAAGAGGGCAAGGGGGCAGTTCTAGATTGAAGAGACACGTGGACATAACAACCAAAGGCAAGGAGAAAAGCCTGACTGGACTCTGAATTTTTTTTTTTTTTTTAAATCAAAGCCATTTTGAGAGTAATGAGGGAAATTCAAGCACAGTCAGGTTAGGTGGTGATAATGATATTGTGATTACATGACAGACAGAAGGTTCTCGTTCCAGGAGGTGCAGACTCAGTATTTAGGGATGAGGTGTCACGGTCTGTGGAGCTCACGTTCTAAAGTTCAACAAAAAGGTCTGCAAATACTTTTGCTCATAAAGTGAAAGGTTCAGCAAACGGGGCAAATTGTGAACAATTCTCTTCTGGACACTCTAAAATTCTCTAAACAGGGGCGCCTGGGTGGCTCAGCCGGTTGGGCGTCCGACTTCGGCTCAGGTCATGATCTCGCGGTCCGTGAGTTCAAGCCCCGCGTCGGGCTCTGTGCCGACGGCTCGGAGCCTGGAGCCTGTTTCGGATTCTGTGTCTCCCTCTCTCTGTGCCCTACCCCACTCACTCTCTGTCTGTCTCTCCCTCTCAAAAATAAATAAACATTAAAAAAATTTTTAATTCTCTGAACAAAACGTGAGGGTGGGGGAAGAGCCCCAACCACGTTCAACTTTTCTTACTTTTAGCAAAAGGTTCTAATTTCAAAGAAACGGTGAACTGAGACATGGCTCAGCATCCGCCAATCCCCACGGCCCGTGGCCTGCTGGCCCGTCCTGGACACCTTCCCAGGGTGTTCCCTGGGCCCCTTGGCCCAATTGACCTTGGCATCTCCCCCAGACTCGTTACTGCTCCCAGTCCCTGTGTCCTGGAGGCCCCACTATCCGAGTGTCGCAGGCCGGGGCCTTGGGCTTCACTCTGGATACCTCCCCTCCACCGCCCATCTCCTCGGCCTCCTGAACATCTCTCCCACCAGCCCCCCCGCCGTCCTTCCCCCGCCCCCCACAGTCCAGACCACATCTCATAAGGCTCTTTGTTTGAGGACCTGACACTCCACTGGGTGTTGCATCTTGCCTGTGTCTCACTAACACACTGTGCACATTGTGTTCCCAGATCCCAGGCTGGGTCACACAACAGGTGTGCCATTCGGTAGCAGACGCTGCTAATAGACTCCCAATATCTGCTCTTAACTTTTCTCTGCTCTTTAGGAACAGACCTCCAATGTTTAGCTGGACACGTGACCTCCCAGAATAAAGGCTACTTTCCCAGCCCCCCTTGCGGTGACATGTGGCCGCATGCTGAATTCTGGCCAACGAGATGGATGTAAGCAGGACTGACACAGACCACATCTAGGTCGTTCTTGTAAAAGAATTGCAGCGCCCTTCTCTTTGCTTCCTCTCTCCTCTTACAGACTAGAATGGGGATGTAATGAACGCCGTGCCATCCGGGACCCTGCGGATAAAGGCAGTATTTCCAAGATGGCAGGGTAACAAGACGGAGAGAGCCTGGGCTTCTGACATGGTGATGCACTCACAAGTAGGCTCTTACATGAGAAAGAAATACACCCCTTTCTTGTTTAAGCTACAGTGACTTAGGGTCTTTTGTTAGAAGCTGCTGAACTCAGGGGTCTCTGGGTGGCTCGGCTGGTTAAGCGTCTGACTTCAGATCAGGTCATGATCTCACGGTTCATGGGTTCGAGCTCTGCGTCGGGCTCTGTGCTGACAGCTCAGAGCCTGAAGCCTGCTTCGGATTCTGTGTCTCCCTCTGTCTCTCCCCTCCCTTGCTCATATTCTGTTTCTGTCTCTCAAAATAAATAAACGTTAAAAAAAAAAAAGCTGCCGAACTTATATCCTCATTAACTCATTCTGTCTCATTAACTCATTCTGTTACCTACCAATTCACTGAATGCACACTCAGACACCTGGGGATTCTGCCGGGCACACGGGGATGGCTGGTGTCAGCAGAATTGCACCCCACCCCCGTCCCTAGTCCTGCCCTTGGGGTCAGGGGTCCTTACGGATAACATCGTCTCCGAACTGGTGCTGGGCGATGTGCTGGAAAAGCGTGGTGAGGACCGGCAGCAGGGCCACCGTGGTGTAGGTGAGGTTCTGGCCCACACCCTTCACCTGCGTGCGTGCTTGGGACACCTTGCCCAGACGAAGGTTCTCCACCATCTTCTCGATGTCCTCTGAGGCGCTCTCAAAGAAGGAGCGGAGGCCGGCCTTCACGATCTCGGGGCCTGACTTCATCACCGTCCTAGGAGGGAAGCCGGGGCGCGCCAGTTCTAGAATCTGAGATCCGGGATTTCAGGAGGTCAAGGAGAACAGGGGTTTGGGGCGGGGTGGCCACCAGGCCCCATACCTGGCATCCAGGGAGCGTGCCAGGATGTGAAGACAGTTGACCACAGCTGGGGCATCCGTCCCTGGGAAAGGGAGACGGGAGAGGGTGAAGGAAGGGATACAAGGGCAGTGCCTTCCCCTACATCCACCTCCCCCCCGCCCCACCTCCACCTGGACGCCCACAGGACCTGGTCCTTCCCCAAACCCGCTCTGCCTGCACCTCCCCCATCCCAGCCCTGACCTTCGGGCCATCACTGTCTGAGGATGAGTCTGTGTCCCCACCGGCCTGGGGGCTCCACGAGGGCAGGGCCCAGCGCTGTCCCAGGCACAGCCCTGTCCCTAGGACTACCCAGTCCACGTCTGGGTCCAGAGGAACAACACGGTGGAGGTTGTTCAAATCGAGGCCTGAACCGGGAGCTGTTTCTTCAGGGTGGGGTTGGAGATTGCAGGGAGAGAGGGAAGGTTAGAGGGAAGAACTGGGGGCGGGGAGCTACTTACCAAAGAGAGAAACTCGGTGCCGTACAAGAGCCGCAAGCTTGCAGAAGAGGCTGAAGAAAGAAAGGGACATAAGGACGGGGGAAACAGACAGTGAGGACACCACGGGACAAGGACAGCAGCGGCACAGTTAGGGACAGGGACAGAGGGACAGAAGACACAGCCAGGAGGACATAGGATGGTGGAGAAGAGAACAGAGGTGACAGGAAGGGTGGGGAAGGGGCAGAGAGATGAGCAAGCTTGAGAGTAACGGGCAGACACGGGGGTGCTGGGGGGTGGGGAGGCTGGTCTGCCTTTCTGACAGGGCGACCAATTCGTCCCATTTGCCTGAAAGTCCTACATCCTGGGAGACCCCTCGGTCCTGGGCACAAGAGGACAGGGAGTCACCCTCACCCTTCAGTCACCTCTGTAGGTAGAGTGGTCAGTGCCCAACACCCAGGACAGAGCCCAGACAGTCCCAGGTTGAGAGGACAGGGTCCAGGATTGCAATCCTGTGAGGTCAGGAGACGGGGTCAGGGGTCACAGGGTAGCCCACCTGGTGATCATTTCCTTCTCCTTGTTGGAGGCGTGGCCACCACTGCCCAGCACTTTGGCCGGTGTGGACAGGAAATAGAGGCAGTGGTTGGTGAAGTACTGGTTTATCAAAGGGAGCAGGATCTGGGGGTGGGGTGGGGAAGAGACGAGGCGGGCTGGGTGAAGGGGGACTGGGTGAAGGGGCCCACCAGTCCCCAGCCCCCTCCAGCTTCTCAGTCCACCTCTCACCTTGGCAAAGAATTTAATCTCCTGTTCGTGGGGGGACTTTTCCACTCGTCCACTGCTGACCACAGCCTCTGGTGGCGGAGGGAAAAGAGAGGTGATGGTGGGTTCAAGGCTGGGGAACTCAGAAGGTGCCTCGGGAGGGAGGGGACTCGAGGGTTCAGGGAGGAAAAGATGGGAGATTAATGCTTGGTATAAAGCCACCTCTGTTGACTTTGAGGTAAACCTCTCTCTCCTGTCTTTCCTGTGTTTCCCCCTAACTCCTTGATCAAGCCCTTCCTGCAGCTGAAAATGGGGAAGAGGATAAACTAGGATGGAGTAAGGTCATGGAACATCCGCTTCCTCACCAGCCCTCTTCTTCCTGAACTTCAGTACTTGGCACTGAGTCAATGTGGAATGAATGAATGAATGAACAAAACAAGAAGTCAATGTTGACAGACTAGAATTAATTTTAAAGCAGAAGTCAATTTCAGGTAATAATAACAGTGAGAGTAATAATTAATGATAATAATAATGCTAATAATGTCCCTGGCCCTCGCACGATCTCCTCCCAACTTGGAGGTCTGTACAGTTGGTCCCCCTCCTTCATTTTACAGATGAGGGAACTGAGATGAAATAACTCAGCCCAGGTCACCCAGCAAGAACAGGACAGAACTGTGACTGGTTATGGTGGACAGATGGGGAAACCGAGGCACAGAGAGGAGAGGGAGTTGCCGAGAGGCGCTCAGCATGGAGGATCAGCATGTGGGATTCGAGGCGAGGTGTGTGAGTGCGTCCTGCTGTGCCACTCATCTGAGGGGGTCTGGGGGTCCTGGGTGGCTCTCAGGGGGAATGTTGGGATCTCTGGGGGAAGCTGGGAGGGATCCTAGGGGCCAGCTGTGATTCTTAGTGGGGTGTAAGAGGCACGTATGGGGCACACCAACAGCCTCCATCCCCAAAAGAGACCCAGAATCTGCCCAATCCTCACCCTCTTTGGTCCTTACACCCACAATCTGTCCCTAATGCAGCCAAGGGGAGTCTGTGAACACCTGAAGCAGGTCAGGGCTCTCTCCTGCTCAGAACCCTCCCGTGGTGCTATTCCACTTGGGGTAAAAAGCCACAGTCCTCCCTATGCCTGCAAAGCCCTACGTGATCTGCCCCGTCTCCTCCCGCTGTCCACACTCAGTCACTCTGCTTCAGCCAGTTGGGCCTCCTGTTTCCCCAGGGACTTCTCAGAACCTTCGCACTGGCTGTTCCTCTGCCTGGAATACTCTCCTCGGATGTATGGCCAGCCCCCTCCCACCTCCTTCAAGGTCTTCCCAATTACTCTATTTAAAATTTAAAGGGCTCCACTCCCCCAACCCCCCCCCCCCCGCACAACTTGTCCCAGTCTTTCTTAGATGGTTCTAGTGTATTCTTCTTCCCCAAACACTAACTGCCTTCTAAAAACTTAAGGTATCTGATGTTAATCGTCTGAAGGCACCACAGGGATGTAAACACTGGAGGACAAGGATCTTTGTCTCGTTCACTGCTGTGTTTTCAACACCCGTAAGGAACAGTGTCAGGCACAATAATGAGGTGAGGGGAGGGAAGGAGAAATGCATGCGCCGGGTCCTTGGGTGAACCTGGAGGTATGGCAGGCATGGGGAGGGACTCCCCGTACCCAGGTGGGCGATAAACTCCTGGGAAATGTCCATCCAGCGCAGCAACTGCTGCAGGAAGCCAAAGGCGAACCGTTTCTCGATGGAAGATGTGTCCAGCTCCATGTCCTTAAGGCCTCTGCGTGGACAGGCAGAGAGGGGTCAGCCCTGTTCCCCGCTCCTCTCCAGTTCCCCTCTGCTTTCCTACGGCCGGCCGCTGCAGGCTTCTGCCCCACGCCAGGTCCCCCTCGAGGTCCTAGCAGTTCCCTGGCCCCGCCTCTCCTCCTCAGGCCCCGCCTCCCCTCAGGCCCCGCCCTCCTAGCCTCCTGTCATCCCCAGCCCTGCCTCTCCTCCCAGGCCTAGCCCCTCCCCTCTCTGGCCCCAAACAGTCCCCCAAGCCCCACCCTCTTAGCCTCCTCCCCTCCCAGGTCCTAACTCTTCTCCCGAGGCCCCACCCTCCCGGCCCCCCACTCTCTGACCTTGCTCCCCGCTCTGAGGAGTTCCCCCCATCTTGGCTTCCTCTCCCCTGGCCCCTCCCCCACTCTCCAGGGCCCACCCTCGTAGCCACCTCCTCTCTCTGGCCCCACCTCTGCTCTCCGGGCCCCACCCCTCTCAGCCACCTCCCTTCCCTGGCTCCGCCGCTTTACCCCAGCCCAGCTTTCCCCAGTTTTGGCCTGGCTCGTTCCTCTCACATTCCCCGCCCCTCCCTGGCCGGGCTTGCAGCCCACGTGCCTGGTGACAGCATAGCCGTTCATCTGCAGGAACTTTAGCAGTTCCTGGGCCTTCTCTCGGTCTCGTGCCTTCTCCTTGGCTGTCAGTGTGTCGTAGGGAACCAGCAGGGGGTGGGTCCCACCACCTGGAGCCGCAAAGACCAGAAATCAGAGGACTGGGGAGACCCAGGCCACTCTCACTGAAGTGGTTCTTGCTGCTGAGAGCACGCATAATTAGAGTAATAAAAACAGAGGTAAGAGAACCGAATCATCGGTTTCAGAGGATCGTCATATGCTCACCACAGCCCTATGGTAGTAGATGTTGTTATTATCGGGGGTGGCGATGGTTCAAAGTCACACAACTCTAACTTAAGCCCTTGGGACTCTGGAGTTAGGGGACTTCGGTGAAGAGGGGCCTGTGCGGGGATGGGACGGACGCTCTCACCCTTGGCCTCCAGCTCCTGCTTCTTCTTCCGCCCCCACGTGTTGTGGTAATTTTCGGCCAGTTGTTCTGCCATGGCCTGGAATGGACGCAAGAGTCAAGGCCCGGACTCGGAGGATGTCCTTCTCAACCCCAACAAACACCTCCATGCCTCTAGATAAAGGATCAGGGGTTTCACCTGCAGCTCCCGAGACAGGGTAACTCCGCTGAGGTCCGGGGGCTGGGGGTTGTAGCCTTCTCGCGGATCATAAGTCTGGGAGGACGAGGGAGAAATGGGGGTGCTTGATGGACTAGCAGGAAGTCCGGGCCCCAACACAGTTTACCTCCTCCACTGGCCCTAGACCCCTGCTCTTCGCCCCTCCCCCCCATAAGGCCCTGTCGCTAAGTCACGCCCTCCTCTCCTCTGCCCTTCGCAGTTCTTCAGACCCACGCCCACTCCCTTCCCAGATCTCTCAGCCTTGGCGGGCATCTGGCTCCGGGCCCCCAAGATTTCCCTGACCCCCGCCCCCCCTCCCCCCACGTCCTTTCCTTGGCCCTTCTCCCTTCTCAACCCCACCTCCCGCCTGGCCCCACACTCTCCTGCCCCCGCCCCCGCCGCTCACCACCTCCCATGACCCGCCCCCTGCCCCGGCCCCGCCCCCACCTGGGCACTTTGGGATATCTTCCGCGTTTTCTTCTTTTCTGTCTTCTCCTCTTCTCCCTCCCTGGCCTTCTCTATCGTCCATTCCCAAGCAATCATGGCCTTCAAGGACTCCTTGATGGGCCAACGGTAAATCTCTTTGTCCTGGGGTGGACAGGAAGGCGTGGAGGTGGTGAGATGGCATGGGAGGGAGGTAGAGGGAGGAGTCCCTGCCTCAGCCTTACTGGCCTCCAGTGTCCTAAGAAGTGGAAAGCCTCGACTACGTGGCTAGGAGGAAGTGGTCCAGCTCGGATTCGAACTCCGGTCTCTTACCTGCTCTGTAACAGAGTCTCCCAAACAAAACTCTCATGATCTCATTTTACTCTGGAGACTGCGAGAAGTTAAATGGCACAGTCAAGGAATCAAATCCAGTCTGACTCTTTCTAAGAGAAGGAACACTAGAAGTCCGGGGTCTGGGGAGGCAGCCACGTTTGAGGGAAGGCAAAGTCCATGCATGCGGAGCCCTAACCCGCAGCCCCAGCTAGATCCAAGCTGATGAAGCTGCCTCACTCCTCTCTGAACGCTCGAATTTGGAGGTTTCATTTTGGACCCTCAGCATTGGGCCCTGAGATTTGCTCACCTTCTCTGAAAAGGTCTTATAGGGCCTCAGCATGGGGTGGGTCTTCAGTTCCTCATCTATGTTCTCCCCATAGGACCAGTTGTTCTGGATCTGGAGGTGGAGAGGGGACAGGTCGCACCACCATGGAGGGGGGGGGCGGGGGGCAGGATGAGGAGGAGAGAGCAGCCTGGGAGACGCAGAGGGGAAACCCTGGAGGGGCAGAGGGCTCTGGAAGAGGCTTTAGGGTCTCAGAAGAGTTTGGGGTCCCAGGGAAATCTGGGGCCTCAGGGAAGACCTGGGTCTGGGGTGGGAGGGCACGTGGGGTCTTGAGAAAGGCTGGCAGGAACGGGGGCTGCTGGGGGGTGAGGGAAGACCCTGACGCCAACCTTGTCAAAGGCCCACTTCTCATGTGTGTACTCCGCAAACTTGTTGATGAAGGAGTCCAGCTTCTCCGGGATGATCACACTATTAGGGGGGATAGGGTGGGCAGACGTTAGCGCTGGCCCATCCTTCCATGTCCGAATCCTTCTCCCTCTCCGTGTCCCCAGTCCCCACCCCGCTCCTGCCCCCAGGCCTCCTCACTTGAGGGTCTCCACGGGCCGAGGGTCAAAGTTGCCTTCAGCATCCACCGTGGCCTTTTTCTCGGCCTTGGATGAATATGAGGCGTCCACGTAGTCGGGGGGCAGGGCCCCTGCGATGGCGCACAGACAGGGCATGGCCATGCGGTATAGCTCTGGATCATACTTCTGGGGATGCCGGGGTGGGGGGGTCACTGCAGGCCTGGCTGAGCCTTCAAATCCTGGAGCCCTAGGGCCTCAAACTCACCCCTCTACTAATCAACCCCTCTTCCCTGAGCCCCCAGACATCAGTTATGGTCTCTCTCCCTGAAACCCAAACCCTCCAAACCACCCCGGCATCACCCCTCTCCAAGCCCCCAGACTAGCGCCCATTGCCTCTTCTGTAACAGCCAAACCAGAGACCCAATCCTAGATTCTCCTGGATCCAAACCTGCAGAACTAGCTCCCTCCCTGAACCCCCGAATTTGGTAATTTCATTCTGGACCCCCCCCACTTTGGCCCCCAAGCCCTCCAAGCAGGCTCCTTTCGGCGCCCCCCCCCCCCCCACGTGCCCGGACCTTGTGGGCCAGTGAGTCAAAGATGCCCCAGAAGAGTTTACGGGTGAGGTGCAGCTCTTCCTCTGAGGTGACCCCGAAGCTAGCCCAGCCTGTGGGGAGGCAGTAATACTTCCAGCAGCGCTCATAGTGGTTGGTGAGGAGCTGGGTGGGAGCAAGAGGGCGACACACAAATGAGGGGCGTGTAGTAGGTGGCCGGCAAAAGCAAAGCCAAGGAGGCCGGGGGCTTTTAGATTATGAAGGGGACGTGGGTCATGCAGGTACTAAGGGAAAGTGCTTATTGGGGAGTGGTCTGAGGCCGTTTATGATGCAAATTCAGCGCTCTGGAGTGGACGTGGAGTCAGGATAGGCATTGGGCCAGGGCCGGATTTGTCTGGTGTCGTTTTACGCAAGTATGTTAAGATTAATCCATGGGTAGGGTTGTGTGCAAATGGACGTAGGGACAGAGTGATCTGCGCTTCTGTGAATTACCATGGCGGGCAAATACACGCAGAGCCCCATGCAAATATATGGTAATTGGGAAGAGGACCTCCACATCCAATAGGCAGGTTGGGGGTTGATTTAGATGTATTATGTAAATGTATTATGTAAATCAGTCCAGACAAGGGGTGTCTCCTTATGCAAACCAGCATGCAAACGAAAAAACTAACAGGAAAGACTGCGAATATTCAGAATAGCTGTGGTGCTATGTATTCAGATGAATGCACTCGTTGGAAAAGCGTAAGGCTGGTGGTCTGGGCGTGCGAGTAAGCGCGCTGATTAGGAAAAACGGTGTGCTCATGCAAAGACGTGCTAATCTAGGCGAGCGCTGGCTCACTGTTAGGCAAATTAAACGCTAACTAGGGAGCGTTAGGGGCCCCGACGACGCCAAGCGACCGTCCTGGAAATCCTAGTACGGCAATGAGAACGCCTCAGAGGTTTCCGTGGGGACGCCGCCCCCGCTTGGCGGGTTAACGGGGCCGGGCGGTGCGTCACAGAAGAGCCCCGAGGCGGCCCGAGGGCGGCGCACGCCGGAGAGGGCTCAACCCTCACCTTGAGCGGCATCTTGGCGAACTCGTTAAGGATGGGCACGTCGAACACCAGGCGCCTTAGCAGGTGCTGCAGCATGGACGGGCGGATGTACCTGCGGAGACAGGCGCGGGGCGGTGGGGGTCTCGCCCCCAGGCCGGCCCCCCCCCCCGCGGCCCCGACCCCGCCCCCCGACCCCGCCCCACCTGCAGAGCGACATGAGACATTCCTCGATGACGTCGCGCTGCGCCTTGGTGAGCGAGCGGCCGCGGGACAGGCGGTACACCGTGTGAAGCATGGAGTCCACCATGATGGCGCGGTGCTCGGTCCCCGCGAAGAGCGGCGCACACTTGGTGATGAGCGGCAGCACCGCCAGGCACAGGTAGCGGTTCAGCGCCAGCGCCATCTCCGTGGTGCTGAAAGTGGCCTGGAGAGCAGAGCGGGGGGGGGGGGGGGGGGGGGGGTGTCTCAGGCCCGCTTCGCGCTCGTGGGGTCGCCCTGGCTTCGGATCTTCCCCCCACACCTGCTCCTCCCAGTCTCTGTGATCTCTTCGAACCATGCAAATTTTCAAACCCACCGCAGCCGAGGCGCCAAGTAGTGAGCCCTCGTTACCCAGAGTAGACAGCCCTGCAGACGAAGTTCTGCATGCTTATGTCCTCTCCCTCACCCTTTTTCCTGTGATACCTTTATACAACTCCAGCCATTTACCACTCCACCCATAGATATTCAGCTTTGTGTCTCCATTCAGACACCTGCTTCCGTTTCACACCCCACGCTGCCGTTTTCGCACCTAACAGAATTAACAGTCGCGTAAAGTCCTTCATCAACTTTCTCCAAGTGTCTCACTTGTAGCCGGGATTGTTTGGATCAGGGCACCAGGAAGGCCCCCCTACTGCATTTGGCTGCTGGGTCTCAGGTCTTTTCATCTGTAACGGTCTCCTTTCCTCCTCTTTTCAAGGCTATTCATTTGCTAGAAAAACTGGATTATCTATCCGCGGAGTTACCCACACTTTTATTTGGGCTGGTCACGTCCACTCACTGTCTCCAATACCTCACCTGCCAGACCCTCGTAAACCCTCGCCAGTAAGGCTTTTACCCCACCGCCTCACTGAACGTGCTCATCGAGGTCACCAGTGACCTCCATTTGGCCACACCAGTGGTCAGTTCTCAGTCTTCATCTTACTCGGCTTTGTCCCCTACTATTCTCTAACTATATAACTATTAAATATCTATATAACTATTATTGTTGCTGTTGAGCGCAGGTCTTTGTCTCCTTGGTGCTGAGCCATCGCCGAGAATGATCATTTCTCGAATAAGAAAGATGAGATGTTGAAGATCTCCACCCACCCTCGCCCAGAACTCAGAGTTCATCTTGGTTTCGTTTTCTATCTTGACGGGGGGTGGGGAGGGAGGATTATGATATGTACACATGCCCAGAACAAACAGAAGCGCTGCCGCTGTGCCCTTGACCATCCTGCTCCCTCACGGGCGGCGGGGAGGGTGGCTCGGCAGGGGCGGGGCTGCTCACCGTGTCCAGCGAGGCGGCCGCCCGCATGTCGGGCAGGAACCCCACGTCCAGCACGTGCAGCAGGAAGTCCTGGTTCTCGATGCCATACACCCGGTCCAGGAAGAGCACCATGGACGCCTTGTGGTCCGGCACGAAAGATGCCGACATCTTTGGCTGTACCAGAGCCCCGTCTGCGGGCCACGAGGGCAGGGGGTCAGGGTTGCCCTTCGGCCCCACCCGCTCCCTCCCCAGCCTCCCTCCCTTGCCGAGTCCTGCCCCCTCTGCACCTTTGCCCAGCGTGGGGATCTGCAGCGGGAGGCTGATGATGCCCACAAGGTCATCCAGGGGCACGAGGGAGCGCAGGATGGCGCGGATCCGCAGGGCCTCGCCCTTGCCGGCTTGGATTAGCTGGAAGATGGAAGGGGGCACGTCATCCAGCACGCTCTGCCCCATTTGGTCGTTAGTCCACCCATCCCTTCCTGACCCACCGGCAGGCAGAGCAGGACTCCTCGTGGGGCGAGCTCTCGAACTCCCAGCCCTGACTCCTCTGCTCCTAGTGCTCCTCTACTGAAACCCCAACTGTCCCCGGCTCTCAGTGCTTGGTCGCCCCCCCCCTCCCACCCCCCCCCCCCCCGGTGGACTGGGAGTTCTGTGAGAGCCAGGCCTAGGGCAGTCTTGGTCACTGGTGTGTCCCCAGGATTGACTAGCCTAAGACCATCCACATCACGAGAGCTCCGTCAGTGTCATCAAGTGCCCGACTGAAGAGGTTCGAGGTCGCCCAGGCCTGCCCCTCCCTGTCCCTGGACCTCCAGCTCTCACATGCATCTCCGGCGCACAGCGTCCCAGCAGGTCGATCAAGGCAGCGTAGAAGGACATGATGGCGTGTCCCAGGTGCACCCGGCTCTCCTCGGGGGGCTCCTCCCCAAAGCTGCAGAAGGAGGGGGGTGGTGTGTGGGGGAGGCAGCAAGGGGCACGGGGAAGTTGGGCTCTGCCGCTGAGAAGGGGGTGGGAGACTCACTGCTCACGCCGCCGGTCCCTGCGGACGCCCGGGCCATCCCGCGCCGGGTCCTCAGAGATGCGAATGGCCTCTTCGATGGCGGCCAGCAGCCCCGAGCCGCCCTCACCCCTCAGAGCAGGCCCGAAGCACTCGGGCTTGCGGATGAGCAGCCGCACCACCACGTTGGCGTTCTCCTCCACACTCTCACCTGGCGGCTCCGGCGGGTCCGGAGGCCTCATGAGCCGCTGCCCCGGGGACCCTGCCCCGGCAGCCCAGGACCCAGCACCTCAAGGGTTAACCCCGGGCCCCCACTGGCCTCTGGACCCTGCCCCAGCCCGCCTGGAGGAATCCCTGCCGAGCCAGGACGGGGACCACACCCTGAGGGAGGCTGGCTGGGTCGGGGACCCCGGCCTCCTGTCCCGCCACCGCCAACTCCTGACTCACCGTTGACGAAGACGGCGAAGCGCAAAAAGTCCAGGTAGCGCTCACCGCCAATAGGGTTCCAGCCGATGTCTGGGTACCCTTTGGCCAAGAGCATGGGGCAGCTTTGAAGGCCACAACCCGCCAGGTAGGACACGACCTGGGAGTGGAGACGGGCTCAGACCGAGGCCAGACCCGCACCACCTCCTCCCCAAGGCTCCCTTCCCTGCCCGTCGCTGGAGCTCTGTGACCTCATTCACGTCTGGATCTCTCGGTGAACGATAATCCTCACCCTGAGCCCTCACCTCCCACCTGGACCGTCACGTGGTCTCCTTCCTGGGTTCCCTGCTCCCCCAGTCTATCCCACGCACAGAAGGACCCTGCAAACAGCCTGAGTCAGGCCACGTCCCTTCCCTGCTTAGAGCCCTCCTGTGGTGCCATCTCACTCCAGGTAAAATGCAGAGGCCCCACAAGACCCTCTGCACAATCTTCCCTGTCACCTCCCTGCCCTCACTTCCCACCCCTAACCCCTCACTCCCCCTGCTCTAACCAACTGGTCTCAAACTCATGAAGCTCACTTCTGCCTCGGGGTCTTTGCACTGGCGGTTCCCCTGCTGGAATGCTCTTCCCCTGATGTCCGCATGGCCCCTCTCCTCCTTCAGAGCTTTACTTGAAAGTCACTCTCTCAGTGAGGCATTCTCTGATCACACTTGTCTAAACTTGGACACCCTTCTGACACTTGATGTTTCTTTCCCCTGCTCACATTTTCATCCTTAACACTCGTCACTAGCTAATACACTATATGTTTTACTTATTTATCTTGTTTATTATTCATCTTCCCAACTAGAACGCCAGCTTCATGAGGACAAGAATTTTTGATTGTCTCAATCACTGTAGTACCCCTGCTGCCTTGGTCAGGTCTGGCACGTAGTAGGTGCTCAGTAAATGTGTGTTGAACGAGTAATACTATACGAGCAGATAACTCTTGTTGAGTGCTTACTGTTTTATCAATGGTTGCATGGACTAACCCATTCTGTGCTCAGAATAACCCTATTGGATTATTATATTCATTCTACAGATGAGGAGACAGGGGCCTGGAGAATTTAAGTCACTTGTCCAAGGCCACACAGCAAGGGAGCAAGGGGAGTTATTGTAAGGTGCTGAACTCTAGAGCCCCTGCCCTTCGTTGCTACACACAGTAGTGGTGGGGAGGGAGTACGGGGTAGGGGGCAAGGAATGTGCCAAGGTCATGCAGCTGCGGGAGGGTGAAGCGTGGATTTGCACTCGGCCCTGTGATGAGTGACTGGGCCCTTGCTCTTTCCCTGCAAATTATTCCCCCTCTGATTCAATCCCGGACCATCCCACAGACTGACTCCCAAATTAGCAGGTGCCCCAAGGGGCCAGGTGGAGGCCAGGCCTCCTCCTTCCACACCTTCTCCAGGTCCTGCTCCTGCAATGCCAAGGCCAGCTCATTGTTGTCGATGACAGAGGCAGCTGCCACGTCCAGAGGCGTGGAGCCCTGCATGCCTGTGAGGGCGAGAGGCAGAGAGAGTGCTCTTCAGAGGTATGTAGTTGACAGTCTCACTCCTGCTTGTCTCACCTCCTCTTGGAAGCCCTCCTTGACCATCCCTTTTACAGCCTGGGTCAGGTGCCTCCACTGGCCCGTGCTTCCCCATCCCAGGGCTGAGCACCCTGGGCTGTCACCGTGTGTCCTCCACGCTGCACTGTGAGCCCTGTGAGGGCCAGGGCCACGGCTGTCTGGGTGGACCCTCAGCACCGCTCATTAAGGGCTACCTCCAGGGCGGGTTGAGAGTGAGTGTTTGTTGAATGACCGAACGAGTGAGCGAGCCAGCAGAGATGGATGCCTGGATAGACTGCTGAGCGTGGGCCCCGGGGGACAGCTCTCCCTCCACCCCGGGCTCGGGTGTTCTCACCCAGGCCAATGCCACTGTTCTCCAGCAGATAGCTCAGGTGGTCGAACATGGAGCGCTGGTTCTGCCGGCTGATGCGACAGAAGTAGCAGAGGAAGCGGCAGCAGCTTGTGACCATCTTGGGGAAGCGGATCTCCTGGGGCGGGCAGAGCGGGCCGCTGGTCAGTGCCTCCCCCCGTGGCCCCCTGCCCTGAGCTCCTCGGCCCACACAGGCCCCTTACCTTGGATTCGCCACCACCGAGGACATTCACCATGACCTCCATGACTGTCTCGTGCATGCCCAGTGCCCGCATCAGGTTCGGGTGTTGGTAGAAGACTTTGTTGTTCATGATGTTCCTGTGAATAGGTAGAGTACGGTGGCGTTTCCGGGGGCCGGGTGCGACCCAAGTCCAGGGAGAGCCCGCAGAGCCTTCACCGTCCCCCTTCACAGATCCCAACCCGTTCAATCTTTACGTCTACTCTGGATGGCAGGAATTAAATTACCCCGATTGTACAGATAAGGAAACTGAGGCATGGATCCAAGGTGGGCTCCCCTAGAGCAGAGACCCTCGCCATGTTGCCTGTCGTATCCCCAGATGCCTAGAAAGGGCCTGGCACAAAGTAGGTGCTCAATAAACGCTTGCTGAGTGAATGAATGAGGCACATTCGACACCGAGTGAGTGCTCAATGCTGTCATTCGTATCATCATTACCACCCCTACGCGCAGGAGCTCACTAGGCCTCACTGTGACTCCACAAGGGAGGCACGGCTCTTCCCCAGCCCAGAGATAAAGATGAAGCTCAGAGAAGGTCAATCTTGTGCCAAGAGTCACAGGTGAGTAAGAGCTGTCACCCCAGAGGTCGGATGGAGAGGTAAGGGGAGGAGACCTTAGCCAGGGAGATGGGCCAGCTACTGGGAGAAGTACTCCGCCGCAAGGACGGGCCCGAAGCGGAGGAAGGAGACATCATTGCATCGGGGGACACGAGCCGGGGGGACGTGCTGGAGCTGGGAGGGCTCCCCTCCTTCCCAGGCGAAGTGCAAAGTCAGGGGAAGGGGCAGAGCCTCAGAGCCTCACCCAATGCTCTGGATCATGAGGTTTTCCTCCTGGGGACCCATCTGCACGATGAGCAGCGATCGGATCTGGCCCAGGCACTCGAGCAAGCTCATGGTGTCCTCCATGGACGATGGTGAGATGGTGTATGCCCGGGGCAGGGCACGCAGCAGCTCCCCGAGCCCGTCGTACTGCCGGTGCAGGAGGCTGAACATGGCCCGGACGAGCTCAGGGCTCTGCACAAAGTCCTCTTGAGCCCAGCGCACCACCGTGTGGGACACCAGCTCCTGCAGCGACTCTGGGAAGGGAACACAAGGGTCAGAACGCACTGCCGGGTTGCGGCCTTGAGCCGAACAACGCAGGAAGGGCCCCTCTTTCCAGCGGGCTTCGCAGTTGCTAACCGCCCCTACCGTCACCTGCCAGGAGGGGGCAGATTCTGGCAGATCTTTTTTTTTTTTTTTTTTTTATTGCTTTAAGACCCTCCCTGTTCTCTTTACCCTAATACCCAGACAGTAAGGGCCCCCTAAAGGTTTCAAGAGGAAAAAAAAAAAGGAATCATTCAAAATACCAGGGCACCATTATAAGCACCTTTGAAATAAATAATGCACCTTTGAAAGCACAAGTCGCAATTCTACTTGTTCTGTGAAAATACTGCTGATTTTTGGGGGCACGTGGGTGGCTCAGCCAGTTAAGCGTCCGACTTCGGCTAGGTCATGATCTCACGGTTCATGAGTTCAAGCCCTGAATCAGGCTCTGTGCTGGACAGCTCAGAGCCTGGAGCCTGCTTCAGGTTCAGTGTCTCCCTCTCTCTGTCCGTCATCCACTCACACTCTGTCTCTCTCTCAAAAATAAATACACATTAAAAAAACAAAAATAAATAAAAGTAGTGCTGATTTTTCCTCCAGAGAGACAACAGACACAAAGGAAAACTTAGACTTTGGTGTCATTTGAAAATGATGTCAAGATTAACGGGTTTATTTTCCCAGTCCCTCCTTGAGACTCATCATCCTGACATCCAGCACCCATTTCTCTCTTTGCCTCTCTCTCCCAACCCTTTTCCTTTCCAGGATTTGGGGGGAGAAAAGACAGAGGTCTCATGTGTCTCAGGCTTAGGAGAAACCTCCACGCACTGACACTGAATGATGGTGTCATATCAATTCACGACCTTCCAGAAATGCTACACAATCTGGCCCTGGCACTTCTTCTTCTTCTTTTTTTTTTTTTAAGTTTATTTGTTTATTTTAAGATAGAGAGCAAGAGTTGGGGGTGGGGGGTGGGGGCAGGAGGCAGAGAGAGAGAATGCTGCACTCTCAGCACAGAGCCCAATGCAGGGCTCGAACTCACGAACCATGAGATCATGACCTGAGTCAAAATCAAGAGTTGGATGTTCAACCGACTGAATCACCCAGCACCTCCCCCCACCCTTTTTTTTTTTAAAGTTTGGGCCTTGCACTGGTGACCTCATCTCCTGCCCCTCGCCTCCTGCTCACTCCCACACTGGCCTCTAAACATACCAAGCATGTTCCTGCCTCAGGGCCTTCGCACTGGCTGTTCCCTTTGTACCAATCATCTTCCCAGATCTTTGCATACCTCACTCCTCCACTCTGACCCCTCCATCTATCCCACTCTCTCCTATCACTCAACTTTATTTTTCTCCTTAGCACCCATGGCCACCTGACATTATGGTATATGTATATGTGTATCTGTTATAATATTCTAAACTCCTGAAGAACAGAGACTGTGACTTTTTCCCCCTACAATATCCCTCAGCCAAGCCAACAGTGCCTTGACTGTTGTAGAATTAAACCCTGTACCAACATCAGGGATTCTGTCCTTGTTGGATAGAGCTGATGTATAGTTTGTACAATGACCCACTGGCCCAACACTTATCATAACAGTGCTTCTAATCCCTCGTCATAGTAATTGTTTCACCAAAAAAAAAAAAAAAAAAAAAAAAACACACCAAAAAACAAAAAAAAAACAAAGAGAAAAACAAAGAAAATCCATGAGAACACAGAAGCCATGCTGGTATAGGAGCTTCCACCATCCCGACGTGGGATGCATGTCTCTGCTCTGGCAGGCCACATGGCACACCGGTCCAACACACATACCCCCACATTTCGGCCACACTTCCAGCATGCCTCTTCTCTCACCCTACCTCCCACTCCTCCTCTCTCATTAATCCACCCCTCCCTTTTCCCAATTCCTCATGGCCTGTCTTGGACCCAGAGGCTCCCCGAACACAAGGCTGTCTGCCCCATCCCTGTCCCTCCCTAAGGCCCCAGTCCTCACGGGGTTTGGCCTCCTCAGCAGGTGGTTCCTCCTCAGGTTTCTCCTCCTTCTTCTTCACCAGCCTCACTTTCTCCAGCAGGCTCATCAGGCGGCTGCCCAGGGTGGCCTCTTCCTCTGGCTCCTCCTCCTCTCCCTCCAGCTGAATTCCTGGAGTTGGTCAAGAAGACAGAGGGTGTCCTTCATCTGTTTGTTTATTCATCTACTCAGTCATTCATTTCTTGGTTCATTCATTCATTTCTCACTCATGTATCCCTTCTTGGGTTTTTCATTTATGTCTCTATATGTTCATATGTTTGTTCATTTATTCATTCTTTGAAACATTTTAAATATTTTTTAAACCAGCTATTGTAAATAGGTTAGAGAACTAAAGGAAACCATGTCTAAAGTATTAAAGAGAAGTATGATGACAGTGATGCCTCAAATAGAGAATATTAATAAAGAGGCAGGTCATATAAAAAAATAACCATATAGAAGTTTTGGGGGCTGAAAAGTACAATAACTGAAATTTTAAAATCACTAGAGGAATACAATAGCATATTTGATCTGGTAGGAGAAAGAATCAGTGAACTTAAAGTTAGGACAATAGAGGTTATCCAGTCTGAAGAATAAAAAAGAATGAAGAAAAACTAACAGAGCCTTAGAGCCTGTGGACCAGAACATCACAAAATATATCAATATATGCATAATGGGAATCCCAGAAACAGAAATGAAAAATGGCCACAAAAATGTGCAGAAATAATAGCCCCAAAGTCCCTCAAATCTGATGAAAAATATTAATCTATACATCCAAGAACCTTAACAAATTCCAAGTAGGATAAAATCAAAGAGCTCTACACTTAGACACATCATACCCACCTGTTTCAAAACAAAGGCAAACAGAAAACTTGAAAGTCAGCCAGAGAAAAACAACTCATCATATATAAAAGAATCTCAGTAAGATTATTAACTAAGTTATCAGAAACAATGGAAATTATCCATTCATCCCACCAGACACCCACCATCTCTCCATTCAATTTTTAATCATTCATCTATCCATCCATCCATCATCCTTCTCTTTATCCATAAGTCCACTCAGTCATCTCTTCACCCATTTCTTTACTCATTTATCTCTTTACCCACCCATTTACACACTCATCACTCACTTGCTGATAGCCATCCATCCATATATAATCTGCTCAAACACCCATATAAGCTTATCCTTCCACTCATCCTCTATCTGTTCACTAATATATCTGTTCATTCATTCGTTCAACCAAAAGTTACATTGCACCAAAACTGTAAATATTTAAGATCAGGAAATCTTAGGGAAACTTCAGGAAAGGTCACAAGAGAAAGTCTGGGAGAAGGGTTCTCTGATCTCTTACCACAGTGTGCCAGCAAGTCTTGATGAAATTCAAGCAAATCCTGGCGGACCTCTTCAGGGAGAGGACAATCTTCGTCATCCTCACCATCTTTGAAGTGCAATAGCATGTTTATCTAGGGGAAGGTCATAAGTTAGAATGAGGGTCAGAAGCTCAAGAGCAGAAATTCTGAGATCAAGGATTAAAGATCCAATTGTGAGTCCCTGTCTAAGGCCATGAGTTAATGAAGACTATCTGAGAAATTAGAGGTTTGAAAGGAGTCAGGGTCAGTCTGAGGTCCTACTAAGAGGTCCTATTGGTTCAGAGAGACATAGAAGAGTGAGAGATAAATATATCAACAGGGTCAGGGGTCAGGCCTGAGCTTGGAGGTTTAGTACCATCAGCGATCAGAGTGGGGGGAGGGGTTGATGTTGGGATTTAAAAATAATGCCAGCTGGGATCAGGGGTCAGAAGACCTGCTCCTGGGGTGGGGAGCGGAACTCGCGAGTACGTCGGGCAGTCTCAGCTGCGGACATGGTGAAGGCTTTCATGAGGAGGCCATAGCGGTCCCGCTGGTTGGCCTGGAGTTTGTCCACGTAGCGCTCCGCAAAGGCTGCTAGGGATTCCACACGGTGCTGCAGCTCTTGGTCACAGAAATACTCCAGCAGGTGGCACATCTGTGGGAGGACAGCCATGCAGTAGGGATGACGGCGGTGAGACCATCAGGACTTCCTTAAAAACTTTTCTTGCTTCCTCTCCCCTCTCCATGGCCCTGCCCCATCTGCCGCCGTCATTTCCTGCCTGGATCCTTAAGCCAGACTTCTCCGTGGTCTCATCCCTCCAATTCACTTGCCACATGGCAACCAGAGAGGCCATTTGAAGCCAGAAGCATGCCAACCACCTGTGGCACTTCCACAGCTCCCCACTGCCTCAGGGCAAGGACCAGACTCACCCCCCACCAGATCCTGTGTTTTCCAGCCCAGATGAGTGGAGGCTGGAGAACAGGAAGAACCAGCCTACCTGTAACTTCACAGACTCTGGCAACTTCATCTGGAGCAGCCCTTCCTCCAGGCCTTCTTCTTTTTCCCCTTCGGCTGTCTCCTCTTCCTCTTTTTCCTCATCTTCCTTCTCCTGTGCCTCTTCCTCCTCATCCTCTTCCTTCTCCTCTTCATCTTCTTCTTCCTCTTCCTCCTCTTCCTCTTCCTCTTCTTCTTCAGTGAATACTTCAGGCTCAATCATCTTCAAGATCTGTTTCACATCCTCATCATCAAAGATGCCCATCACCTATAGGACAAAGCCTGGATCCTTCACTGTGGCCCACAAGACCTCAAATTAAGTCCCAGCCTCACTCCCCAACCTACTTCTCCTGAATATGCCAAATTCATTCCTGCATGGGCTAGATGTGATTCCTCCGACACAGAGAAGTGTCACCCCCTGCCCTGCTCTCCAGCCTCCTTAAGATCCCCCCAGATCCACACCCTGTGTCCCACCTAAGCACATAGCCAACCAGACCACAGAGCCAAACATGAGCGCCTCTCCCTTCACTAGCAAATGTTCTTTCTCCTAAACTTGAGCATATGTGACTCTGAAACAGACCATACCCTACCCTGATGGATGCCTTCATAGCTCCTAGCATATGCTAGCACTCAGTAAACATAATGAAAATGCTAACAGATGGAGGGAGAGAAGGTAGATGAAAGGGAAAAACAGTGGGGAGAAGAGAGATGGGTAAGTGGGGGAGGGGGGACTGGGTGGCTGACTTAACAGATGGGATATCAGAGGTCTGAAGGGAGAGAAATTGATGGGAAGATATGGATGGGAAGATGAAAGTAAAGGTGGAGGAAGAGACGGGCGGATAGATGACAGGATATGTAGTGTATGGGTGGGTGGGTAGGTGGATGGATGATGTGACAGGTGCATGAGTATGTAAATGAGTGGATGGGTAAACAGATACATGGGTAAATAGCCAGGGGATGGGATGAAATGGGATGCGTGGATGATGGATGGGTGAATAGTTTGGGCACGAAAATTTGGATGGATGTATATATTCATGAGTTATCATATGGGTATGTGAATGAAAGGGCCCATGAAATAGAGGATGAAGAACGGGTGGATGGGAGGTGGATGAATGGGTGTAGATGGTTGGGCGGATTTGTGGGTAGGTGGATGGGTGCACATACATATGGATTGAGAGATGCATCGGTGAACAGACAGGTAGGTGGAAGATGAAGGAATGGATGAATCTGTAGATGGGTGGATGGATGGAGGCACAGGGGGAAAGCGGATGATAGCTGGATGCATGAAAGGAAAGACAGATTAATAAATAAGTGGGTAGGTGGATAAATGAACAGACGGAATAGTGGGTGTACTAATGTATGAGTAAATGGAAGGATGAATGGAAACTAGATTGAAAACTGGATGGATGGTACATGAATGGATGGATGGATACGTGGGCAGAAAATAGAAGAATAAGTGGATGGTCTTGTGGATGGGAAGATGGGAGTTTGAATAACTGGGTGGATGGAAAGGTAGGTGGAGGATGAATGGATTGATGGATGAATGATGGTTGTTTGGATGGACGAATGGAAAGAAGGGGGAAAACAACGATAAGCAGATTAACAGATGACAGATGAACGGATGGGAGGAAAAGTGAACAAAGGATGGAGAGATAAACGGGCGGTTGGAGGCACAAATGAGAGGGAGGTTGACGTACGGATGGGTGGATTGTTTGGAATGTGGAAGAAGAACGGGACAGAAGGAAGCAGGAGGAAACCATTACCAGCAGGGTGGACACAAGCTTGAGCACGGGCACAAACTGGAACTCCACAGAGCCCCCGACAGGATCACGTGCGTGCTGCCCACCATCGCGCACGGCCTCCCCCAGCATTCTCAGTGCTTTATCCCGCAGGGCCTCGAGAGGGATGCTGGGGCTGAGACGGGCCGGGGCTTCTGCCGCCCCGGCAGCCGGCAGGGCAGCCACGAAACAGGGCGGTGAAAAATGGTGTGGAGGTCGCAGCGAGGTGGTGACGCCAACGCCAGGCAGGCGGTGGCGGCGGGGGCCGTTTTCGGCACTCTTTCCTGGCGGGAAGAGAGTGATGGCGCGGGTCTCCTCCGTGAGGGGCACGATGTACTCAGAGAGCATGGAGCGGCGGCTGCGGCAGGCACTTTCCAGATGGATGCTGATGAGCAGGTCGTAGTAGCCCGCCCGCAGCGGGCCCGGCAGGTGCGCGTCCTCCAGGGCGTGTAACAGCTGCGCCTGGTCCACGTGGCTGCACAGAGCATGCGCCACGCGGTTGTTGCCCAGGGCGCACACGGCGCGGTAGAGGCGGAGGGTGTGGGAGTGGAACCGCTGCAGGTGCAGGCGCTCCGACAGCTCCAGGATGTCTATGCATCTGCGGCGGAGACGGGCCAGAGCCAGCAGAGGAGGTGGGAGGCAGGGGCACAGAGAGGCAGAGACGGGTACCGGTGAGAGTGGCGGCCACCCCAGCAGGGGTTCCCGGGGGCCCGCTGGGTCAGTGTTCTGTGAGGCGTGTGGAGCTGGGTCTTTCCATGGTTCTAGAAGTCCCTAAGTGGTCTGGGGTGCTCCTTGGGATATATCTGGGATCCCTGGGATAGTCTGGTACTCAGTATCTGAGAATCTCCGGAGGAGATCTGGTGACCCTAAGATATGTCTGGGATCCCCAAATGGAAACTGAACCTCCCTCTGGCAGGGCTGAGTAACTTGGCGATGTTTGAGTGCAACGAGAATGTAAACCCCACCAGGGCAGGACCTGTCTGCCTTTTGGGGTTTTGTTTGTTTGTTTTTGTTTTTGTTTTCTGCTGTATTCCCAGAACCTAAACAGGACTTAGCACATAGTGAGTGTTCAATAAATGCTTGTTAGACAGATAGGTAGATAGATAGATGGGTGGATGATGGATAGATAGAGTGAGTGAGTGAGCGAGCGAATCTGGGACTCCCGGAGGTGGGCCTGAGCCCCGTTGGGCAAGTCTGAGCCCCAGAGTTATACGTGAGCATTGCTGGAGTGTCTGTTCACAAGAGCTTGGTGTCTCCAGCCCAGAATGCTGCTGGCCACGTAGGGAAAGCTCAGAGCCGTTTGTTGAATGAATGAATAAAAGGAAGATGACACACGTGACAGCCTCCTGGAGTGAATCTGGGACTGGACTGTGTGTTCAGAGTAACTAAGAGCATTCCTGCCATACATGTGAACACATCTGTACCCCGAGTGTGTCTGGGTCCCCTGGACTGGGTTTGAGATCCCCACGGGACACATCCGAAGTCTCCGTGGGCGTGTCTCCCAGGACAACCGGGGGCGCGTGCAGGACCCTCTGAGTAACGTCCGTGACCCTCCGAGGTGCACTTGAGGCTCCTGGAGTGTTGTGTGGCTCCTCAGTGTGGACCTGGGCCCCCTGACATAGGCTTGGGGCCCTGTGGGGAAGGTCTGGGGTCCCTGGAGGTGAGTCGTTGGTCCACTAATATGGGCCTAAAGCCCTCTGAGGTGGGTCTGGAGTCCCCTGGAGTCTTATCTGGGGATGCCCGCGCTGAGTCAGGGTTCCCTGAGGTAGCTCTGGGGCCTCCTGGGGTGTCGTCTGGAGTCCTGGGGTACGGGTGGAGGGGTGCACCGAGGGGGATCTGGACCCCAGAGGGCTTGCAACACCCGTCCCACCCCTGCGGGTCTGGGCCGGCCCTGACCGGTTCTCCTCGGGGATGTGCAACGCCATCATGGTCAGTGGCTCCTGGCACTGCACGGCCCAGCCCAGCCGCTCGCCGGCTCTCCGCGTCTCCACCTGCAGGAAGTGGTTGGGCATCCGGCTCCACGAGACGGGCATCAGCATCTGCACCTCGAGCCGAGGCGGGCACTGCGGGGCCGGGTTCTTGCGCTCACTCAGAAACATGGCGGCTGACAGCGGCATGATGTTCTGGAGGCACAGAGGTGGGCACCGGTCACAATTCCCAGCCCTCTCTGTCCTGCCACTCTGCTTCCAGGGAGACCTCCCGGATTGCCCCACTTTTCAGCCACTCTGCCAGCCTGACCTCCCGCACCTACTGCCTCAGCCTGCCCCATCACCGCACCCTCACCTTCTGCTTCCCCAGCTCAAACTGGATGACATTCTGGTGGGTGGGCAGGACAAAGACGGCAGGGAACAGCTTCGTGTTGGGCTCCACCTGGCAAGACAGAAGAGGGCAGGATGAGGAAGCGGGTGACCTGGAGGTGATGTTCAGTGTGGATTCTGAACCCTGGGGTCGATTGCCCCAGCTTGATCCTGCTGGTGTCTACGGATCCAAACTCAGGCACTGAAAGCGCCCCAATGACCCCGAGGCTGCTCACGGGCTGTCCCCACTCTGATCCGGCCAGGCCAACCTCCAGCTCCCCCAGGATCACTGTGCATATCATGCCCGCCACCATTCCCACTTCTCTCCCAAGACTCATGCTTCAAAACCCAGAAAGTTCTTCTGACTGCGCTTTCCCTCCAGCCCCTCTGATCTCCGCAGCGGAACCCCCCCGAGCCTTCATCACCACAAACACCATCGTCTGTGAAGTCGTCTTGCCCAACCTGAATCTGACCGCACCTCTGGACCCGACTCCTAGCTCCCAGGAAATACAGGGGACGGAGGAAAATGTTAAAACAACACCAGGGGGATGCGACAGCCAGATGTAGACTGAGAAGCTAGGCCGGCACTCCCGATGGTGGTAGACACACGAATCTCCCAGGATTAAGTTTGGCATTCTCATTGGGCAGGTCTGGGGGGAAGCCTGAGATTCTGCATTTTTAAAAAAAATTTTTAAGTTTTATTATTTATTTTGAGGGGGGAGGGGCAGAGACAGAGAGACAGAGAGACAGAGAGAGAGAGAGAAAGAATCCCAAGCAGGCTCTGCATTGCCAGTGCAGAGCCCGATGCGGGGCCTGAACTCACGAAACCGTGAGATCATGACCTGGGCTGAAACCAAGGGCCAGCCGCTTAACCGACTGACCCACCCAAGGTGCCCTGAGAGTCTGCATCTCTAATGAGCCCCCAGGTGAGGCAGACCCTGCCGGTCCAGGGACCATACTTTGAGAAGCAAAGCTTTACAGGACAGACAGCCTGGTTTCTTCAGCAAACACATTTCGAAGAGAGAGAGAGCTGGAAGGGAAATCTACACAGGAGACTCGAGGGGTCTAGCAACCAATTAAAATAGAAGACCTTATTTGGATTCCAGTTCAAATGAACAAATGGGAAAAAGACAGTTTTGAGACAACCGGGGAAATGGGAACATGGACTGGATATTTGGTTAATTAATTAGGAATTATTGGATTTGTTTGTGTTTGTTTTTTAATTTTTTTTTTCAACGTTTTTATTTTTATTTTTGGGACAGAGAGAGACAGAGCATGAACGGGGGAGGGGCAGAGAGAGAGGGAGACACAGAATCGGAAACAGGCTCCAGGCTCCGAGCCATCAGCCCAGAGCCCGACGCGGGGCTCGAACTCACGGACCGCGAGATCGTGACCTGGCTGAAGTCGGACGCTTAACCGACTGCGCCACCCATGCGCCCCATGTGTTTGTTTTTTAGATCCAACTGGTATTGTGGTCATGCTTTTTAAAAGAATCCTTATTTTTTTAGAGATACATACTGAAAAGAGATGAAAGATATCTGGGGACTCCTTCAAAACCATCCAGAGTGTATGGCAGTGAGGGGGGTGTGGAGGCCAAAGACGACACGAGATTGGCTGTGAGTGCGTACTCGTTGAAGCTGGCTAGTGGGGACATGGAGGTTCAGTACGCTATTCTATTTTTGCATGTTTTTGAAAATCCTCCATTTGAAATAAAGTTTTAGGGGCGCCTGGGTGGCTCAGTCGGTTACGCATCCGATTCTTGATTTCGGCTGGGGTCGTGATCTCACACGGTTTGTGAGATTGAACCCCGCATTGGGCTCTGGGCTGACGTCATGGAACCTGCTTGGGATTCTCTCCCTCTCTCTCTGCCCCTCCCCTGCTTGCTCGATCTCTCAAAACAAGTAAAGTTTCAAGAATAAAAATAAAATAAAGTTTTACAGAATCCAAGTTAGATGGATTACTGGGTGGATAGGTGGATAAATATGTCATAAAGCCAGTGTAGGTGGTAGAATCTTGGTAGTGGGTATGTGGGTGTTCAAAGTACGATTCCTTTCATTTTGTTGTACGTTTGAGATCTTTCATCATAAAATGTTGAAAAGGAAAAGGCTACCTTAGGATTCATCCTAGGGTGTTCCTTGATTGGTGAAAGGTTGGCAATTGATGTCACCTGGCCTAAGAGGGACTATGGACCACTCTCCGGGGTCAAGGCTGTCTCCTCCGTTCTGGGTGTCAGTTCAATGCAAGGTTAACTAGGTGGTCCCCCCGCAACTACCCAGGTCTGGCCTGTCCTGAGGGCAGACTAGGAGCTGTTTTTGTCCTGTCTCTCTGGGATCTGTCCTCAGAGGAGGTCTGGAAGGGTCATCCCAGTGTAGTGGGACATGAGAACACTGTTGCTAAGTTGCTGAGGGCCGGGCTCACCTGGAAAAAGGTGTTGCTTTCTTTGCCATTGGCAGTAAATGTCATCAGGCCAGTGGCCAAGTCCACGAGGCAGCCAATGACAAGGTCCGTGTGGCTGATCCGGCCCTGCTGCCCCGAGCTCACGAAGTCCCCGCCCCACACCATGTAGCAGTTGCTGCACTTGAGGCTGGAGGAAACAGGAGTGGTCAGTGCATGGACTCTGGACACTTCCTTCCCCAGACTCCCAGGACACCATGACCTCAGAGCTCCATACCTAAACCCCCACCACCTGCAGACCTGATGCCGAAACCCTGAGCCCCTCAGAGTGAAGGTTCTTAGAAGTTGGCTGGGGGTTCTGGGAGGAAGAGAGGGAAGGAGAGCAGGAAGAGAGAACAGAGAAAGGAGGAAATGTAGAAAGGGGAGGGTGAGATGAAGAAGGAAGAGAAAATGGAAAAGAACAAATGGAAAAAGAAGAGGAGAAAAAACCAAGAGCAGGAGCCATTGTTGGAAAGTCAACAGGAAGAGAAGAGGAGAAGAAGAGGGGGAGGGTAGCTGCCGAGCCAGGTGCCCAGCACTGGCCTCTCACTTCCCACTGTCCCCACCCCCTCCTGGGCACCTGCTGTGGACGTTGCCTTGTTCGTCCCCCATGGTCACCGTCACTGCCCGGACCTTGCTGAGGTCGAAGTTCATGTCGTGTTGATGGTAGTCGGGGGTGACCCAGCCCACCCACACACAGCTGGGCTCCTGGCCAGCGAAGACCCTCACGGAGTAATAGTACTAGAGAGGCAAAGGGGGATCAATGGTCAGTCTGGAAGGCGGGTGACACAGGGCTTCCCTGGGACTCTAAGTTGGCCTCTCTGGATTTGCAGTGTCCTCTGGGAGTTCAACAATAAATTACTGGATTTGAGACCCCCTGGGTCTATGTCCCTATTTCTGTGTCTACTGATATATTTTTAGACTCGGGAATCCTCTGGGACTATTTGTGATACCCCCAAATTTGGGTCCCCCTCCAAATCGCAAAGTTACTGATAAATAATAGTTAACAAACACTTCACAAGTTAATTTACTTAACTTTTATAATCACCATCAAGTGGGTACAACTTTTATCCTCATTTTACTGATGGGAGGACCATAAAGCTTCCATAAAGGAGAAGGCATAGAGAACAGTTGAGGTGACTTACCCACTTGGCACCCAGGTAGCCCATAATCCTAACCACGAAGCTACCTGTCTCAGAAAACATTCCAGATTTGGGAAATCCCTAAACTATATTGAGATAATTGTCAATTTTGCTTCCCAGGAATATACTAGAGTAGCTATTACATTTGGGGGTATCGAGTTTATATGGTTGAACCCAAATATTGAGGTCCCAAGTCTACATTGCTATATACTCTGGATTCTGGGATCCCTGGGAGTTTTATCAGTGTGCCTTATAGCTTCATGGTGTTCCCTGCAATTTTTAGACCCCTAGCTATACGGATTCAGGGGTTCAAGGGATTAACTCAGTGTGTGCTCTATTTCGTGGACTTCAGTATATATCAGGGTGTCCCCAGGAAGGGAAATTACTAGAGATGGCAGGGTGAAATTTGGAAATCTGAGGGGTCTCGGAGTTAAGGGCCCCGGGTTCACACCGTGGTGGTATTGAGGATGATCTCGGGGTCATCACGGTTGTCGGCAGGCACCACCTCTCGAGGGAGTCGAGGCAGAGTGGGAGTGGCTGGTGGTTGGGTCATCATGGCGGCCTTCTTGGCCTTGAATAAGAACCTGGTGATGAGGAAAGGCTACCGTGAGAGCCAGCTTTCAAGCCCAGTCCCCCCGGGCCTCTTCACCACAACATTCATGGCCCCCACGTCCATCCGAAACACATCCCATTTCTAATGCCCAAGACCTCGCCTCTTGAAGGACAAAACTCCCAACTGTGTCAGCATAATCCATTCTGGAGATGCTGTGCTCTGTGCTTGCTGATACCCAGTCACCCAAATTTAAAAGTGCCTCTGGGAACATGGAGGTTCCCTTTGGGGCATACAGTGGTTCCCCAAGTCCGCATTTCTCATATGGGGGCTAAAGGCATTTGGGAAAGGACAATTCTTCATTGTGTGGTACTGTCTTATACACTGAAGGCATGCAGGATTCCTGGAGCAGTACCACCACCTCAACGAACCGTGATGACCAAAATCGTCCATCACGTCCAAACACCCGCCAAGAGACACAGAACTACATCCCATTGAAAACCACTGCCTAGTAGAAGAAAACACATTTGCTTCAAATCAGGTTCAGCGCCTTTTGAGAGTCTCCTTTGAAGTTAGCTTTTTGGGGGCACATTTGAGACAGAGAAGTGACCCCAATCTAGAAGACCAGTGGTGTTCACTGGGATACCCTGGGGTACCATCAACTCTCCCATGATATTTTAGTGTCTGTCCACTACAGTGTCCATGGATAATGAAGTCCATTGGGTGAAACGCTTTGAGGCCCATTAGGTACCCCCAAGGATAGTGGAGTTCTCCATAGATAGAGTGGGGTACTCTGATTTTACATTCTCAAGGAAATGAGGGCATCCCAGGAAAATAATGGGGTTCACTTGAGGCATGATAGTCTCCCTCAGTGTTCTGACTCCTCTTAACATATATGGGGCCACTCTGGGATACATTGGGGTTCCTCAAGTTATCGAGGTTACCTAATTGCGGGTCCCAAACCCCACCCCGGCCCCACCCTTGACTCACCCTCTCTTCTTGTTCTTCTCTGTGGTAGCATCCTTCTCGTTCTCCACCCTGGCGGGCGGGGCCTCTGCCCCAGCCTGGGCGTTGCCCCCGGGTGCCCCCTCCTTGGCAGTTCCTTCTTTGGCCCCCTCAGCCTCGCCCCAGCGCCCCGCTGAGCGGCGCAGGTTTTCATAGTCCGGGTCGGGTTCTGCCGCTCTGACCTCATCCTCGGCGGGGGGCTGCAGGCCTGGGGGCGCCAGGGGCGTGGCCCCAGCCGTGCAGCGGAAGTGCTGGTGGAACTGGACCGGAAGGCTGAGCCGGAGAAAGAGCATCTCCACGAGACTGTTCTGGGAGCCCCAGGTGCGGTGGCTCAGGCGCAGGCAGGGCGGTGTATCCACAGTGCCATCCACGCGGGCCACCTGAAGGGAAGCAGGAAGACTGAGCCAGGCAGGCAGGCTAGGCCATGGGTCCAAAACCTGGTACTCACAGAGCCACCGTTAGGCCTTAGAGCACCTGTGTGAGAATCAGCCAGACTCGCTCCTCTGGGTGGATGCGCTCCCTGTGGGACACACAGCTTGGCTGCGGGGTGCGTTCAGCCCTCTGCCAATCTCTGTCTAGGCACCTGTACAGTGGCAGCCCTGGTCAGACACTGGAATCCACTGGAATCACTTGGGGAGTTTCCAGGACCTACCTGTGCCTCTCACTCCAGACTAAGTCATCCACCCATCCATCCATTCCACAAATACTTACTGAGAGCCTACTGTGTGCCAGGCACTGTTCCAAGTGCCAGGAACACATCAGCGAACAGGACAAAGGCCCTGCCCTCCTGGTCTCTTGGGGAGAGTCTCAGGGAGAGCAGGCCAGAAGGGGCAGAGTTTTGTAAAGGCTCCCCAGATGAACTTTTGCTAAACTTTCTGTATATGGAGACACAACATTAAGGAAAGGGGGCGTGTCATAATGCACAACATGACGAGGTTATAGAGTGGCCCCACCTGTGTGCCCAGCACCCAGATGGAGAAACAAAATTGACCAAGTCCCTCAGGAGCCCTCTTCGTGCCCACTTAGACACCACTCTCTCAAAGGCAGTGAGGGATTCTGATGAGAGAGAGGTACCAGCCTGGCTTAAACAAGAGGCAGGAGCTGACAGAGAGCAGGTGCCTGGCCTCTACGTTCCAAAGACAGGCTCTCCAAGGTTTTCTGGAGACTCCATAAACAACTGGAGTGGTTCCCACTCTTTGATGTCTCTCTTCAAAGACCAAATACCAAGACCTCTGTGCTCCCTTTCTGCCAGCCAACAAATTTTACCCAGAAACTGTGGCCAAGATTTGCTGTTCTCAGAATGTCTGCAGGGTCTTTTTCTCTACTCTCTCCCATCTCTTATAGACCCTGTTTTGCTCTTGGGCAAGAGTCTACTGACCACCTCCCTCCTGTGATTTGTGTGCAAAGTAACTAAACTTCGGAGGTATTCTTTCACGGTAACATCCTCCTGATTTAGCACACCATAAATTAGCTCTGCCTGCTCTTGAACTTTCTACGAATGGGATCCCACAAGATGTGTTTTGTGTCTGGCTCCTTTCCTTTTTAAATTTTTTAAAATGTTTATTTATTTAGTGCTGAGATGGGGGAGAGGGATGCAGGCAGAGAGAGAAGGAGAGAGAGAGAATCCCAAGCAGGCTCTGCCCTGTCAGCTCAGATGCAGGGCCCAATCACTCGAACCATGAGATCATGGCCTGAGCCTAAATCAAGTGTCCTGACGCTTAACTGACTGAGCCACCCAGGCACCCTGTGCCTGGCCTCTTTCTCTCGGGATTATGTCTGTGAGATTCACCCGGATGGTTGTGTGTAGGTTAGTCTATTCATTCTCATGGCTGTCTAGCATTCTTGTTCTTTGGGTTGAGAACACATCTGGCAGTAGCAGGAATTAGGAGGTCCACATCTGTTCCACCAGCCTCTCCCTCCTCTGGCTCTGGTCTTTCTGCCTCTGCTATTGTCCCCTACAATCCATTCTCAATGGAGACCTTTCCAAAAGTCACATCCAAACTGGACATTCCCCTGCTTTAAACCCATCCATTCTCACCTAGTTGCAAAATGCCTCCCCACAAATTACTGATTAATTACAAAGAGAAAAAAGTAATTTATGGTGGAGAAATCTGAGAGACTCCGCCTAAATCAAACAGTCAAAATTAATGTAATGGGTAATAAGACATAATGACATTATGTGCCTCCTGATATTCTCCATCAGGCAGGACACAATGTCTTGGTATTTCTGCCAAATAGGTGTAACTTGTACCTAATCAGGTGGCGACATTCAGCAAACCAAAATGAGAGCTATTCTGCAAAATAACTGGTGTGTACTCTCCAAAAATGTTAATGTCATGAAAGACAAAGACAGACTCAGGAACGTTCTACATTGAAGAATAAAGAGGAGAGCGTGGGTAGCTCAGTTGGTTGAGCATCCAACTCTTGATTTTAGCTCAGGTCATGATCTCACAATTGGTCATGAAATCGGGTCCTGCATCTGGCTCCATGCCCAGCATGGAGCCTGCTTAAGATTCTCTCTCTCCCTCTCCCTCTGCCCTCCCCCTGCTCATGTTCATGCTTTCTCTCTCCCCCCACTCAAAAAAATTTTTAAAAATAATTATTAAAAGAATAAAGAGACATAACAACTCAATGCAACATGTAATCCTGGATTTGATTCTGTACCAAAAAAATTTTTTTAATCACCACAATTACTAAAATTTGAATACAGATTATGAATTAAGTAATAGTACGTGTTGGTGTTAAATTTCCTGATTTTCATGACCTGACTTCTGTAATTGCAGTTTTGTAAGAGCATAGCCTGTTCTGAAGAAATGCATATTGAAATCTTTAGGGACAAAGAACCATCGTGGGGGCGACTGGCTGGCTCTGTTGGTAGAGTGGGCAACTCTTGAGCTTAGGGTCCTGAGTTCAAGCCCCACGCTGGGCATAGAGTTTACATTAAAAAAAAAAAAAAAAAGAGGCATGATGTCTCCAATGTATTTAAATGATTCAGAAGGGGGGGGTGAAGGGATTAATCCAGCTCTTCTTTTTTCCCCTCCCCCTATTTTATAGGCAAGGCCCCTGGAGCTCAGACAGGTTGTAGTTTGCTGAGGTTATACCTGACAAGGTAGCCCTGGGAGCTCAACTGTCCCAACATGCCCTTCTATGTGGTTTGTGGGCTAACATGGAAGAAAAGGAGACACTTGGGGAAGAGAATTGTGGGAAGAATGAGGTTTGGAGGCAGATCAGAGGGTATTGAGTGGGGTCAGTCCTCACCTCATAGTGGGGGTGCTCAAGGGGTACAGCCTCAAATTGGGGAAGGCTTTTGCTGAACCAGGTGGTGACCGGGCGCTGCATGTTGATGGCGAATGGCTCAAAGCCTTCCTGGAGGCCACAGATCGCAAAGAACCGCAGGGAGCTCACATCCTGGCCCAGGTTCAGGTGACCCACCTGACCAGGTCCCAAGCTGCAGACAGGCAGGAAGCCTGGTGGGAGGGGATGGATGGGCAGGGGTGAGGATAGGTGGGCAGGGTGGGAGCAGGAGGGGAGGAGGTACTGTGGAAGGAAAGGATGGAAAGGGGGAGACTAGGAATGCAGTATAGGGTCAGATGAGAGAAAACCAGAAAGGGGCCACGAGGCCAGCCCTTACCATCCCCAACCTCAATTTCCCGGAAGGCCGTTTCAGAGCCTGAATCGGACATGAGGACCTCGCCATTGAGGGTGAAGATAATGGTGTTCTCTGTGAGGTCGATCATGCAGCCCACGACATCGCCTGACTGCCAGGGACGCCCAAACGGTTCACTGCCCAAGTGCCAGCGCTGGCCCTGTGAGGAGGTGAGGGGAAGATGTGGGGTGAGAGAGACACCGAGAAATGGAGACATGCACAAGCAAGGAGAGACATGTAAAGATACACATGCAAGGCACTGGGTTCAAGACATGTGGGACAGACAAGGGGTCACCCCCACAGGGTTCCCATCTTTTCCCATATTTGCATCCATGATCTTTGGAATGTAAAGGATAGGTTTTCATGCTTTCCCTTCCCACTGATCTCTGTATCCCATCCCTTCTGCCTGCGTTCTTTACTCTTTCCATGGCTGGTGCTAGGGTTATGCAGACCACCAAAGTGGTAGTCGGGGGTTCAGGGCCGTGGTAAGTTAGAGGGATGGAAGGGAAAAGTGAACTTACCAATGTCCCCTCTACAGACTCACATATACCTATATGCCCCCAGAATAGGTAAATGGATAACGAGATGGATGGATGGGAAGTAGGGTGCACGGCCAGATGGAAGAATGGAATGGAAGCTTACTCTACATTGGTTGATACAAGGAAGGAAGAAATTACAGACAGATGGATGAGTGGGTGGGGAGATGGATGGATAGGTGGACAGGTGGATAAATGGATGAGTGGATGGATGCATGCATCAAATGATTTGATCGATAAGTGAAATCACAAATTGCTTAAATAAGTGAACGGCTAAACTAACAAAAAAAAAGAATAAACGGATGGAAATGTGGATGGGTAAGTGGTTATTTGGGCAGATGAGTAGATGGGTGGATAGTCGGATTTGTGGATAGGTGGATGGATGAATAGACAGATGGATGGTTGGATGGAAAGATGGATGATGGATAGATATGTGCATGGACAGCGAGGGATGGATGAACAGATGGACGAGTGGTAAGGCAGATCAGGGATGAGTGGACAGTGGGACACAGACAGAGGCAGGGCTGGAGTGTATGAGTTGTGCGGAGGGACCACAGGGCCTGGCAGAAGGGAGCCCAGGGAATACCCACGCGGTGCCCATTGAAGACATAGGCCAGCTCGTCAGCTCCCAGCTCCACGTCAGGCCGCAGCTCAGGCCTCGCCCAGCCCACTCGCATCTCACCGGTGGTGACTGCCTCGAACTCAAAGTACCAGCGGCCACTCTGCACCGCGTAGGATTTCTCTGCCCGGAAGATGCGCACCCGGTCCCAACGAGACTGGCTCTCCACCTGACCTACAGAGTCAGGGGCCAAGCAAGGTCAGAGACTGGGTGGGGAGTGGATCCCAAGGCACTGACAGGCTGGTGGGAGACACCAGAGAAGGTAAGGGCCTCGGGGAGCTGGGGAAAGAGGGACGATTTCTTGGTGTTATAGGAGAAGAACTGGTGAATCTCAGACTAGCCAGAGGTGGAAAGGACCTACTCAGTGAGACTCCTCCCCCACCCCCTCTCCTTAGCAGTCAGAGCCCTGAGAGAAGAGATGCTGACAGAGACAGAAAGTCAGGTCTGTCACTGTCATGGTCTAGGGTTAAGGGTCAAGATTAGGGTCGATGTTTAGATTTAAGCATCTAGAGCCAGATCAGGGAGAGAGTGTCAGAGTCAGGCTCTAGGAGGGGAGAGAAATTGGAGTTGGGGACCACAGCCAGGATGGGTGGTTGAGGTTGGGATTGGGATAGGTCAGGGGTCAGGGTAAGGGTAGGGGTTAGAAGCTCTCTGAGCTCTTGGCTGGGTCATGTTGAAGCTGGGTCATGTTGAAGCTATGGTCCAGAGGTTAGAGGTTAGGAGTCAGTGTTGGGGGTCAGGAATTGGAGTCAGGGATTAGGGATAGTGCTCACTGGGCTCCTGACCTGGCAGCTCAGTGTTATAGCCATAGCCCAGGGCTTGTGTATGATGAAGGTCAGTGGTCAAGATTGGGTTCAGGGTCGGGGTCAGAGTAAGGGTCACGGCTATGGAGTGCAGAAAGGCTCAATGTGGTAGATGTAGCCCATTCAGGGGCTGAGTCAGGTCAGAAATCAAGGGTCAAGGGACGAGGTCCGCATCACGGTAGGAGTCAGGGTCAGGGACCTGAGGTCTGCACTCACTGGGCTCCTGGTCAGGCGGCTCAATGTTGTAGCCATAGCCCAGCAGGGTGCGCACGGCCTGGCAGAGGCTGTCCCGGTTGCTGCGCTTGGTGGCCTCGTCCAGCAGCCGATAGGGCACGAGGCGAGGGTTTCGGCGCGCTGGGATGTCCTGCACAGCGCTGTAGCTCCAGCCCTGGGCCACACGGTCTCGTGCCCACACGTTGTGCCCATTCTCTGCCAGCCGGTCCACCAGCGTCATCTGCGCCGGTGTCAGCCGCACGTGGCTCAGGTCTAGTGGCGCCGGCTTGTACCCATTGCTCATCATGTACCTGTGGGTGTGGCAGGGCTTGGTGAGATGAGACCCTCACCTCCACCCCTGGGCTCTGCTCAGTGGGATCTCTGACTTCTGACCCTTGCTCCAGGATTCCATGATCCTGAGCTCTGAGTTTTGGAATTGCTGACCTTTGATCTCTGACATCAGGCTTCTACGACTCTGTTGAATAAGCTTTGAGATACTTGGCTTCTTTACCCAGGATCCTGTGAGCCTAGCAGGGGCTTTCATGTCACTGACCTCTGGCCTCTCTGACCCCTGCATTGTGATTTTGGCAGCCTCCTCTTCAACCCTGGAACTCTGACCTCTCACTTCTAACTTTGAGGTTTCTTACCGCTGACCTCAGAACTCTATCGCTTCAAATTCCTGGCTTTGGAGTCCTTGACCTCTGAACCCTGACCTCTATCCCCAAGGACCTCTCACCTATAATTTTAGGGTCCCTCACTTATGACTCCAACAGCTTCTCACCTCTTTCTATTGACTCCTTGACTCTGACTTGGAGAAATTACCTCTGTTCTCTCATTATCCCTGATTCCATGGCAGACCTTGACCTTGGGTCCTGACTCACACCCACTGTCCCTCTGGGACTCCTGCCTCCATAATCCTGACACCTCCTCAGGACACTCACCACTGACTCCGGGCCCTGACCCCTTGTCCTATGACCTTCACCTTAACCTGTGACCCTTTGTCTCTGACCTCAGCCTCATACAAGACCCCTCAACTGCCCAGCCTTTATCACGTCATCCCCAGCCCCCCCCCAACTCTGTTCCCCAGAGGGACCCGGGCCCCCACACTCACGTCTTGGGGAGTTTGGTCTTCTTGAGGTTGTCCTCCGCCTTCTCATCCGCCATGCCCACGTGGCAGCCCAGTGCCAGCAGAGTCCTGGGGCGGGGTGGGAGGGCAGTGTCACCTCACACAGCCTTCCTGCCCCTGGCCTCCCCTCCCCCAGCCCGGCTTCCCTCCTCCCCCGCCCTTGTCGGTTTCTCACATCTCTTGCTCTGACTTTCTGGGTGTCTGTCCCCATCCCTCTGTCTCAGTCTCTGTCTCTCTGACTCCTGTCTGGCGTTGCTTCTTTGTCTCTGTATCTCTTTGACAGTGCCCATCTTTTCCTGTCCACTTACTTCTTTCCCTGATTCCACGTCTCTCTCTCTCTCTCTTACTGACTAGCTCTCTAGTCTCTCTAGCTGTCTGTCTCTGCTTCACAATCCCTGTCTCTCCTTGCCCTCCTCCTCACCAGCAGTCGGTCTCAGGCCCCTGCTCCCTGCGCCCCCCCCCTCACTTGAGCGTCTCCCCCGACATCTGCAGGTTGTAATTCCTCTCGGGCTCTGGTAGGCTGTGGAAGTCCACAAGACACGGGTGCAGCCTCTTATTGTCATCCCGAACCTGGAGAAACCCCAGTGTCAACTTTCAGGGTCCCTTCCCTCCCCCCAACACTCCCAGACTGTGGCCCCTGACCTCCTGCCCTTGGTTCTGCCACAAGAACCCCAAGGACGCCCTGGTGCCCTAAAGTCCCTTCCCCCAACCACTGGCCCCCTCCCTGCTCACTCCCCCAACAGCAAGTCTAGCCTGAGTCCCTCATGCTGCAGGCGGCCCCTCACCGGGCCATAGGTCCAGCCCTGCTCGATGCGAGTCAGCGCCCAGAGTTCATGGATGTTCTCTGCCAGCTTCTCCCGAATGCGTTCCAGATGGGGAGGCAGGACAATCTGGGGGCAGGGAACGTTCATGAGATCCCTGTGTTCCTTTCAGGCTGCACCATGACCCCTCTCCCCAAGGACACATATGAGCCCTGGACGGTTCCCCCAGATTTTCCCTGCTATTCTGAGCCCTGCTCCTCATCACCATCACCTGACTCCAGGGTTGACACCCAGCTGAGTAAGGACTTCGAATCATGGAATTAAGGAATTATCTAGGAACTGGGACTCTCTCCCCCTTTGGACTGGTTGTTCCATGAGGACAGGGCCTGGGGCTGCCTCAGTTTCCACCACTTCCCCAGCCCATCCCACAGCCAGGCTCAGAGGAGATGCTTGGAAAGTGGTTGCTGAATGAACGGGTGAGTCTCTTTCCTTCTTTGTACGATGAGGATCAGAACAATACTTACCTCATAAGGATTCAGTGATATAATCCAGATACCTACTCAATCTTACGTAGTTTATGTAAGTGCCTGGCGCACAGTGGGTGCATAATAAATATTTATGTTGTTAGTGTTCTACGGACAAGAGATAATGATGGTTCGGACCAGGGCAGGCATGGGGGGAAGCAGAGGGGGTGGGAGGGATGTCCAGGAGGCCAGGTGGACAGCCCATGAGGCTGAGAAGCTGGGGGAGCAGGAGGGAGACATCCAGAAGGGGGCCCAGGCTCTGTCCTGGCTACAGGGGATGGCTAGTTCACCATGAAATAATATCACTATTGCTACTGATAACACTAACTGTATTGAGTCCTTCCTATTTACTCAGGACCGTGCTGAGCGCGTCACAGATATTAATTCATCTGACCTCCACAACTGTGAGACAAGGTAGGTTCTGTTGTTATCCCCTTTCCTCACAGATGAGGAAACTGAGGCACAGAGAAGTAAAGCCACATACGTACGGTAACACACAGAAAATCAGACCCTCGTGGTCAGGCTCTTGAACACAACTTATGTGGCTTCTGATAGGGACATGTTTGGGGGGGTGTGGGGAGTTCAAGTTGGGACAGGAGGAGTGGGAAGGCCCAGATGGAAGGGATGCCAACAGACTAGTGGAAAAGATCTCAAACTTTGGAATCCGCACATGGGTTCAAATCGGCTGTGTGGCTTATATAGGTTGCTTAACTCCTCTGGGTCTCACTTTCCTTATCTATAAATCAGGGGCAATAATAGTCTTTTCTTGGGGCGCCTGGTTGGCTCAGGCGGGTGAGCATCCAACTCTTGATTTCAGCTCAGGCCATGGTTCTCACGGTTTGTGAGATTGAACCCCACATGGGGCTCTGTGCTGTGGGCACAGAGCCTGCTCAGGACTCTCTCTGACCCTCCCTGGTGTGTGTGCACATGCTCTCATGCTCTCTCTCTCAAAAAAAAAAAAAAAAAAAAACCCAAAAACTTTAATAATTGTCCTTTCTTTAGGGGGCTATAGTGAGGACCCCCAGAAAGTGGGATTCTGTCTTCCGAGAGTTCTTTGCCTCCACTCTGCCTCAGCTTCCCAATCTGTTAAACAACAAGATTCCCAGCTTCCAAATCAGCTCCCCACCTCCCTGACTCCTAAGGGAGTTTGTCTCACCAGGAAACCCTTGCAGGGCAGGCAGTACCTGGACAGTGTCCACAGGGCAGGGCACAAAGTCAGTGTGTGAGAGGCAGCGGCTGGGGCCCACCAGGTGGGGCCCTCGAGGCCCCTCCCGCCGATACTCCTTGATGGGCTCCAGATGAAGTCGCTCTCGAGGGAGCACAGCTTCATGGCATGGGGCATAGCCAGGTGGAGGGAGGAACTTGAATTCGCCATGGCGGCCACCAAGAAGGAACCGTACCCTGAGTGGGAGAGTGGGGTCACTGGTGAGGCAGATTACAAGGAGAATCTGTGCTCAGTGGGGGTAAGGGAGCAATCCTGGGATCTGTGGAAAGTTCTGGGAAAGATCACTGGGCAGCCGTGGAGTCATGGAGGTCATTTAAGGTCAAAGAGAATGTCTGAGGTCAACGAGAATCAGTGGAAAATCAAAAAAGGAGGGGGCACCTGGGTGGCTCAGTCGGTTGAACGTCCAATTTCAGCTTGGGTCATGATCTCACGGCTTGTGAGTTCGAGCCCTGCGTCAGGCTCTGTGCTGACAGCTCAGAACCTGGAGCCTGCTTTGGACTCTGTCTCTGTCTCTGTCTGTCTCTCTCTCTCTCTCTCTCTATGCCCCTCCCCACTTGTGCTCTCTCTCTCAAAAATAAATAAACATTAAAAAAAAAAAAGGAAAGTGTGGGTTCATTGAGAGTTAATGCAAGGTCATAGAAAGATCCACTGGAAGAGACCTTGGCTCAATAGAATGTTTGGGGATACTGGAAGGTTTCTGGGAGACCAAGAAGGTCATCCAGAAATCACGGGAAATCTGGTGTAACTATGAGATAACCCTAATCACCACTGAATGGACACTGGGAAGCTCTTTACAGAGCTTGGGATCATTGGGAAAAGACTGAGTTACTGAGAGACCTTTGAAATAACTGGGGATATTGAGGAATTATGGTCACTGGGGGATCATGGAGTAATTAGAAGATCACTGGGAGATGCTGGGATCACTGAAAAGCGGTTAAAAGCATGGAATCATTGGGAGAATCCAAGATAATTTGGGGGGTCATTGGGAGGGTCTGGGTCATTGGAAGAGAGCTGTCAGATTCTGGAGTCATTTGGAGGTCACTGGAATGACATAGAGTCATTGGGAGAGTCTAACATCATTTGGGAATTAACTGGAAGAGTTATTAGAAGGTCATTGTGCAATTTGGAGGACACGTGAAAGTCGCTGGAAGGATATGGGGTTGGGAAGAAGCTGAGGTCTTTGGGAGGGTCTGGATCAATGGGAGGACACTAAAGTGTTTGGGACCATGTAGAGATCACTGGGACCTTCTTGTAGGGATCTGACCAGTCAGTCCTGAGGGTAGGCTGCCCAGTGAGGGTAGGCTCCTGGCCTTATGGTAGGCCATGTTGTAACTAGGGAAGGTGTCTTGGGACAGTCCCAGGTCTGGGGCCTGGCAAGGGGCAAAGGCAAGTCCTCACTTGACACCAGCCGAGAAACTGACAACAGGGAAGAAGAGTCCATCCAGGTTGAAGGCCTCAAAGACGCCCTGCACAGGACAGCCATTGATTCGGAAGGAGATGGATGGCACGCTGAGGTCCAGGCAGCAGCTGACGACATCCTCAGGGGCCAGGAGGTGCTGCCCTGGGGAAGTCACTGGGCGTGCCACGTGTCCTGCACCAGGGTCACAGGGAAGAGTCAAAAGTCAGGGGTCTCAAGACCTCACTGGTCAGAGTCTAATAGTCTCAAGAGGCAAGAGGCAGATATTAGAGAATCTTATGGGATCTGGATCCTGGAAACCCTAAGGTCAAGTGTTCCCAAGGAGGGTCCTGGATCTCTGAGATAAGGGAGGAGGTCAAGGTTCCCCTGAAGTTAGGGTCTTGAGAGCTGTGGAGTCAGAGATTACAGTCACCCTGGAGTTAGAATTCTGGAACCCTTGGGGGCTGGAAGTCAAAGGTCAGAAGTCATAATGATCTGGGCAGTTTTCAAGGCTCTCTTGGGTCAGAGATCATACATCTCTTGGGGTCAGAGTTCTGGAGAGTATGAGGAAGCAGGTTAGGGGCAAGATTCTGGAAGCATTAGGGTTGGGGTCTTGGAAAATTAGGAATCAGAGGTCAAAATTTGGCCTCTTGTGGGGATCAAGATCCCAAGAAGCCTAAGGTGTATGGTGAGAGTCTGAGAAGCTCTGGGGCCAATGATCGGGGATGAGGGCCCCCGGAAGGGTCAGGTACCTGTCCAGAGGTGCAGCCCATCAAATCCGTAGGAATAGAGGTCATCACCGACCCCGTTGCCGCCCCAGCCCTCGCCGCCACCGGGGTAAGGGCTGTAGCCCTCAGTGAGGGCCCAGCCCACCCGCAGGTGGGTGGCCTGAGCTGTCAGGAATGGAGCCACCTCGTCCACCATCACCTCAAAGTACCATTTGCCGTACTGTGTGGAGCCCTCTGCTCGGCCCACAAAGATGTTGGGGCGGATGCTGCAGGGAAGATGGGACAGGAGAGGGGGTGAGGGAGAGGTGGGGAGCAAAGCCAGGTTGTTGCAGGGGTGGGGGGGGGGAGGGAGAAGAGAAGGAGAGATACACACAGGAAAAACAGAAGGCAGAGACATGGAGACAGAGAGAGAGAAAGCAGAGACAGAGACCTCAAAAAACAGAGACAGATGGGTGAGAGACAGAGAAAACGAAATGGAGGAGAAATAGAGACAGATACAGAGGGAGATAGATAGCAAAAGGAGCAAATGCAGAAAAAGACAGAGAAAGAGGGAGGAACAGACAGAGGCAGAAATGGAAGAGGGAGAGAGGACAAGAGGAGGGGGGGCCGGGGGTGAGCTGGGGCAAGAGAGGACATCTGTGAGGACCAGGTGTTAAGTCTTGGGGTGGGAGACTGAGAAAGGGACATCCACCTGAGTGTGGAGTCTCTGATCTGGGAAAGGGTTAAGAGGTCTGGGGTCAGGATGAGGTCAGGCTGGGGTCAGGGGTTACGGGCCAGACCTGGTGACATAGTTGATGAGGCTTGTCTGCAGCAGAAGCTCACGGCCAGGGAGCAAGTTCTCGGTAATGAGATCTTGGTTGGAGCGCACGGCCACGCCATTGCACACACAGAGGGAACACAGCACATCGAGCACCTGGAGGTCAAGGTCAGAGGTCAGGTTGTGAGAGCACCAGGGCAGGGAATCCGGGGTGGAAAGTTAGAAGTTAAGGATAATGTGCCAGGACAAGAGGTGGAGATTTTGATGGGCAAGGAGGTTGTGGAAGTGCAAGGTCAGGGCTCACAGAGGAAGGTCAAGGGTCAAAGAGAAAGGTCAGGCCGGGGGCCGCAGGATCTGGGGTAAGACGTCAGCAGTGTTAAGGAAGGAGGGACTGGAGTAGGAGGTGAGGAGTCAGAGGGAAGAGGGAAAAGGTTGGTTAGTGAGAGGAGGAGGGTCAGGAGGAGATTTTAGATCAGCAGGGGCTGCACACATGTGTCTTCGGGTGCCAGGTGGATAATGTACATATGTGAGGTGGTTAGAAATTGTTCAGTGGGGCGGGGTGCCTGGGTGGCTCAGTCGGTTGAGTGTCCGACTTCGGCTCAAGTCATGATCTCGCAGTCTGTGAGTTCGAGCCCCGCGTCGGGCTCTGGGTTGACAGCTTGGAGCCTGGAGCCTGCTTCGATCCTGTGTCTGCGTCTCCCTCTCTCTCTCTGCCCCGCCCCCACTCACACTGTCTCTCTGTCTCTCTCAGAAACAGGTAGGACCTGTGGCGAGCTGGAGGGCGTATATGCAGCCCACCTAAAGACTACAAAATCAGAAATTAAAAAATAAAAATGTTGCAGAGATCTAATGAAGCACATCTGTGGCCCAGAATCCATTTAAGAACTGTAAGCTTAAGACCCTTGTGTTGAGATGGAAGCATGTGGGAGTGGAGTCCAGGTAAGAGACAAGATGGGGAGGAGAAAGGGAGTGAGGGAGGTGGGGAATTCTGGGGCCCTGGGAAAAGGTCAGGGTTCAGAGTTCAGGGGATGAGAGGTCAGGGCAAGGGGCCAACCTTGTGGTTCCTCCCGTGCTTGTCCAGGAGGGAGATGATGGACTTGATGTGGTTCTCCTGGATGATATTCAGGACCTCAGGACTCTCGATCAGGACACAGTACAGCACCTCCAGGATCCCTGTGCAGGTGGCATAATGGTAGGCAAGTGACTGCGCCCCTCCCCTGTGCCAGCCCCTGTCCCCTCCCCCTGGGTTCTCCTACCAGAGGAGGCCTCCAGCCGATCGAGCTTGCTGACCAGCCAGTCCAGGTTGGTGGAGAAGAGGGCACAGTTGGTACGATTGCCACGGATCAGAGAGGCTGAGGGTAGAAAAGAGGCGTCAGACCCCATGGCACTGAGGAGCTGGGGTGCTCTAGGGGAAGCCAGAACCGGGCCCCTTACCCAGGAGTTCATAGAGCAGGTTCACAATCTCTTTCCAGGACTCGGCTGCCTCCTCCCCTGCAAATTCGGCAAAGTGGGCAGCCGTGGTGTAGACATTTAGGCGGTCAATGCAGTTCAGGACCAGGGAGAGCATCCCCTAGGGTGGGGAAAATGGGCGGGTCACCATGGGAGTCCCAGGCCCTCTCTTCCTTGCCCTTCTTGGATTTGCTAATTCATTTAACTTCAACAACCAGCAAGTATGTTCCCAGATCCAACAACATTAGCTCCACGTTCCCGTTCACTCCCATCACCCTCCTCTCCTCCTCAGCTCCCCACATCCGTCCTTGTCCTCTCTGCCTCCGTTCCCAACATAATACGTCTTATTAACGTCAGGACTGAGGCCCCTGGGTGGCTCAGTCAATTAGGCGTCCAACTTTGGTTCAGGTCATGATCCCATGGTTCATGGGTTCAAGCCCCGCGTCCGACTCTGTGCTGACAGCTCAGAGCCTGGAGCCTACTTCGGATTCTGTGTCTCCCTCTCTCTCTGCCCCTCCCTTGCTTGTGCTCTCTCTCTCAAAATTAAAATAAACATTAAAAAAAAAAAATCAGGACTGATTGTGCTTTTCCTTCCCGAAGTTTTCTTTCCATCCTATCCACTTCCAAGCATCCCACTCTGGGTCCTAACTGGCTCAGTTTACTCTCCGCACCAACCACCCGAGAGATTTTTTTTTTTTTTTTTGCATTTTACATTTTAAACTTTGTCTTCTCTTATTGTGAATTATAACAGGCATACAGAAAAGCGCATACAATAATACATACAGTCAGTTCTTGTTATTCGCGGTAGTTAGGTTCTATAAAGTCACCATGAACACGGAGTAGCAAATCCTGAACCACTCACCTCTCCCGGGGAAAACACAGGGAGTTGCTCTGAGTCACGTTTTCGTCAATCAATACGTAATCTTGGCACATATGTGTGTCCGTTTAAAGACACTGATTTAATATATATTGTTGATGCATTAACATTAAATTCACGGCCAACAGCACTCTAACTCCTCCTAAATGAAGCATATCCCCCCCCTTATTTTCTCCATAAGGCCCACCACAGCCTCTTGCCCTCGAGAGCACTAGACAGCACGTTAGCGCTACACTCGGGGGCCACTTTAAACAGCGAACTCAACCAAAAAACACCAGCGTGTGGAAAATGTGGCACTAAACATACCATGAAAAGGACACCTGTTTACAGGCCAAGTGCTGAAGCAAGAAGGCGCAGCATCACCCTGTTCAGCCTCAGCCGGGAACACGAGGGCCACCGACACAAATTTTTTGCCACTCTGCACATGTTCACGAATGACCACAAAGATGCTGCAAGTATTGATGTGAGGGTCACAAACAGATTTTAGCAAGCAGGCAAATTTGCAAAGGCAGATCTGTGCACACCAAAGATCAAACGTGTATGGCTCAACAGATAACAAAGAACACCTGTGTGACCGTGACCCAAGCCCGGAAAGAGAACACCGCCAGCCACGCAGAGGTCGCCTGGATGCCCCTCCTGACCACACAAACCTCTCTGCTAGGAATAACCGCTGTCCTGGCTTTTGTAGAAATCCTCTCCTTGCTTTTCTATTTTTACCGCCTATGTATGCGTCAGTAAACAGTCTAATTGAGTTTTGCCTGTTTTTGAACTTGGCATACACAATAAGTATTCTTCTGGACATGGAGTCTCTTGCTGGGTGTTATGTTTTAAGTTCAAGAACACCGTTTCACGTGGCTGTAGTGAAACAGAGTCTCTCTCCCTTCTTTTTTTTTTTATTTTTTTTAACGTTTATTTATTTTTGAGACAGAGAGAGACAGAGCATGAATGGGGGAGGGTCAGAGAAAGAGGGAGACACAGAATCTAAAGCAGTCTCCAGGCTCTGAGCTGTCAGCACAGAGCCCGACGTGGGGCTCGAACTCACGGACCGTGAGATCGTGACCTGAGCTGAAGCCAGTGCTCAACCGACTGAGCCACCCAGGCACCCCTGTAGTCCCTTCATTTTCGTTGTGGAGTAGTACCCATATCCACTGTGTGTGTGAACACGCGACATTTGCGGATCCATGCTGGTGGTGGACATTTGGGCTGTTTCTAGCTTTTGGCCATTATGTATAGCGCTACTGTGACAATCACTGTGTCTCTATGCTGGGGGCCCCTATCACTAGTAAGAGAGGCAGCACACGGGGGTAGAGGGCGGTTGGAGTCACACAGAGTGGCTGCGTCACTAACTAGTTGTGATTTTAGGGAACCTATCCCTCTTGTGGCTCCCAAAGTGAAAGTCCTCACCCAGAGCCTGGCCTTCGTCACCTCTCTGCCCTCATCTCCTCCCACTCTGCCCCTAGCTCACCCTGTCCCAGTCACCCTGGCCTCCTCATGGTTCTAGAACCTGCCAAGCACACTCCCTATGCACTTGCTCTCCCCTTTGTCTCCTCTCTGTCCCTCCCCCAGGTGTACATGTGGCTGCCTCTCTTCACTCAGGTCCCCTCCCTGACCAGTCTATTTTATTTATTTTTTTTTAAGTTTATTTATTCTGAGAGAGACAGTGACAGCGCAAGTGGGGGAGAGACAGAGAGAAAGAGACAGAGAATCCCAAGCAGGCTCTGCCCTGGCAGTGAAGAGCTGGACGCAGGACTCAAACCCACGAAATCGTGAGATCGTGACCTGAACTGAAACCAAGAGTCAGGCGCTCAACCCACTGAGCCATCCAGGTGCCCCTGTTTTATTTTTCTTTTAAGTTTATTTATTTATTTTGAGAGAGCACGCGTGAGCAGGGGAGGGGCAGAGAAAGAAGGAGAGCGAGAATCCCAAGCAGACTCCACGCTTGGTGCTCAGTGCTAGGCTCAATCCCACGATCCTGAGATCGTGACCTGAGCGGAAATCAAGAGTTTGGACGCTCAACTGACTGAGCCACCCAGGCGCCCACTGCTCACTCTGTTTTAAGGATTTAAAAAAATTTTTTAAGTTTATTTATTTTTGACAGCGGGACAGAGAGAGCGAGCAAGGGAGGGCAGAGAGAGAAGGAGAGAGAGAATCTCAAGCAGGCTCTGCACTGTCAGCACAGAGTCTGAGGTGGGGCTCAAACCCACAAACTGTGAGATCATGACCTGAGCCGAGACGAATAGTTGGATGCTTAACCAACTGAGCCACCCAGGCGCCCCAAGACCACTCTATTTTAAATTGCAACAACCCCAGCACTCCCTGCTACTTCCCTCCTTTATTTTTTTCTCAGTACTTCTCATCTTATATACCATGTAATTTTCTTATTTTATTGATCATCATCTATCCTCCCCACACGTCAGTTCCAGAAAGACAGATTTTTGTCTGTTTTGTTGACAGCTGTACCCCTTGGCATATTTGTTGGGGAGATAGATGGCTGTTATTTAATCTCTCTGAGCTTCTGTGATCCATCTGTAATATGGGAATTACAACCCCCAGGGGGTTATCAGGAGGATGTCATGTATATAGCACCCTTAGCACACAATAAAGGCCAAATTCAAAGTAATAATAACCACTAACACCTATATATCATCTGCTACGTGCTGGCACGGTTCTAAACGTTTGGCCTATACTAATTCCACTCCACAAATAAGTTTCGTTATTGTTACTATTATCACTTTTGGATCAGATTGGGGAGTCCCTGGAGAGGAGGAGGGTCAGTTGTTAGCCTTTAAACGAACATGCTCCCCTATCACCCGGTGGGGACATCAGACCTCCGGGCCTTTGTCCAGTCCCCTCCTCCCACCCCGTGCGGTCCCCCTCACTCTGACCCCCTGTTGGGCGGAGCCCGCTCCACATCTCTTCCCTTCTTGCTCTCAGAACACACGGACCCCCCAGCTCCTGACTCCAGCAGAGGACCCTCCCTGACGCCCCAATACCCACCTCTGGCCCTGCCCCTCCTCCCATGCCCCACTCTGGTTCAGTCGTCCCAACTGCGGGCCGAGCCCCCACAGACACCATTCCCCCCACCCCCACCCCCCACTCCCGAGTCCCGCAGCCTCATCCTCAGACTTCTTCCCAGGCCTGGCCGCTTCTACAGGCTTCGCCTCGGCACAGACCTGCGCTTAGGCCCCGCCCCACTCCGGGGTAAGGGAACAGGCCTGCCCCACCCGCGTCGCTCCGGTCGCAACTCGCTCCCACCCGCACCGCCCCTGCTCTGACAAACGCCATGCCTTTCTCTCAAGGCCCCGCCCACCACCCCAAATTCTCCTCAAGGCCCGCCCCCTCACTTGTTCCCCGAAGGCCTGCGGCCCCGCCCCGTTTATACAGGCCCCACGGGCTCTGAAACCACTACAGACGCCTTCAGGTCCCTCAGGCTCCGCCCCGCCCCGCGCCGCGGCCCCGCCCCGCCCCAACCTCGCTGCGGCCCCACCCCTCCCTCAGGCTCCGCCCCCGCGTCCACAGGCCCCGCCCCGCCCTCGCCACGGCCCCACCTCCTCCTGGAAGAGGCTCTGGCGGTTGCGCAGGCTGCGCAGCTTGCTCTGCTTCTCCTCGTGCTGCAGCTCCTCGGAGGGCGGCTCGAAGTAGCCGATGAGGTCCTGCAGGCTCAGGATGACACCCTCGATGGGCAGCGCTGTGCCAGCTGGCGGCCCCGAGCCCCGCGGCTTCCCGCTGAAGCTGTCCAGGCCCCTGTGGGGACGGAGCACCTGTCAGCCAGGAGCCCCGAGCGCTGACTATCATTGAGGCGCTCGCGAGTCCTACCCCCTGCCCCCAAAGGACTCTTACAGACACACCTATTCTACAGAGGGGGAGACTGAGACTCGGAGACAGACAGACATTGGCCTGAGGCCACACAGTGGCCAGCGACAGAGCTAGGACTGGGACTCACTCCTGTGTAAGCACGGGGGGGTGGGGTGGGGGGGGTGGGGGTGGGGGGGGTGGAAGCAGGTGTCAGGGCTGGGGAGGTCCAGGATCAAGGATCTGGGTATCAGGGGTGATCAGGGATGTGAAGTCAAAATCATGGTTGTCAAGGTCAGATTAGGGGTCAAGTGTACAGAAGTCAGAGGTTTAGAGGTTAGGGATCCTGTGTATGTTAGGGGTGTGGAAGTCAGAGGTGGGATTAGAGGGGTCAGGTGTATGACCACGGGAAGCCTGGGGGTCAAGGCGTGGCCCTGCAGGGGGCGGGGGGGGGCAGAGTGGGCAGGTGGCTCACTTGACGAACTGGTTGTACAGGCCAGCGGTGCTGTAAATCATGCGGGCAGCCTGGGACTCCTCCTGCTGGCAGCGAGTCAGTGACAAGGCGTCGTCCATATGGCCTTCCTGGTGCAGCATGGCCTGGCAGTGGGGGGGGGGGGGGGCAGAGAGGTCATGAGTGGGCCCAGCACCAAGGACGGATCATCTGCCCCCAGATCTCCATCCAGATTCTAGCCCCAAAGCCGCCCCCATCCTCCACTGAATCTCTCTGCCAGACACCCCCTTCTATCCCTCTTCATCTGACTCTTATTCTCTGCCCCCCCCCGCCCCCGCCCCGCCGCCTCCCCTCTGCCTCTGGCTCCATCTCCCTGCCCCTCTTTGTTTCTGTCTTTGTCTCTCTCCCTACGTCTCACATCACTACCCCATGCTTTGTCTCTTTCTCCCTGTCTTTCCCACTCTGTCTGTATCTCCATCTCTCTCTGCCTTCTGTCTCTATCCGCCTTTGATTCTGTTTGTGTCTCCCTCTCTGACTGTCCTGTCTATCTGTCTGTCTCCAGGCCAGACCCTTTCCACCTGTATCTACTGCTGACTTAACACCCTCCCACCAGAAAGGTGTAATGACACCCTCACTTAACATGTCCCAGGCTGAATGCCTGAAACCTTCTCTGTAAGATGAGACCATCTTCCAGCTTTCTCCTGAGCTGACCTCCCAGCGCCTCGTCCAGTCCTGTGGCTGTAAATACCACCCACCGCTGACGGCTCCCACTACCCCCCTCGGACCAGGCCCACTTCTATATCCTCTGCTCAGGTATCCAACTACAAGCTTTGTTTTTTTGAAACGAGCATCTCCCTAATCTTCCCAGTCATTCACTCTTTATCGAGGGGCTCTGTTCTACACATTGGATCCCTGTCATCCTGAGCTGCTGACACTTGACTGTCCCCGACTCAGTTAATGGCATTTCCATCCTTCCAGTGGCTCAGGGCAAAAATCACGGTATCATCCTCGACCCCTGCCCCTCTCACCTCAAGATCCAGTCTGTCAGGAAATCCTGTTGGCTCCGCCCTCAAGCTACAAACATAATCTGCCACCTTCCCCACCCTGGTCCTGTCCACTGTTTTCTCCCACCTGACCATGGCAGCAGTCGCCTCCCTGGGCTCCCTACTGCAACTCTGGGCCTCACCCCAAACTCATCTATTCCCACGAGCAGCTAAGGAACCTGAGTCAGGTCACCTCCCTGGCCTGCTCAAAACTCTACTGGGGTTCCATCTCACTAGGAGTAAAAGATGGGACCCTCCCCATGGCCCACAAGGCCCCACATGATCTGCTCCCATCTCCTCTCTGTCCTTATCTTCCAAGACTTGTCCCTCAATCACTGCGCTCCAGCCAAACTGGATCTTCTTTCTGTTATTGCAACAAATCAACCTTATTCCAACCTCAGGGCCTTTGCACATGCCATGCCCTCTGCCCAGAGTAGCTTTTCCATTCTTCAGCTGGAAAGCTATGTACTTCATTACAGGTGGTTTATTTACCATGTCTGAGTCTGGGAGGGCAGGACACAGGTCTGTATATCTCATCTATTTTTCCACACGCACATCTAGAACAACTGGGGTGCTCCATAATTTGCCGAATGTTATTCTTGGTCCGTTTGTCACAGTCTTTGTCTCTTTTTGTCTTTTCCGTCTCTGCTTCTCTGTCTCTATCTTCCTCTGTTTTTCCGTCTCCATGTCTTTTTGTCTCTGCTTTTCTCTGTCTCTATGTTTCTCTCTCCCTCTCTCTCTTTCCCTGTCCTTCTCCCTTTCTCCCTCTCCCTCTCTCTCCTTCTCCCTCACTCTATTCATTCTTTCCACCCCATTTCTCCTCTCCCTCCCTCTCTCCCCCCTGTATATCTATCCCTCTTTCTTTTTCCTCTCTCAATCTCAGTTTGTCTTTGAGTCCCCATCTTTCTCTCAGTCCTACCCTCAAAATCCTGAAGGCTCAAGCATGATCACCCCTCGGTCTCCTTCCTGCCCCTGCCGGCACCCCCGCCCCTTCCCCTCGCCAGGCACCCACCTTCTTCTTGAGCACGCCAAGCCTCAGGGCCTTGGGGTCCGGGGCTGCATAGGTGAGCCACAGGCCTGAGGCCACGTGCTGCACGAAGCACAGTGACTCCCCATACTTGATCTCAGGGGGACCCATGCCGTCCACATCCCGCTTGGGGGCCGTATCCAGCTTCTCCTGCAGGGGCAGGGGACAGAGGTCAGCCTCCTCTGCCTGTGCCTTTAATCGGGGAGAGACTGCAGAATGGAGGCTGGGGCCGGATTTGGGGCCCCAAGTGAGGGAGGGCACCCTGACCCCACTGACCTTGGAGATGCGGAAGCAGAAGGAGGTGGCCTTGGTGTGGGCCTTGCTGGCATCGACCACCATCAGGCCCTGGTCCTCGGTGAGCGCCAGGTACCGCCCAGTGGTAACATGCCGGATACGAAGAGGCTGGCCCCAGCGGAGGTGGCTCCCACTCCAGCTGCAAAGGGTGTGGGGGCCGGGGGGTCAGAGGATCCCCCAGTCCTCCCATGGACACCACAGTCTTGGTCCAAACCTCACCAAGCCTCCAGCCTTCTTCCAAGGGGACCCAAACCTTCCTTGCGGCCCTCAAATCTTTCTTAGGACCCCCTAGCCCTCCTTTGGGAACCCCAGTCCTATCTCAGGCCCTCACAACTTCCTCAGGGCTCCCCCGTGCTCCCAGTTTCCCCAGACCCACCACTTTCTCTCCCTCTACTCCCACACTTTTACTCGGGATCCCCAATCTCTCCTCAGGAACGCCCACCCTCCCCTAGGTCCTTTTCCTCCAGGACTCTGGGACCCTGAAGACCTTCATCACCTTCTGGGGCCCCCCAGATTTCCCCTCAAAATCCTCCAGTTTCTTTCTCAGATCTTCCTTCAAGACCCTCTCTCCCCTCCCAGGCCCCCCAGGAGCTCTTAGCCCCACCCCAGCCCCTCCCACCTGATTCTCAGTGGCTCCAGTCTCCAGAGGGAGCGGGCGTGGGTGCACACAGATCCCCCCTCGTAGTGGACGAGTCTGGGGACACGGGAGAGAGTGAGGTCAGGGGTTCAGTCGCCCTCCTCCCAGAATGTGATCCCCAACCCCACCCATAGGGTCCGGGCGCCCTGAGCCTGCTTTTACCCTTCCCCTCCTGCCCCAACACCCCAGGGCCTCTTGTCTCCAACCCAGACCTGCGCTGGTCCTCGCTGTCAGCGGGGGAAATGGTAAGACACTCATCCATGTGTCCGTGAAAGAGGCGAAGGACGTGGCCTCCGGTCACATAGCCTGGAAAGGAGCAAGGGAAAGTGATCATTGTAGGGCTGGAGCCCTGGAGAGGCCTGGGAGCCAAAGTGGAGTTCAGGGGTCCTGCTTCTCCCCTGTGGGAGGTTGGGGATCTGAGTTTTAGGATCTAAAGTGGCAGTCTGAGATTTGGGCTAAGTTTGAGGCCTGAAGCAGGGGTATGAGATTTGGGGTCCAAGGTAGGGAATCTAAGTTTGGGGGTCTGGGTATACAGGGCTGAGATTGGGGGGGGGAATATGGGTCTGAGTTTGGATTTCTGAGGTTGGGGGTCAGAGGTTTAAGTCTAACATTTCTGGATATTGGGCTCTGAGTGTCAGGTCTTGATTTGGGGTCTGGGTTTAGAGGTTTGATGGTTGGGTCTGAGGTTGGGGTCTGAACTTTGAAGGTTGATTTTGGAGTTCTGAGGTTCGGGGTCTGAGGTTATCGTCAACAGTTTCAAAGTCTGAGTTGGAGAAGCTTCAGAGTTAGAAGTTGGTGGGTTTGACATTAAGGCCTGAGTTTCAGGATCTGTGGTTGGAGTCTCAGCTTGGGTGTGGGGTTTGGGTGTTAAGAGCTGGGGTCAAAGTTTTGGGGTCATGCTTTGGGATCTTAGCACGGGAAGAATTTGGAAGATGACTTTAGATGTCTGAAGTTAAAGTTTGGAGATCTGAGGTCAGTTGGCTGAGATTTGGGGTCAGAATTAGAGGTCTTGGCTGGGATATCTGAGTTTGAATGTGGGGGTCTGGGTGTGGGGAGCTGAAGTCTCCGTCTAAGGCTTGCGGATCTGAGGGCTAAGTTCCAAATGCGGTGCTCTAAGCTTTGGATCTGAGTTTAAGGGTCTGCCCTCCAGGACCTTGAGTGGGGCATGTGAGTTTTGGAGTCTAGATTTGGGTGTCTGATACTGAGTGTGGGGTTTAGAGTCTGAACTCCAGGGTTCTGGATTTGGGGTCAGTATGGACATGTTTGAGGGGCAAGGTGGGAGGTCTGTTCTGGGGGTCTCCGTTTAGGGACAGGCGGTCTGGGACCCTCACCCTCTTCGCAGCCGGAGCAGATGGGGTTCATGTTCCACAGTGTCTGCATGAAGGAGGCGTCCACCTGGAGCTCCCCACTGGCCGTTGACAGGTGCTGGGGGCGACCGGGAGGTGGCGGTCAGAGATGGTGGGTGAGAATAGTCCGGTGTCAGAGGCCGGAAACCAAAGGCGGAAGCCGGCAGACAGGGGACAGAAAATCAGAGATCACAGATCGGAAAACCAAGATCAAACTGGGCAGCGGGGCCCGGAAGACGAGAAATGGATGTCAGAGGTCGGGAAACCAGGAATCAGGCGTCCGACCACTGGGGCCAGAGAGCTGGCAAATCAGTGACCGGGAGACGGGGGACCCCGTGCGCCCCCAGCCCTGGGCAGTAGTAGCTATGCCGGGGGGGGCGGGATTGCTCACCAGGTAGCGCTCTGAGGAGACGCTGACGAGGATGAGGTCGTCCCCAACGCGGACCTTCTCTCCTTCCGACCTCTGCTTGGAGGCCGGGTGCGCCGTCCACCAACAGGCCTCCCCTAGGGAGGGGGCAGGGCTGTCAGGATGAGGACCACCCAGAATGCCCTTCCCCGAGGGGTCCCCAGCCCTCGGCCCCCAATTCTCTTATCACGACCACCCCCTCTCTGCCTCCCGCCCTCACACTCTCTGCCTCGGGTCCCCCCACGCTGGTCCGAGTCTCCCTCGCCGCCCCCGTCCCTGCCCCCGCCGGGCCTGCACCTTCCCCACCTCGGCCCCTGGCCGCAGCGCCCCCGTCGCCGCCCTCCCCGCTCCAGCCCCACACCTGTGGCATCTTCCTGGAGTCCCACGTCGAAGGCCAGCTTGTCAGTCATGGAGCGCGAGGTGGTAAGACAGCTCAGGTACTAGGATCGCAGAGGGGAGTCAGCCTCCTCCCGGCCCTCGCCCCGCCCCTGCCCTCGCCCCCTCGCTCTCACACTCACCATGCCGCTGTGCGTGTGACGGAGCAGGATGGCATGGCCGTACAGGAGTGTCCTGTGTCCCCCACCCTGGGACGACTGCAGGGGGGAGGGGGTGGAGAGAGGGCACAGAGTGAGACCAGACCCCCCCCCCCCCACCGCCCCAGGCATCCGGCCTATCCTATATGGCAATACGCTCCCCATAAAATACCATGCTCGCCCGGACACGAGAAAGCCTTAGCTCAGACCCTCAACAGATTCTTGGCCTCGGTTTCCCCATTCATGGAAGTAGGGGCTGTGTCTCTGAGAAGCCTGTGGGTAGGGTGTTTTCTAGTTCCCAAAGCCCACTCTGTCCTCCCTGCCTCCTTCATCCTGTTGAGCAGGCCCCAGAGTCCCTCAGGGAGGCCGAACCGCTCTTCCGGTTGGTCTCCTGAGAGTCCCCCCTAACTCGTATTCCGTGGACCTCGGCCCCTTTCTCCCTAACCTGTCATAAGACAGCTGAGTGGCAGCCCATCTGCACCTGGGTAGTCCTACCAGGTGTTAAATATTTGAACATCCCCATAGGGACCCCGCCCTGCGCCGCCACACACGCCGAAGCACAAGGAGCCCGGGCCCCTCCCGGGGTGGGTACATGGGATATACACCCAGTCACTCGATGGCGTCATGCCTCCCATCCTGGCTCTCACATGCCCATGCTCTGAGGGCGCCATGTGATGGGGCCACCTGATCACATGGCAGACCCACTCCTGGAGCGGAGGGGACCCACACTTGGGGCAGGGGGGGAGTGAGAGGAGAGGTCCCATGCAGAGAAGAGCTGGGATCAGGGACGGAGGGAAGGATGGGAAAGAGGACAAAGGAGCAGGTGGGGGAACGGGTCGGGGGGGCTCAGAAGCCCGCACCCCCTTCCTTCCTTCCTGGCTGGCCTGTCTGGGCTCCACAGCCCCTGACAGCTGGGGTGGGGGAGACCCCCAGCCCCTGTGTGCAGGACGTGGGCCCAAGAGCAGGGCCTGGGGCCAGGAGAGGTGGAAGAGACAGGTGACACCCAAGGCCAGACCTACCCACTTATCCAAATTGAGGGCCTGTGAGGGGCGGGGCAGAGAGAGGAAGAAGAGCAGGCGGTGAGCGACCCCCCGTGGCTTCCCACCCAGCCCTGCCACCGCGCCCCGCCAGGCCAGGAGCCTCACCTCCACGCCAGCCTCCACCGTGTTGGCCAGCATCTCCTGCAGGGCCCGGACCGACAGAGACTGCTCCAGGACGAAGCAACAGATGGCCAGATCGGGGGGCACGTTCTGCAGTGGGGGAGGATGTGAGTGGGGGGCGCAAAGGCCCCTGAGCGCCGGTCTGAATACCCACACCCCTTGGAGACCCAGACCTGGCCCCGGTCCCCGGAGGAGCCCCTGCACCCTGCCACCCCCACGGACACCGGCAACACAGAAGACATGCCTCCTTCCCTCAAACACCTAAACCCTAGCCGAGCCTCACGGAAGCTTCCCACCCCGCACCTAATCCCAAAGCGAGCCTCAGCCCTCTCTCAGACACGCTGCACCTGTTCCAACGCCACGGGACATGCCTCCCCCCTGCAGATAACCCGAATTTCTGCAATCCCAAAGGAGCTCCCCCCCCCCCGCCCGTCTCCTGCTGTCACCAGCAGACGCTCCCAACTCCTGCCTTCTCCCTCACACGCCCGTGAACCCTGCTTCCAAATCACATCCAACCTTTCTCCTCCCTCCCCAGTCTCCCACCCAATCCCCTGACTCCCAGACACCCTCCCCCTTGAACCCAAGACTCTCTAACCCGCTCAGACCCTTGGCCTCCTCTGAGGCCAAGACGTGATCTGACTCCACGTCCCTTCCCTCTCCCAGTCCCTGCCCTCACCCCCCAGGTCACCTCTTCTCTCAGACCCTGAGTCCACCTCGCCCTCAGACCCAGGCTCCCTCCAGTCTCAGCCTCTAACACCCTTCCCACTCGGCCCCCCAGTCCCCTGCTAGTGTCCCCCAGCCCTCCAGGGCCTTTGGCTTTGGATCCAAGGCCCTCTGCCCCCTTAGACACCTGCCTCCTGAGACTCTCGAGCCCCTGATTCTCCACCCCTACCTGCCTCAGACCTCTGGCCCTCTTTCCTTTTCACCCCCCTCCCCATTTTCTCTCTCATCAGCAGCCACCTTCAGATCCCTTGTTCCTTGAACTCAGGGCCCTCCATGCCCCCGGCCACCCTCCCTCTTCCCTCAGGTCCCCTGCTCTCCCTCCTCAGACCTCCCCTCCCGCCTGCCTGGAACCTTCAGCCCCTTTTCCCTCCCAGCCCCTCTCTGTTTTCTCTCCTAGCAGCACCCTCTCTTCAGACCCACACCCCTCTTCTTTGGACCCTGGCCTCTGCCCCCACAGACCCCCACACTCCCACACACACCTGGGCATTGCTGGTGGGCTCCAGGAAGCAGAGGCGGTTGCCAAAGCCCTCGGCCGCCAGGCAGAGCTTGAGCTGTTCCTTGAGCACCGTGGCGCTGCATTGCAGGACCACTTCATCGTCCTGCGGGCAGAGCTCGGGGTCAGGGCCCCGCGGACACCGAGCCATCACCCCGCCCCTCTCCTCACGGGACAGGTGGCGACTGATAACACCCACCTCACAAATCATCACACAGGAGCCTGTGTCCAGGGCTCCACACACTTCTCACGCCCCACAAGACAGGCACGAGTGTCATCCCTATTTTAAAATGGGGAAACTGAGGCTCAAGGAGGGGGCACAGCTTTCCAAGGCCACATGGCTGATAAGGGGACGGGCTGGGATTTGAACCCCAGTCCAGCTGGCTCCAGTAGGGCCCCCAAGGTGAGCCACTGGGGGTGGAAACTATAAGCACCCCAAGTTCAATGGCTTTTAAGCTCAGCCTTCTCTAATTTCTCTTTGTGTATTGTTTCAGTAATGGCTATCATTTAAGGAGTGCTTTCTTGTCTTTCCCTTTTTTAAATTTTATTTTAGAGAGAGCAGAGAGAGAGAGAGAGAGAGAGAGAGAGAGAATCCCGAGCAGGCTCCAAGCTCAGTGCGGAGCCCCACACGGGGCTCGATCCTACGACCCTGGGATCACGCCCTGGGCCGCCATCAAGAGTTGGGCGTCAACTGACTGAGCCACCGAGGCGCCCCCGAGGAGTTCTTCCTAAGGGTATGTGAATGCAGCTCCAGAGCCCAGACTGGATCCAGGGTGGGCAGGGACATGCCGCAATGGACCCAATGTCATCTCCGGTAAACGCCGAGGTAGGACGGCGACAGATAATGGCATCAGAGCGATGCTACACTTCCTGACGTTGATAACCATGCTGCGGTTTTGTACGACTGCCCTTGCTTCTTCAGAAACAGACACTGAAGTACTTTAGGAGTGAAGGGTGCCGCGTCCGCAACTTATCCCCAAAGAGTTGAGGGGGGAAGTGAAGTGTAGACCGAGAGAGGGAGGGGGAGAGATAAATCAAGGGTGCCAAATCTTAACCTGTGGGGGAAATGACTTCAGGCCACGTGGGGGTTCTTTGAAGTAACCTTGCAGCTTTTCTCGAAGTTTGAGGTGCTTTCGAGATTATGAGCTGAAGTTGTAAGTAAAATAAAGCGTTTTCGATGGGCTGGGTCCCCTTCCAAGAACTTAACACATACGAACTCATTGCGGGATCCCCACGGCGACCCTCGGAGGTGACCAGAACGGAAACCTGTGAAAACTGGGACCCAGAGGTCACACTGCTGTCACACAGCATAGCTGGGATTTGATCCCAGCTCTCTGTGTCACACTCTTAGAACACTAGGCCACCTCTTCACGTGTTAGTAAAGTTGCCCGTATCTACACTTAGCACTGATATCAATGTACGCGGAGGAGTGGCCGACGCTTTTCCGACAGTCGAGAATGATAGAGACTCCGGCTCTTCACCGCTGAGTCAGGCAGCGGTTGTTTCCTTTTACAGCCGAGGAAACGGGTTCCAGGGCGTTAGGCGTCCCGCCCGAGGCCACACGGCCTCCAGCCCTTCCATCCGGCATCTCACACAAACGTGCCCCAGTCCTGGGCTTCGAAGCACACGCACAGCCCTCCGTCTGCCCTCAGCCGGGAAGGGAGGAGACGTTTGATGTGTCGGCAGGAGGCCCCAGAACTGCTCTGCCCTTTAGTCTCCAACCCCCACATCCTGGCACGCGCTGGGCGCTCGCGTGTGCACAGGGACATGGAGCTTGCGCTTATTAAACGCTTACTGTCTGCGAGGCCTTACGCTCTGACCTTTTACATTCCTTTGACAGACGTTCATTAAACGTCCGCTCTTGCCAGGCACTGATCTAGACTGGACACAGAGCAGCGAGTGAAGCAGACAAAGTCCCTGTCCTCACAGAGCTGACATCCTTGTGGGGGAGAGGCAATAAACAAGTGAATAATGTGAATGTCAGTGATAAGTGTTATGGGAAAGAAATTACCCAGGGTGATGTAGGAGAGTGGCTTTGGGGGTAGGGGTGTGTGACATCAGTGAGGGGGTGAAGTGACAGCCTCTCCAAGGAGGCGACATTTGAGCTGAGCCTGGTCCAAATAACAAGAAGAAATCAGGCCTGCTCATCTCTGGGGGAAGAACGTTCCAGGAAGAGGGGGCAGCCTGTGCAAAAGGCCCGTGGCTGGAGGGCGCTGAGGGCGCTGAGGAATAGAAAGGAAAGACTGGAAGCCTAGTCAGTACACCAAGATTCTCTAACTTTCTCCTGCAGCAGAATGAAGGAAGGTGGCCTGGTTACAAATGCAGCTTCCTTCCTGCCTTAGTTTCCCGCCCGACACTAAGAGCATGATTCTGTGGATCTGGGGTGGACGGGGAACCGGGACCATTACCAGCCCTCAGCAGGCTCTGACGTGGGCCGTGCTTTGAGACACCCCAGCCTCGCACGGCTAGAGGTCGCCACCCACGAAGGGGAAATGAAATCATTTTGGGGGCCGTGCCCCCGTGCTCCAAAGGTGAAATAAAGCGGAGCAAGAACAGCACACAGCAACATGCCCCCTCGGTTCCAAGGGCTACCTACATTTTAGGAAACTCGTCCCAGTTAAAAATAGGTGTGTGTGAGTGCACCCAATTTGTCCCTAATAGCACGAATTAGAGGCAACCCAAACGTCCGTCGGCAGGTAAACCGATAGACAAATTGTGGCATAGCCACACAGTGCGATGCCACTCCGCAACAAAGAGAAATGAGCTCTCGATGTGCGCCACATGGATAAATGTCAAAAATGCGCTGGGCAAAAGCAGCAGAGGCAAAGGAGCATATATTGTATATGAAAGCCTAGAAGTGACTAATGGAAAAGAGGGAACTTTCCGGGGTGAAGGAAAGGTTCTATGTCTCGATTATGACGGTGGTTACATGGGTGTGTAAAGTTTGTCGAAACTCACTGAATTGGGACGCCTAAAATGGGCACAATTTTATTGGTATCGATTATACCTCGGTGAAGTTGGATTTTTAAAATATGTGTGCATCTGCACGTAGTAGGTGACAATATAAAATGTATTTCTGACTGGTGGGATGTGGTCCAAAGTGTTTGAGGGAAAAGCCACGTGATCTCAGTAAAGTTCACGAAAACGGACCCAGTCTGGGGACAAGAGATGCCGGGGCCAGACCCCCAGAACCCAGCACAGGCTAACCTGGCAAGTCTGAGCTCGGTTCTCTTCTTGGGAAAGCAGGAAGGCGGGCTCCCAGAGGCACCCAGAGATGACACTTCCTGGCCTTGACCTTGGGCAAGTGATTCTACCACTCAGGCCTTGGTTTCCCTCAAATCTCCCAGCGAGATAAAGATAGGGCCCTACCTCAGAAGATAGGGCAGCCGAGGATATAATTAGATATCTCAGGAGGCCGAGGCCCTGGGCATGGGACCTGACGCAGAGTGGCTGCTTAAGGGCTCATGGCCATGGCCATGGTCTTATTAGGACCAGGGAGGAGGGGCGAGCCCAACCCATGGTGTCTGCTAAGGGGCTGGAGCTGGGGCAAGAGTCTAGGGTGAAGCTAGGCCTCCTCCCGTGGCCGAATGTCCAGCTGTCCCTATCCTTCACTACCAGCCCCAGCTGTCCGGTCCTCCCTCCCAGGAAACCGGACCCAGCTCATCAGGGTCCTATTCTGGGGCCTGGAATGCTGTGTCAGCATTTCCCAGGGCCTGGGAGGAGGAGGAGAGGGGCTAGTGCAGGGTCAGCAGACCTGGCCCAGAAGAGAGAACATCATCCCCCCCCACCATACTCACAGCCCCACACCCAGCTGAGCCACCGGGAGGGAGAAGTGGAAAGGACTCTGAGATAGACAGGCCCTCCCCCCTATCCTCTCCCTGTCCCCTGCCCAGTCCCCAGAAAAGCCAGCTATTCTGGGAGGGACACCTGTTGTTCCAATTCCCATCCCTGCCCCCCAGCCGGGGATCAGAGATGCCAGGAGAGACAGAGCTAGAGAGGCAGAATGAAATGCAGAGAGCCTAAAGCTAAAGAACAAAGAGACAGAGACAGAGACAGAGAGAGACAGGGAGGCAGAGATGGAGAGACGGAGACACAGAGACAACCCAAAGAGATGAATAGGGAGAGACACTACCCAGAGACCATTAGCAGCCATACTTGGCCCTCCTACCAAAAGGGAGGAGGGAAGAAAGACCTGGAACCCAAGGGAACCCCAGGAGACCCTCAAGGGCTGGGAGTTCAAAGGAATTAGATGCCCCAGCCCACCCCAGCCCCCTTCCCAAGAATTTAAATTAGGTCAGAGTCTACAGCAAGAAGAGAATTAGGCCTAGATGGGGGGGGGGGGGGGGGGCAGGGCAGGGGAACAGCTAAATTAAGCTCAGGAATTAGAACCACCTTCCCCAAGTGCTGGCTTCCAGGGTGGTGGGGGGGGGGGGGTGTTGTCTCAGCGGCCCCTCTTCTCTGGGACAAATAGCTAATGTCAGAAGAGAGGATGGCCGAAGATCCTCCTCCCCATTCTGCAGTCCCAAATTCTTCTAATTCTCTATGGTGAGAAAGGTGAGCGAGACTGAGGGACAAAAAAAGGAGAAAGACAGAGTGACAGTCACCCAAGGGACAGAGGAATAGATCGCGAGACTCAGAGACTACAAGCAATCAGGACAGAGACACCCGGAGACAAAGAGACACTCAGAGGGACCGGAGAGATGACCCCAGAGACCCCTAGCACAGAGATACTCACCGTCCGCAGAAACTGGACCTCATCCTCGCCCTCTCCTCCGTCACCCATGATGTCGAGGCCCGAGGGGCGCGGGCTGAGATCGGGGAATAGGAAGAGGGAGCCGCAGGCTGGGCGGGTGGGCTGGGGGTGGGCTGGGGTCGGAGACCTCCGGGGCACCCGCGAGGTAGATGGAACTGCGAGGAGGATTCGCGTGCTGGACAGAGCTGGGAGGAGGTCCCCGCCCCCTCCCGGTTCCCATTGGGCCAGGACGTCCAAGGCCACGCCCCCTCACCGGAGCCCCACCCGCAGACCCCAAACCTCGGCCGGAGGTACGCGTGGGTGGGGTGGGGGGTTGCAGCGGGAGAGTCTGGAAGGTAGCTGCCCTCTCTCCACCTCCCTGGTAAGGAAGATGCCGTCGTTCTCCCATTTCACAGAGAGAAAACTGAGGCTCTGAGCCGGGAAGCCGCTGCTATATGTCCTACAGCGGAGCCGGTATGCACACCAGGTCTCCCGACTTTAAAAAGCACCATGCTTAAAAAAGCGCTGAGCTAGACAGTCTGGATCCGAATCCCAGTCTCGCCACTCCCTTATGTGTCCTTGGACAAATCACATCGCTGCTCGGCGCCTCGGTTTCCCCAACTGGTAAGGAGAATATTAATAATACGGACCTCACAGGGCTTTTGTAAGGATTAAATGAGATAATGTGTTTACAGCACTTAGTACCAGTGCACAGTAAATGTTATGGAAGTGTTGCCGACATCATCATCATCGTGATAAAATCTTTTGAGGCAGGAATAATTGCCATAGGAGGTGTCTTTCGTGGGCCTGTTGTATTTCAGACCCCAAACTAAGATATTTTCACTGCGTCTCGTTTGGTTCTCACACCAATCCTGCTGTTGTTCCCATCATTTAGAGGAGGAAGTCAACATGCATGGTCCTCACCATGAATAATTTTAAGGACACGACTGGAATGAATGATGTAGCTCGCACAACAATCTTGTGAAGTCAGTAACTTGTGGTGCCCATTTTACAGATGAGACAAGCTGAGCGCGGAGAGGTGGAGCGACTTGCCCAAGGTCGCACAGAGGCCGAGCAAAGGGTCTGAACCCAGAGCTAGGGTTCTTAACCGTCCCACTTTGTTGTCTTGATAGTTGCATAAAATCTCCTGATTATAACAAAAACCCAAATCCCCAGGGTGGGGCCCAGCACCCCCAACCCACGCCACTCCCAAGTTCTAACCTCCCTCCCCAGGGGCAGCCTGAGCCGCTGAGGGCCACTAGCTGGGCCATCCCTTCATGCAGCTGAGCTCCCTGGGCTTTGTAAATAGGGGAGACTTGGGGTAACCAGCTTTTTCTTGCTTCTGGCCCACCAGCGCCTGGAGGGGCACTGGCTCCTCCCGGTCCCCACAGGCTCCGGGGAGCTCGGGCGGAGGGGCTCTGCAGCTCCCTAAAACAGGCAGCTGTGGGGCCTGGAGCCCCAGTGCAGGACATCATACCCACCTGGGCCTCCTGTCAGTCACGCACCTTTGTGGCGCTGGGCTTCAGTTTCCTCATCTGTCACTTGGGCGAATTTGGAATAGTTCCCACAACCGGGGGTCATGGGGAAGATCCCATGAGGAAACCTTTAGGAAAAAAAAAGGGGGGGGGGAACCTTTTAGAGCCTATGACATAGTAACTTACTGATACAGGTAACTTATCGATAATACTAAAATTATTGTTAACATGTAATGGTATCTATTAAGTTCTACAAAACAATACCTTGGGGGCGCCTGGGTGGCTCAGTCAGTTGAGCGTCCGACTTTAGCTCAGGTCATGATTTCGTGGTTTGTGAGTTCGAGCCCCGCGTCGGGCTCTGTGCTGACAGCTCAGAGCCTGAAGCCTGCTTCGGATTCTGTGTCTCCCTCTCTCTCTGCCCCTCCCCAGCTCACATTCTATCTCTGTCTCTCTCTCTCTCTCTCTCTCAAAAATAAATAAATATTTCAAAAAACACCTTACAGCTCAAATTACACATAAAATGTTAATGTGTATATGTTGTTATGTGTTAAATAGTTAAATATTGAAATGTTAATACCATCATCATATATAGCACATAAGTTTGTACCATATTCTTGAATTACATGATGCATAATTACATAATTATATATTTGGGCTAATGTAATTACACAATCTGATATAATTATATGCTTATTATACATACATGGTATGTTAAATATTAAGCTTTTCCTTAGAATTGTATGTATAACAAAATTATTCTGTGTCATTGTGCATTATATCATAAGATATTAATAGTGTTTCTTTTTTTTTTTGTCAGTCATCATGCTGTGTTTTAAGACCTACCCATGCAGCTCTACGGACACCTGTTCTGTGGCTGTGGGGGCTTTGCAGAGCTCCCTGGAGACTGTCCTCAACTTCCAATCTTGCCAGACCAATAGGGTGACTCACCATTGTTTTAATTTGCACTTCCTTGGTCAGTTACCAAGAATTTCTAGCATCTTCTCAGGTGCTTGTCAGAGTTGGGTTTGCTCACACTTGCTCACACTCTTGGCCCATTTTTCTATCAGAGCCTCTGTCTCTCTTGCTGATTTGCAGCTGCAACTTTCACATTCTAAAGATTAATTTCCCATTGATTTTTTTTATTTCTTTAATGTTTATTTATATTTGAAATTTTTTTTTTTTAGTGTTTGTTTATTTTTGAGAGAGAGACAGAGATAGAGTGCGAGCAGGGGAGGGGCTGAGAGACAGGGAGACACAGAATCAGAAGCAGGCTCCAGGCTGCGAGCTGTCAGCACAGAGCCCAGTGAGGGGCTGGATGTGGGGCTTGAAACCCAGGAACTGTGAGATCGTGACCTGAGCCCGAAGTCAGTCACTTAACCGACTGAGCCTCCCAGGCGCCCCAATGTTTATTTATATTTAAGACAGAGAGAGAGAACACATGCACGTGAGTGAGGTAGGGGCAGAGACAGAGAGAGAGACAGAGGATCTGAAGCAGGCTCTGAGCTGTCAGTAAAGAGCCTGACACACGGCTTGAACTCACAAACTGTGAAATCATGACCCAAGCCGACATCAGACACCTAACCCACTGAGCCACCCAGGTGCTCCTCCCCTTGATTTTAGACATTCTAAAAACGTTGTCCCACTCTGCCATCTTATCAGATATTTGTCCCATGGTGCCTTCATTAAGAGAAATAGTTATTTGGATGTTATCAAATGCATCCTTTTTCTGCCTTATGAGTTTTTGTGGTTTGCTTTAGAAGTCTTTTCCTTTGTGGTTGATGGTGTTATTGTTGGTTTTAACCATCCCTGCAGGTCTTGAGAGTTGCGCTACTGCGGTGGGGGGGGGGGGGGGGGGGAGGGAGGGGCTTTACTGATCTCCCTCCCTGAGACTTCTGGGCGAGGGGGAGGGGTGTGGAGACACCACAAGCTAGACTCCACCAACAGCGTTACATCACCTCACAGATACTAGGGAGACGGGCTGACAGACAGACAGAACATCATGGACAGCACTGCTTGAGACTGGGGGGAGGGGCGGGGGGTGGTAAAGAGGTAGGGAGAGGAAGAGAGAGAGGGGGCCTGAGAGCATACGGTATATCACGTAATAGAAAAGCTAAACAGAATGAGCTCTGTGCTTGTCTAAATGTTCTGGCATGAAAAAAAAGTCCATGGTGACTTCTTTTAGTGAAAAAAAGAAAGGAGTAAAAATATACTTCTAAGAGAACTTTGGTTGAATTGACTAACATCCTAGGTTTGGCAGAGGCATATTAATTACTCTGACCCATTTATTCCACTCCTGGGTATCTACCTACAGAACTGCACCCTTTAACGTTCAGCAAAAGACGGGTGCTAGAATGTTCACAGTAGCCTGAGTCACAATAGCCCCAAGCCAGAAGCCTCTCAACTGTCCATTACGGGGAAATTGATCAATACATCATGGAAGGATGACTAAAGGAAGACTATGACACAAAGGAAGACTATACTGTAACAAAAAGGAATAAACTACAACCAGGTATAACATGAAAGCATCACGAAAACAGGACTAAATAAAAGAAGTCAGACACAATAAATCATTCCATTTATCAACAGCTTGAAACTAGGCAAAACTACCCTGCTAGAAATTAGGCTACTGGTAAGTTTCAGGAGGTAGGCGCTGGGTTGGGGTTTATGCAGGGGGCTCGTGCAGGATGGGAATGTTCTGTTTCTTGACTTCGTGACTGTCACGTAGACACATTCAGCTTATCACAATTCATCACCCTACACACGTATGATCTGCGCTTTTTTTTTGTACGTCAACTTAAAAATATGTCAAGCATGACACACTTAGGTAAAAGAAAAAAAACACATACTCGAAAGAAGAGTCTGTTTCTAGGAGCGCGTATTTATGTACCTCAACAAATGCATAGCTCACAGAGCAGATGTACCCCAGCAGTATGTGCTACGGGTCCCCTGCCTAAGAGGGACAGTGAGACGGGGAAGGGGCTCCCCAGAGGGTTTACCTCCATCTATAATGTTTTTCACAATAAAATAACAGTCTTTAAGTTTCTGTCGTGATTAAATTAGTTGATTTTTTTAAAGCCCCTGTAACATTGTGTGGTATACAGTAGGCGCTGCCTCAGGGTTTGTCACAATAAAGGTAATAAAGTAAAAATGTTTTCTGGGACACAAAGGTCTCATTAAAACTAAAATCAGGAATAAAAGAAACATAAGAAATATACGAAGTACCGTGTCTTGTGACTTTCCACTCACACCTTTGTGTATTACATACGTGAACATGTCCTTGTAGAAATACAGACTTCTGAGTACGTGTTTTCGCATAAATGTGTCATATCAGGCGTACTTAAAGAAAAAACAAAAGAACTGTTCTCATTGAAGTACGACAGCGACAGAACAGACCAGTGAGGGAACAGAGGATCTCGGGTCTCGAGACAGAAAAGATGGGGGAGATAGCCCGCTGGGCGCCTGGGGGTGGGGGCTGGCAGCACCGGAAACCTCAGCCTGAAGGGATCCCCGTGTGGGGGGAGGGGGGACCTTTGGTCTCTCCCCAGCCTCTTCCTTCCCCCTGGCCTGGGGCTGGGTGGGGAGGGGAAGTTCCTCTTTCCTTCCCAAGCACCAGAGGAGGCCCCAGCTCCCAAGGGGCTAAGAAGCTGGAGCACTGGGGAGGAGGAAGAACTGAGCCAGACTTTGGCAAGACCCCCTCCCCCCACCAGGAAGCATGAACAGGAAAGACAGCAAGAGGTGAGAGGACCCTCCCCAGGAAGACTGGGAGCACCCTAAGCGCGCCTCGGGCTGCGTGGGAAGGCTGGGGAGTACTAAGGCGGCTGGTAGGGTGTTGGGCTCCTTCAGCGACAGGAGCAGGGGCAGGGGCCACCAGGCGAAAGATGCTGCAGGGAGTCCAGAGCCGCTGGCTGGGCCAGGACTGTTTGTATGAGCCCTTGGGTCTTGTCCTCGCTGTCTCTGGAGTTTGAGCTGCTCTGTATCCTCTGCTACCCCGCCCCCACTCATCCCTGCTCCCTAGATTGGCTGTCTCTGTCCTCCCTGGGGTCCTCCTCGCTCCCCATCACAGTCGCTCCCTCGCTGCCCCCTGCCCCTGGACTGGAAACTCCAGGCTCCCGCAGGGCCCTGCCCCGGGGGAGGGGAGTGTGACGCAGGACATGGCGGCTCCCCTGCTTCTTAAACCACTCCTGGCTGCTCCAGACACTCCAGAGAGCAGCCGGTCCACAGGTAAGGGCCTAGCAGCTTCTGGAATGGGCTTCCTGTCACCTGGGCAAGCTTGCTCTCCTGTCCTCACAGGCGTGATGGTGGCTGGGTCCCTAGCCTGGGTAGCTCCTCCGGCCTCCTCTGGCATGGCTCTGATGGGTAAAGGGGTCCCCTCCCTATAATAGCCAGCAGTTTACTGGTGGAGACCTGGCTACCTCATTTTCTGGCTGTGTGACCTTATATAAGTCACTTAACTGCTCTGTGCCCTGGTGTCTTCCTCCCAGAAGTCCTCAGTGAGACAGACTGACTAGTGGTTCTCAAGCCCGAGTGTGCATCAGAACCCCCTGGAGGGCTTGTAAAACACATTGCTGGGCACCTGGCTGACACAGTCGGTGGATTATGTGACTCTTGATATCGGGATTGCGAATTCACGCCTCATGTTGGGTATAGATATTACTTAAAAATAAAAAAATCATTAAAAAAATTTTGTGTGTGTGAGAGAGACAGAGAGAGCTCACAGAGCATGAGCGGGGGAGGGGCAGAGAAGGAGACAGAATCTGAAGCAGGCTCCGGGCTCTGAGCTGTCAGCACAGAGCCCGACATGGGGCTCGAACTCACTGACCCGTGAGATCATGACCTGAGCCCAAGTCGGACACTTAACCGGCTGAGCCACCCAGGCACCCCCAAAAGAAAAAGAAAAAGAAAAAGAAAAAAATAAAATAAAATAAATAAAAAATAAAAAGTATTCAGAACTCAGTCGATACCAGCTAACCACAGTCAATACTGATTCCCTGAACCCTTATGATGCCCCTGGGACACGGCAGTGCCTTCGTTACGAGAGTCTCTGATTTCACCCCACGCCCCAGGCCTGGCTTCTGGTTTGCCCCATCACTTTCTCTCTATCTCAAGTTCAACTTTCCCATCTCTGGCCACTTAACAGCCTGAGTGAACTAAGTCCTTTATTTAGCACTTCTGAAGAGCAAGGCATTGAATGTTCATAATAAATTCCTTGGGAAGGTCTCAGGACGACTCTCCTTTTTCATATGGGGAAACCGAAGCCCAGAGAAATGAAGTGACCAGCACAAAGTCACACAGCCAACATAAGTGTCTCTAATCCCATTTTGTGAGAGCCAAGGCCGTGCCACCCTCAATTCTGCTGCCTCCTTCCTCCACCACCCCTGACTCTCCATTACCCTCTTTCCCCAACTGGAACACGAGCCTCAGGGAGGCACAAGGCAGAGCGAGGGTTATTTTTAAACTTTCCTTGAAGCTGCCTCAGCCCCAGGGACCCTGCCCAGCTCTGAAGAGCCCTGGTGAGGCCACTTTGCCCCTGTATCTTCTCTCCGAATCCAGGGACCCGGGCTGGTGGCTAAGACTCAGGTCCCACCAAAGTACTGTCTTGGGGTGGGGTGTGTCACCTCAGTGGGGGCTCCAGCTGGGAGAGGGATGACAGATGGGATCTCAGGGTCTGCTGCTTTCCTGAGGGCTGGGGGAGGGAGCGGGCCGTGCTTTAGAGCAAAGGGCAATTGGCAAGAGTCTCCCTGAAGGCAGAACCTGGGGAGGACAGGAATGATTCTGGGGGGGTCTTTTCCCATGATTCTCTGGGAGGTCAAGAGTCGTCCCAGGGGTCGGCCAACAGGAAGTCTCTCCAAAATGCCTTGGGACTGTATAGTTAAGGGGAATTGGAGCCAATGCCTGGAGGAAGGAGTTCTTATGATTCCCTGTAGGGTCTGTAGTAATCCTGGGGGTCTTCTCCCATGATTTCCTGGGGGTTCAGGGTGGTCTTGAGAGTCTTTTCTCCCGATTCCCTGAGGGGGGCAGGAGTAATCCTTTCAGTTTACCTATAAGAGAAGGCTCCCATTATCTGGAATACTGCAGGGGTTTTCTCCCATGAGTCCATGGTAGGTCAGGAGGCTTCGTCTGGGGCTTTGCCTTTGGGAAGCTTCTGCCATAATGCCTCGGGTCTTAGGGGTCAAGAAGAATTCTGAGGGTCAGCCCAAAGGAAGGGGTTCCCATGATTCCCTGGGGGGTGTGCCCACAGGAAGTCCCACCAGGAATGCCCAGCAAAGACAGGGGGGCGGGGCCGGCCCCGACAGGCCCGGCGCCACAAGACGTGCCCCAGCCCCCGGGAAATCAGCAAGGTCATGGCTTCCATGGCTCTGGGCATGCTGAATGAGGGCGGCTGCAGCGAAGATGAGCTGCTGGAGAAATGTATTCAGTCCTTCGGTGAGTGTCCCCTTCCCTGGCCAGCCTCCCTGGCCCTCAGGTGGTAAAGCACCCACCTCTCTGTAGGCCTCAGTTTGGGGGGGGCGGGGGTATAAAATGGGAGCAAGGGTGTGCGGAGTGAATCTCAAGCACTACATTAGGGATGAGAGAAACACGTGCGTTTCTTTTTCCCGAGATGTGGAGGAGGAGGAGGTCTGATGCTATTTCCATCCACACCATGGCTTGCCAGGTACTGTGCTGGTCTACACACAGCGCAGACCAGGAAACTGAGACACCCTAAGGAGGCTAAGTGGCTTGCCCTAGTTCATGCAGGGAGTCACCGGTAGAGCCGGAGTCGGAACCAGCTAGTCCAACTGGCTGCGGAGATTCTGCAGTCTTTGGCCCAGGAGCCATTCTGACACAGAGTCCCCTCCTCCCGCCCCCAGACTCAGCTGGCAGCCTGCGCCGTGGGGACCACGTTCTCAACATGGTGCTGGCCACGCACAGCTGGGTGCTGCCTTCCGCCCACCTCGCTGCCCGCCTGCTGACCTTATATCCTCCCAGGGCCATGAGCAGCGGGTGGAGGGCGGAGGGCAGAGACGGGCGGGTCTGGAAGATGGGGGCAGGGTGAGCAGGCAGGTTGGCAGAGCCTTGACCGGAACTCAAGTACCAGGAAGCCACAGGGGACACACAGGAGCTGAGACGGCTGCAGATCTGCCACCTGGTCAGGTAGGGTGGGGTCAAGAACGCTACTCCCATGACCTGGGGTCCCCACCGGCCTCCTTCCCCCCAAAAACACACCTCCCAGGGATTCTCCAGCCCAATCCCCCACAGATCCAAACCCTGCTCCCCCAAATACCGCTTCTGAGACAGCCCCGCTTTGGTTCCTAAGACCCTCCCAGTTCTGCCCCTTAGAACCCTCACCTCTTAGAGACCCTCTCCCACCTGATGCCCAGAGACCTCTAGCTCTGATGCCCCAAACCCCCACCTCTCGCATACCCCGGCCTAGCTTTTAAGACCCCCTCACCTTGTTCTCCCCAAATTTCACTCCTCAGAGGCCCCCGGCTTAGTTCCTGAGACCCCTCCACTATCCTGCTTCCTAGCAATTCCACCTCCAAGAGATCCCCCCAACTTATCTTCCACTGATCCCCCAGCCTGTGTTAAGAGGCCCCCTGTCCCCCTTCTAGAGACAGCCCTAGGCTGGGGCCTCTCCAAACCCTGACCTTCCAGAGACCCCTGGCCCGAGATTCCTCAGCCCAAGGGACCTCCTTTAGAGACCTTGCCCACCCCCACCCCTGTCTCTAAACCACCCGCAGGTACTGGCTGACCCAACACCCGGAGACAGTGCATCAAGAGCCTCAGCTAGAAGAGGTTATCGGGCGCTTCTGGGCCACTGTGGAGCAGGAGGGCAACTCTGCCCAGAGGAGCCTGGGAGACTCCTCCACCCTGTGAGTCAGCCCTCCCCACCCCCGTTCGGCCGCCTCTCTCCTCACCCTCACGTCCTCCACCCCGCACCCATCCAGTACCCTGCCCCTCTTTGCCCCCAGCCTGAGCCCCGGGGGCCCTGGCCCCCCGCCCCCTCTGAGCAGCCCAGGCCTCGGCAAAAAGCGCAAAGTGTCCTTGCTCTTCGACCACCTGGAGACGGAGGAGCTGGCTCAGCATCTCACTTACCTGGAGTTTCGCTCCTTCCAGGCTATCACGGTGAGGACGCCCTCCCCGAGCTGGGGAGGGCTAGGAGTGGGGGAGCCTCCAAGAGTCAGAGGGCCCGGGCATGGGCTTTGGGCAGGGATCTCAGACTCTCAAGATGGGTGCCAGAAGGTTCAGTAAAAGGAGTTAAGCTGACTGAGGACAGAACCCCTGGGTTCAAATCCAGCAGCCCCTCCTTATCTGTGTAACCTTGAATTCATTTCTCAGCCTCTCTGGGACTCACGTGTCTCATTTGTAAGATGGCGGTCCCCATACCTCAGTAGATGGTCAGGAGAATTCAATTAAAATGTCCGCTTAAAAATGCTTGTCACACTACCTGGCACAGTAGTAAGTGAGTGCTCAGAATATTTTATTAATTATTAATTTATTCGGGAGGCATTGAAGTTCACTGTGCTTCAGTTCCATGATCTATAAAAAGGGGGATTTCACAGTTCCTGCCTCGTAGGATCAGTGCCCGGTCCAGAGTGAATGCTATCTGGTAGAACCATTTGAAATTGTCGTATTTTGCCATGTTTTGCCTACCCAAATGATCATTTCATATGCTTCAACCTCTATATAAGTATACTTATGGTATATGTAAGTGCGTGTGTGTGTGTGTGTGTAAGTATTAGCTATTGCCATGGCCACCTCAAGGGAAGGTCACCACCAGTTCCTTCATCTGGAAATATCCTGATTGTTCACACACACACATGTGCAGTACATGTGGGCATGGAATGTTGACCCCTTGAGCAGAACAAATAGAAATCGCTTTTGTGTCTCTGCCATTCTTCCTTTTGCTGACTGCATACCAGGCAGGTATACAGGTAGGGGCAATAGACTGGGTTCCCACCAGGACTCTCGCCTGTGTGACCCTGGGCAAGTTATCTTCTCTGTGCCTCGACAGTCTCATCTCTAAAATGTGAATAACATATTCATGATATTCACTTCGTAGAGTTGATGTGAGGATTAAATTAGTTAATATAACAAAGGACTGAGAACAGTGCCTGACTTTATTTAAATATTTCTCTTCAGAGGGAGAGGGCCACGGTGACGTCAAGGACATGTGACAGCCAGACTAGGGCCTCAGAGGTCACGACTGCTAGGGGGATGGGCGTGTGAGGGCAAGGCCGCGGCACCCCTGCCCACCCTGATGCCCACCTCACCCCCAGCCCCAGGATCTGCGGGGCTACGTTTTGCAGGGCTCCGTGCGGGGCTGCCCGGCCCTGGAGGGATCCGTAGGCCTCAGCAACAGCGTGTCCCGCTGGGTGCAGGTCATGGTGCTGAGCCGTCCCGGGCCGGCACAGCGCGCGCAGGTGCTGGACAAGTTCATCCACGTGGCACAGGTGAGGCCCGCCCCCAGGGACTGAGGGAACCGCCACCCGCAGGTCTCAGACCCCACCCCCAACCCCCCTCGCCTTCCTGCTGCCCTGCCCTCGGCCACAGCTGACCCGCGCGAGTGGTGACGTCATCCACATCCTGGCCCCGCCCCCTCGCATCACGCCTACCCTGACTCCGCCCCCGAGGCCCCAGTCCCGAGGTTCTAAACCCGGACTGTGCGCTTCTTTCTTGGCCTGGATAGCGCCACGTCGAACCCGCCCCGGCACTCCCTTCCTTGGTCCTAGACGTAGCTGTTGACGATGCTCCCCCCCTTGCCCAAGCCCCATGCCCGAATATTCTGCCTACGGGGCAGTGAAAGCGGCTCTTCCATGCCCCCACGTTTGCGTCACCCTCACCTCGGTCTCTAGGCCCCAGCCGTCCCTTCGGCTGCATACTTCCCTCCCCATCACGTCAGGTCTGTCCTTGGCCCAGCCCCACTGTGTCACAACCCCTCTCTTCCCCTTCCCTAAATAGATACCTTCTCTCCTTTCTGGAGAAAAGGGAAGCCTCCTGCCCCCACCGTGGCCACGCCCCTTTGCGTACTTCCTCGCAGACCACGCCCTTCCTCTTGCGTCTTCCAACGCACCGCTTCGCCTGTCTGCCTGACCGCCTGTCCGGCCCCTAAGACCTGGAGGTTCTAGTGTCTGCCCCTGGCCTCCTCCGGCTGAGTGTCTTCCACTCCTCCCTGGCTCTCCCCCCCCACCCCCCTCCTCACAGCGACCTCTGCCCTGCAAACTTGAAAAAGAGGAGGATGAGACAGTTGCCCCTGATGCCCGGCTGACCCCACACTTGTCTCTCATGTCCTTCTGACCCTTCCATTTCACTCTGGCCCCATTCACCTCTGCCCGGTTCCTAACTCCTGCCCAGAGCCCAGGCCGTCTTGTCTCCCTGTCTGACCCCCAGGTGCCCAGCACCCTGAATCCCCCACACCTGTCTAGTACCCAAACCTGTCCAACTCCTCACACTCGCCTGACTACCCCCTTTCCACCACACTGTTCTCTGAACTCACATCAGTCTATCACCTGCTCGACCCGCCCCCTCCCCCCCCCCCCCCCCCGTTAATGCCCATATACCTGCTTGCGGCCCACCCCTGCCTGACACATCTAACCTGATGCCCACACTGGTCCATACCCACACACGCCTGACACCCCAGCTCAACCTGGATGCTGTCACGTGAAACCCCATTTTGCCTATCCTCCATGTGATACCCACCATCTCAGCATCACCCTTCCTTCCTAGAGGCTCCACCAGCTACAGAATTTCAACACACTGATGGCGGTCACGGGGGGCCTGTGTCACAGTGCCATCTCCAGACTCAAGGACTCCCATGCTCATCTGAGCCCTGACAGCACCAAGGTGAACCCCCACTCTTCTCCCAGGGTTCCAGCGGTCAATTATCCTGAACCACCCCGCACTTTCTCCCAATCCCCTCCATCCACCTAGGGGCCCTGGAGCCACCTGGAGACCTTGCTCCTCCAAATCCGACAGAGCCCCAGACTCTGTCCTCTGCCTGTCTTCCTCCCTCCTCAACCATGCATGCATCATGCTGACCCCTCTCTACTCCGTGTTTCCGGTCCTGAGCAGGACTGGAGGGAGACACGTAAGAGAGATGGTAGCAGAGAACTTGCAGTCCAGGCGGGGAGTGAAATGATGCCCCTAAGGACACCAAATTTAGGCCACCCATGGGAGGAGCGTGGGTTAGGCGTGTCCTGGGAAGTGCACGGGGAGAGTGAGGTACTCATGAGTCCAGTGTATGGCTGAAGTCAGGATCTGGCAGGAAATTAGACTGGAGATGCCCAGGGTGGGGGATCCTGTTGAGACCTGCGAGCTGAACTAAGGTGTCTGGGCTTTATCCAGATAGCAATGGGGAGTTGGGAAGGTTTGGTAATGACGACAGCATGCACGATCAGATTTTGGTTTCGGAAAAAAATCACTAGCCTGGGGAATGGGGGATACGGAGCTTTCTGAAATGGGGACCCAAAAGGAAAAGCAGTTTGGGGGAGGAGGTTGCTGAGGCCAATGGGGGACAGGAGGGGGCTCGGGGAGCTGTCCAAAATGCCATTGGACCCCTGGGAGTCCGGAACTCACGCGGGTGGCTAAGGGAGCAGAAATGGCCTCCCCCCATAACGTCCCCACCCCCGACACGCCCCTCCCCCACAGGCCCTGCTAGAACTGTCTGAGCTCCTCGCTGCCCACAACAACTACGCCCGTTACCGCCGCACCTGGGCTGACTGCACGGGCTTCCGGCTGCCGGTACTGGGCGTGCACCTCAAAGACCTGGTGTCCCTGCATGAGGCACAGCCCGACAGGTTGCCAGACGGCCGCCTGCACCTCCCCAAACTCAACAACCTCTACCTGCGGCTGCAGGAGCTGGCAGCCCTCCAGAGGCAGCACCCGCCCTGCAGTGCCAATGAGGACCTGCTGCATCTTCTCACGGTGAGCTGCCCCGCCCCACCCCTGCCCAGGCTGGGCGCCCCTAGACTGCACCTGGAGGGTGCAGGGGTTTACAGTCCTGGGCGCGACAGCGTCTGCACCCTTGTGGCGCCCATTCTGCAGATTGGGAAACTGAGGTCCACAAGGTGAAGTCACTTGCCTACTGTCCCACAGCAGTAAAACCTGCATTTGAACCCAAGCAGCTCAGCCTCAGAACCCGTGTGTTAACGTGTTAACCACCATACTACATCCTGAGATTGAGGGTGTGCAATTCTAGCTACATTCTATTTATATAACATAAATAACAACATATATATCCTCCCTCCCTCCTTGCCAAGGAGCTACAAATTGAGTGAGACTGGGATTCTGAAGGCCATGAGGTCTAAGACTGATTTGCAGACCTAAGACAGGACCACCAGCTACATAATGTGCAGGGCCGGCGCAAAATGAAAATGTGGGGCTCCTTGTTCAAAATTCTTAAGAATTTCAAGACGATGACAGCAGGGCATTAAATGAAATGGGGGCCCTTCAAAGTATGGGGCCTGCCTGTGAAGCTGGCTTTGCCCTGAGATGAGTGGGGCCCAAGGCCCTATGCTTTATTGATTCTAGAAGGCTATCAAGCCCAAATATTTATTGAGCACCTGCTGTGAGCCAGACACTACTTTAGGCACTTAGACTCACAGCAGTGAGCACGTCAGAAAAAACAAAACAAAACGAAAAGAACAACAACAACAACAAAAACCTCCTGCTGTTCTTGTGGGGCTGACTTCCCGGTAGTGGAGAGACAGCCAATAAAACAAAGTGAGTAAATCATATGGTCTTTCGGAGGATAAGTGCCATAGAGAAGGCCAAAGTAGGAACCAGCAAGGAAAGTGACAGGGGTTTACAATTTTAAAAAGGACCAAAAAAGGCCTCAGTGAGAAGATGGCATTTCTGGACTAGGGAACAGGGGTGTGGAGACTGAATGGTGGCTCGGTGGGAGAGAGGACCCTAGGAGTCCCCAGAGAAGAGGGGCTTGGGAGGAGGATGAGAGTGGGGATCCGGGCAGGGTGCAGGCCGAGGGCAGAGGCTGGAGAGGAGGGTCTGTAATGCCCTGCTCACCCGCAGCTTTCCCTGGATCTCTTCTACACGGAGGACGAGATCTATGAGCTTTCTTACGCCCGGGAGCCCCGCTGCCCCAAGAGTCTGGTGAGAACTGACCCCTGACCCCTGGCCCCGGCCCCAGCCCATGCACTGACTAACTGTGCCCCTCTGTCCCTGCCCCAGCCACCCTCCCCCTTCAAAGCGCCCCTGGTGGTGGAGTGGGCCCCTGGCGTGACACCCAAGCCTGACAGGGTCACCCTGGGTCAGCACGTGGAGCAGCTGGTGGAGGTGAGGAGGGGCCGGGAGGGAAGGTATCTGTACAGTCCCGACGCAGAGGACGAGATCTAAGACTGAGGATCATGATTTGGCCTTACTCTGCCCTCCCCATGCTCCTCTGAAGTCTGTGTTCAAGAATTATGACCCTGAAGGCCGAGGAACCATCTCTCAGGAGGACTTTGAGCGATTCTCAGGCAACTTCCCCTTCGCCTGCCATGGGCTTCACCCACCGCCCCGCCCGGGGTAAGCACTCCCGACCTCTGGGTCCCCCAGAGATGAGGATGCTGGGGTTGCCGGGACTCCCGAGTCTGGGAGAAAGGGGGACAGTCATGCTGAGGTGGTCTGTGCCCCTAGGAATGGCTCCTTCACCCGAGAAGAGCTGACGGCGTACCTGCTCCGGGCCAGCGCCATCTGCTCCAAGCTGGGCCTGGCCTTCCTGCACACCTTCCATGAAGTCACCTTCCGCAAGCCCACCTTCTGTGACAGCTGCAGTGGCTTCGTGAGCACCCTGCCCCTCTATCATCACCCCTAGTGCCCATCCCCCCTGAAGTGTCCCAAGTCCTAACTCCTTATGGCCTGGACTCAAAAGGCCAGCCCTGCCCTGGAGGGCTCACAGTCCCCAAGTCCCAGATGATCCCCAAGTTCCAGAAAAGCCCCCAGGCTCGAATAATCCCCACATCCCGTGTAAACCCTAAACACTGGATATACCCAAAGTTTGGATAATGCCCAAATCCCAGATGATCTCCATCCTGGATCACTGCCAAACCATGGGTATCTAAAACTGTAGATTATCTCCAAACAGAATCAATTTCCAAGTCTTTAGGATCCAGATTAATTCAAACCCTGGATAACTTTCAAATTGAAGGTATCCTCAAATTCTGGATAATGGACAGATCTCTCAATCTCCAAACCAAAACGAATTCACATACCTTGGATTACTTTTCCAAACCTATTTTTCATTCACTAAATATTTAGTGAGTACCTCCTGTGTGTCAATCAGTTCTAGACTTGAGGGCTGGGGAGAGGGGCTCAAGCAGGCAACAGGAAACCCAGTCCCTGCCCATAGAATGTACATTTCATTCATTCCACATTTTACTTAATTCTAATATCCTAGATGACTCCCCAGACTTGCAGTAACCTCCAAATCCCTTTAATCCCCAGATCCCCCCTTAAGCCCCTAGCCTGGAGAATTTCCCAAACCACATGGTCTCCATGCTTCCAGAGACCAACCCCACCCCCATCCACAGCCCTCTCCCCTCGCCTAGGTAACCAATTCTGCTTTCTCTTACCAGCTCTGGGGCGTCACCAAGCAAGGCTACCGCTGTCGGGGTGAGTGAGGCATCAGTGGTGGGGAGGGGATCCAGCACCTACAGGCTGGGCGACTGGGGGGCCCAGGCGGGGCCTCTGGCCGCTAACTGCTGACCTTGCCTCAGACTGTGGGCTGTGTTGCCACAAACACTGCAGAGACCGTGTGAAGGTAGAGTGTAAGAAAAGGCCAGGGGCCAAGGGCGATGTGAGCCCCCCTGGAGCCCCTGGCCCACCCACACCAGCCCCCCACGCCAGCTGTGGTAAGACCCAGGGTGTGGCAGTCCTGGGAAGGGGGCCTGCTGGATGGGGATTAACTTCAAGGTCACAAGGCCCTTCCGGTCGTAACCACGCCACCCACGCCCATCACCCCACAAACAGGCACAGAGGACAATCTCTCCTACACACTATCCCTGGAGCCGGAGACGGGGCACCATCTTCGCCATGCCTGGACTCAGACAGAGCCCCCGCACCCTTCCTGGGAACCACAGACGGTGAGGAGGGACTGCCCCCCTACCGCCAGCTGGATACAGGGGAGACCAGGCCATTTGCTTGGGGGAACCAAGGCAGATTTGGAAAAGCATAGCAAAGCAAAAAGGTGAAAGAGTCCTCAACTGCTTGGGTAGGAGAGTATAGACACTGGTTAATTTCTAATGTTGAGGGAAAAATAAAAATTTCAGTCTGGTGGGGTGGGAAGAGGGGCTAGCCACTAGTAGAACAGAAGAAGAATTCTGAGGGGGCACCTGGGTGGCTCAGTCGGTTAAGCATCCGACTTCAGCTCAGGGTCGTGATCTCACAGCCTGTGAGTTCGAGTCCCACGTCAGGCTCTGTGCTAACAGCTTAGAGCCTGGAGTCTGCTTCGGATTCTGTGTCTCCCTCTCTCTCTCTGCCCCTCTCCGCTCATGTTCTGTCTCTGTCTCCAAAATAAATAAACATTTAAAAAAAAAGAAAAAAAAAAGAATTTTGAGGAGAAAAAAGAAAAGGACAAAGATAAGGCCAAATTCACCAGGAGCTATAATTTATGTCAGTGGAATAAATTTTACTCTTCAAAGGTACAGACCTTCAGATTGAGTTAAAAAAAAAAAAAAAAAAGCGAGAACATCCCTGGGGATGTTCATCCGTCCACTAAACAGAAGTCTGGGTAAGGCTCCGCCCCTCGCAGTTTCTCCTAGATACCAAACACTCCCCACATCACCCAATGTCTTCCTCCTTCCAGGTGCCCCTCGAACGACGGCCCTGCCCACCCAGCCCTCCACGCTGAATTCCTAGACCCTGCTTGGGTCTGACCTCTCTCACCTCCCCCACAGTCAGTCCCAAGTCCTATTCTTCGGCCTCCAGCAGGACCCCCAAAGGCGTCACCTCCTTCACATCCACACTGCCTTCAGCGAAGAGTTTGTCATTTCTTACTCCGAAAGTTTCTTCTTTTGCATCAGAGTGCCTACAACCTGTATTCTGTTTTCCTGCACTTAGCATCTGTGTGGTTTCATGGTGGATATGTTTAGACCTAAGTGTCATCTCACCGTGTCCTTACATCTCCATTTTACAGATAAGGAAACTGAGGCCCAGGGAGGTTAAGCTGCTCTCTAAGGTGGCAGAGCTCCTAAGTGTTGGAGGCAGGACTCAAACCCTGGTGGTCTGTCTGCCTCTAAAACGGAAGCTCCTTACCAATATGCTACACTGACAGCATGGGTCAGGATGGGAGGGGATAGGCTGGGCAGAGTTCCTAACTCTGGGGCTCCAGAGACAGGAGAGAAGGCTGGAGTAGAGATGGAACAGGGAGCCTGTGAACACCTGAGTCCCTCCTCTGCTCAGAGCCCTTCCACGCCTCAGTCTCACTCAGGGAAAGCCAGAGTCCTCACTGTGGCCCACCTCCCACAATCTATTTGTCACCTCTCTGACCTTACCTACCACCACCCACCCCCTTACTCATCCTGCTTCAACTACACTGAACCCTATGGTCCCTGAACGTGCCAAAAATACTCCTACCTCAGGGCCTTTGCACTGGCAGTTCCCTCTGCCTGGAGTGCTCTTCCAGAGGCCTCCATGGCTCCCTCTTTGGGACTTAGCTCAAATGTCACCTTCTCAGTGAGGCCCTTCTGACCATACTCGAAGTTGCAATCCACCCCCAGTCCTGCTTCTGTTTTCCTGCTTTTTTTTCCCCCCAAAGTCCTTTACCCATCTGACAAACAATACTCTTTTACCTATTTATCTTATTGAATGTCTGCTCCTCGTCACCAGAAATGTCAGCTCCAGGACAGCAGGGGTTTTTATAATCTATACTTTTCGCTACTGTATTCCTGGTGCCTAGAACGGGGCTGGCACATGGTGGGCACCTGAGAACTGTTCGTCCAATGCCAGCATGTCTCCCTCCCTATGCCCACAGGAAGGGAAAGATGTGTTGCTAAAGAGCAAAGGACTATGAGGGTCAGAGCAACAGGGGCCTGTTGAAACCCAGTGGACATAGACACCCCTACCCCTTCTCAAACCTGAGCACCCCTGGCCTGACCCCACAGAGACAGGTCCTACAGCTGTCATAAATTAAATTTATTTTCTAGAGAACGTGGTCCTTGCTGTTGAGTGGTGGATGGGGGAAAGACATCTGGGACCTTAGGAACAGAGGATGTGGGGCCTGGGAGCCAGATGCCAAGATAAACTCTCAAAATGACTCCGCGAGGATTGGCAGAGAGGATCCCCCCCCCACTCGACCACCAGTTCCCCTTTATTTCTTCTTCTTCTTGCGACCCCAGCTCTGGCGGCCTGCCTTCCGCCCACCTCCGTCCTCTCTTCTGCTTTGCCAGCTGGGCATGGGAGCCTCCAGCTCATTTGGACGGCCCCCTCGGTCTGGCACGTTGCCCATAAGCACCTGAGAGTTGATCAGATTTGAGGTTCAGGGAAGAAAAATGAACACGGAGACCCGAGAGCCAAGTGTGAAGGCCAAGGATGCTGGGGCCCTTCCCTACTCCCAGGTGCCCACCTTGTTGATGGCACAGCAGGTCCCTCGGCGGGCAGCCTTGCTGGTGGCTGGGACAAGACGAGACAGGTCCGCTCGGGCAGCCAGGACATGTGCGATGGAGACATCTGATTCTGGGCTCAGAGCCTCTCGAATTGGGATCAGCACTACCTTCATGGCTTCTCCTTGGGCCTGGGGAGGGGGGCATGGAAAAGGTGCCCAAGAGCCCTCCCCAGGTGGCATCTGCCATCTTGGAAGCATCTCTGTCTCCACTTAGGGTCTCACCCCCCACATCTCTAAACAAGAGTTATGTATAGTTCCAAAGACACTCCCAGCTAAAAGCTGGGAATTCCAGAATGTCCTGGGCCTCTAGATTTTAGAATGCCCTGGAGGCCCTACCATTCTAGAGCCCCAAACCTTACAAGAATCTAAAAACCTGGTATAAGGAAATATTCCTGGCCTTCGTTCCTCCTCCCAGTACTGGTAGCCCACACAACTGGTCCTCCCTGCTCCTGCCAAGGTCCTCTATGCCCACACCTCTGCCCGATCGCTCCAGTGGAATGCAGATGTTGTGAGGTCCAGGCGCTTGAGGAGAAGGCAGCGGCGACAGCAGTACTGATCTCTCAGCCTTTGGCACAGAGACTCCAATGCCTCCTGGGAAAAAGGCCTCAGTCATGCCAGGGGTCCCCCTGACTCTCATCTCTGGGTGAGGACGCTGTTGGCATACAGCCACACACAGTCTTACCCATCTGGGTGCGTCCAGCGGGTTGCTGAGGAGGGGCTGCAGGAATCCTGGGGGCAGGGAAGGCAGCAGCTCAGAGATCTGACGGGAGAAGGAGGAGTCTGAGGTTGACGAGGCAGAAACCAGATGTACTTTCCGTGGATTCCAGTTCCCCATGGTCCTGAAGACCCAGGCGTCGGAATCAAGAATGGTGGTCACTGCTCTAGAAAAATATCCCCGTGGCTGGGGCACTCCTGCCAGAACCGCTTTTGGAGAAAGGACTCCCCCTACCACAAGGAAAGTGGGGTGGCCCCCGGTGCGGAAGGGACTCCAGCTCTCTACCTTGTCATGCAACTCCCACAGCAGCCGGCTGGCAGCGGTCCCAGGCGTAGGTCTGGGCAGCCCTAGAGCTTGGAAGGTAAGGACCAGTTCCTGAACCACGTCATCTCCCTCCTCTGCCCCTTCCCCACAGGGCGGTGCGGGGCTGGAATCCAGCCGCGGGTACAGACGGAGGAGGCGGGCAGCCTGGAGTTCTGAACAGAGAAAGCCTAAAAGAAGGAAAAAGGAGCGGTGCAATCAAGGAGGGCTGCCACCCGACCCACCGACCCACCGGGGTCAGAAAGTTCCATCTGCTTCGAGCCTTCTAGTTCCGCCCCCCTAGAACCCCGACTCTACTTCCAGGATAAGCTCCACCCACTTCGAGACCCTGTCCCCCGCTCGCACTTCGAACCCGGCCCACATCGGAAACACCTGGCCCGCAACAGCAAACCCAACCCACTCAAACATCAGGACTTTCTCGTCAAAATTCTAACCCCACCACCTCCAACCCTCCGGTTCCGCCTCAATTCTGACTGCGCCCCCTTAGGGGAACCCTGGCTCCACCCCAAGGTGCTGAGCCCGCCCCTCTAGAGGCTGTAGCCTCGCCCACTTCCGCATCCTGGGCCAGCCCCCGGCTCACGCAGCAGGCGCAGGCACGCGCCGCGCTCCCGCAGCGCGGCCGCGCAGTCTCCGCCGCAGAGCGCGCGGTCCGGGCAATGCAACTCCCGCAGCAGGTCGGCCAACTGTCGCAGGAATTCCTCCTCTGCGCCGGGGCCTGCAGGAGGCGAGACACGTCAGGGCGCGGCGGCGACCTCCGCGGCCCCACCCCTCCGGGCCGCCCGCTCCACACGTACCGTCGCCGGCCCTCAGCACCTCCGCGCTCTCCTCCCGCTCCCGCTCCAGGGCGCCCAGAGTGGCCAGCTCCGCCGCCAGCCGCGCGCACAGCGCCCTGAAGTCTGGACACGAGGTGCCCAGCGACGTCGCCCCCGAGAAACCCTCATACCTGTGGCGGGGCCGAGGCAGCGGGAGGGGGCTGGAGAGGTCAGTAGGAATTTCTGAGGGCAAACCTGTCCCTTCCTGTGCCCCTAGCCACCACCTCCCCCCCGTTCCCCTTACCCTAAGGCTTGCAGGTCCCGGGCCACAGCGACCCACTCCCGCGCTTCCGCCTCCGCCCCCTCCATGAAAGCTTGCCTGTTCTCCAGGCGCGCGCCCCCTGCCGGCCGGAGGGAGGCCCCGCCCCAGGAGCGGCGTGCGCGCCCGGCGCCCCGCTGCGGCTCCGTCCAATCGGCCCCTAAGGGCCTTCGGCGTTCCGATTGGTGCAGGAGGCAGTAGGACCCGCCCCCAGACCTGCCGGCGCGGAGACCTAGAGCGCCGCCCTTCGGGTGACTCAGTCAGGACCGTGGAATCCCCCGAGCTCTGTGAATCCCGCGCGTGCGTTCAGGATCCCAGCTGTCGCGACAGGCCAGCGGGTGTCGCTATTGCTGCAGCTTAGAAACTTCGGTTTCCTTTTTCTCATCCTCCCTCAGATGCCCTCTGCTCTTGAAGCACCCTAGACCAAGTGTTGTCCTCCCAGCTCCGCTCCAAATGCAGGACCTTGTTTCCACCATTCCAACTGAGGGTTGGAATTCTGTCAGGGACTCAGGAAACCCGGCTCACCCCCTCACACACGCACCCCCAACAGAGCGAGGCCCTCCTTCTCATCTATCACAATGCGGGAGTTGGGCCCTCACCCCTCTGGCTCCCTAGGCCTTGGAAAGGGAGCAGGTGCAATATCCCGTCGTGATTAAGAGATTGCACCCTGGGTTAGGATTAGGGTTTGCGTCCACCACTCACCACCTGTGTCTCCGTGCCAACTTGCTTCCTAGCTGTACAAGAATAAAACTAGTCGTGAGAATGAGTCCTGTACGTACATGTTTAGTAGACATCCCGGGGTACTCAGTAACTAACAACATATATTGAATATTTTGTGTGTGCTACTAAAGCATCTCAGATCCATTTTAGGGAGGAGAAACATGAGGTTCAGAGAGGATACAGCCGAGAGTATGTGTGGTGGTGCCAGGACTCAAACTCAGACCTGATCCTGAAGTCCTTGCTTTTAATCACTTAACCTAGTACTGCTGTTAGGACCGCTTCTGTTTTTGTTGCTGTTGTTAAAATCATGACCTAATCCTGCATGCTCCTGCCTACCCCAAGGCTGGGTACTTGGGACCATTTGTTGACTTTAACAAGACATTAAAGATTGCTCAAGTTGGAACCTTGGAATCACAGCCTTGATTCCTTTCCTTTTTTTTGGTAAACTCTTTAAGTTGGTGGATTCTGTCTTCAAAATAGATCCGTTATCTTGCCCACTTCTCCCTGCCTCCACTGTTCTCACGCAGATCTTGGTGCTGGTCTCCTCCTGGGCCATCACAGCAGCCGCCTCTCCATCTCCCTCCCACCCACTCCCTGTGTCTTCCCCGCAGGCAGCCAGGGGGAACGTGTAAACACCTGAGTCAGGTCACATCCCTCCCATGCTTGGAGCCTTCCTGTATCTCCATCACACTCAGGGTGAACACCAAAGTCCATGCGATGGCTTGCAAGGACCCGCACAGGTCTGCCCTCATCCCTGAAGTATCTTCCTCCTTGCTTCCTCCCCCCCCAGAAACTCACTCCCCGCTGTCCCTCAGACTTACCAGACATGCTCCTCCCCCAGGGCTTTGCAGGGAACAGTTCCCCTTTACCTAGAATGTCCCTGCAGACGTCCGCAGGACTCCCTCACCTTCGAGGCTTTGTCCAGATGTCAGCTCCTCAGTGAGGCATCCCTGACCACCCTGGCTAAAAATGACTGTACCCCCCTCTCCACTTTATTCTTCTCTATAGTACACATCATTTCGAACATGTCATTTACTGTCTCCTCCACGATAAAGTTCAGAAGTTTCTCGTGGGAAAGGGGTTTTGTCTGTTCTGTTCACTGCTTCATCCTCAGTGCCTAGGACAGGGCCTGGCATATAATGGGTGTACAGTAAATGTACCTGAGTGACTGAATGTGTGCAACTCAGCCGGAGGGCCTGCCTGGGACTAAAGGAAGTGGAGAAAGGATGAATTGGGTAGGAGACTGGCTTGGTGTTCAGGAAGGTAATGGATGGGGTGTATCAATGCAAATAAATGACACAGGCTGAGACTTTGTCAGAGACGTTTCTTGGAGCGAATATTTCATGCCCCCTCCCCAATGACAAGGCTGGGTCTTTGGCCCCCATCCTCCCCCACCACTGCAGCCTGCACTGATAACAATATTGAGGTCACAGACTGGCTTGGAATCGAGATCAGGAAGATTAATGTCGGGGTGCCTCCCCCAAATCTGGGGGCCAAGCATCCAATCTGAGGGGCAGGCAGCTGGGAAATTGGGCCTGGGGGCTCCAGGGTCTGAGGTCTTCCTGGCTCCCAGGGTCAGCCCTCCACGCACCCCTGATTTGGGGGTGATGAAGAGGAATCATGGATCAGAGGTGGGTATCAGCAGGGAACAGGACCGGGAGACCTGGGAGAGGCGGTGCTGGAAGGTGGGGGCCGGGGGAACCTTCCCCGGCTCCCACCGCTTCATCCGCAGATCCCACAGCACCTTACAGCACTCTGGTCCCCGTCCCACCCCTCCCCAAAACGAGGTAGGTTAAGAATGGAGCTTCCCCCCGCCCACCACGGAAGGGAGGAGACCGAGGCACAGAGAGGGGGATGGGGACCCAGGCTGCCCCAGCCCCCGGTCCCTCCGCCCTCAGCTCTGGTGGGTCTGACAGTGATGAGAGCTGGGCAGAGTGGGGATGGGAGGGACATCCCCCTATTCTCTCACCCATCCCAGGGTCTGGTTGGGAGAGCTGAATCTCACAGGTTCCGGATGTAATAAATAGTTAATAATTTAAAGGAAGTGACAGAAGGATCTAGCCCTCTGACCCCCTTGACCTATCCCTTGAACTCCTACAAGGTCATCCAAGTCTGGGTAATGAAGAAAGGTAAGTGCACATTTCCAGATGCTTGGGACCACATGCAGGTCCCAAGCCCACAGAGCATTGAGATTGTCTTGCTCCAAGGCCTTGATCCTCCCATTCAGGCCATCAGATCTGAGGTACCCTGGAAGTCCCATCCCACTCTGGAGAGAGACTGTGACATCCCCCCTTGCCCAGAAGAGGGATCACAGAGGGCCACGAAATAGGCTGTCAAACTTCGCAAAGCAATCCCCAACTCTGAGATGGAAGGGAAGGGGTTAACAGGGCAGAACGGAAGAAGTTTGGACTAGGACTTGGGCTCAAGGTCGGGCTTGGGGCTGAGTGCAAGGGGTGTGCATGTGTGTCTGTGTGTGTGTGTGTGTAGATCCATAGCTAGCCTAAAAAGTGACTTCGTGCACAGTGTAGCCAGCAGAGTGCAGTGTGAATTCCAGCCACACCCCCACCTTGACTGTGTGGCTTTGATTAGTGAACAGCTTGCACAATCATCTACGGCAATGCTAGGTCCTAAAGATGGGAGTGGGGGAGCTCTGGGGTAGTTCTGGAATTCAGAAACATGAGCTCAAAATGTTTGTTTTTTACCCTAGTAAAAGGGTAGTTCTGTGAGATGCTGGGGGCTTGGGCTGGGATCCTTAGGACTTGAATTCAGAGGTCTGGGACCTTGGGGTTTCAGGGGCTTATAGACATCAGGATTCAAGGGCAGCAGGTCTTGGGGAATATCAGGCTTAAGAGGCTTGAGTCCAAAGAAATCTGGGATCTGAAGGTGCTATGGCCCTGGGGCACTTCAGTTCTGTCTCTGGTATGGAGGGACCAAGGTCTTGAGCAGGGACAATCCCAATGTTGTGTAGGCTTGAGCCCTGAATTTGGGGTATCAATGGCACCTTGGGGTCTTGGGACCAGTGCTCCCAAAGCACCTTGGGGTCGCTCAGGGGCTGGGGGCCAAGGGGTCAGAGGTCTGGGTTGCCATGAACATCCCATCTTCTGGGAGCTGGGCTTCCAGCCTTTAGGGAATTGAGGATCTGTGGATACAAAGCAGCCAAAGATTCCAGACTATTATGGGGCTTGAAATCCAAGTCTAATGGGTTTTGAAAAAGGGTTATCTGGGGACTTGGGACCAGTGTCTTGGGCCCCAAGGTGTTGGTGCCCTTCAGTACTACATAGGGGAGTACGAGGCACATCAGAGTCCCATATAGGAGATCCAAAGCTCCTTGGAACACTGCCTTGGGGTGGGTGGGTCTACAGACGTCTTTGGTCCTTGGCTCCCAGAGCATCTTGGAGTCTGACATCTGGATCTTGGTTGGGGGGAATGGGAGAGACTCTGAGATGGGTCTCCCAAGTCATCTTGGTCAGAGAACATCTGTTTGGGCATATCGAACAACTCAGGGCATTGTAAGAGAGTTTGGTATCTCAGGGGTCCTGGAGGCTACAAGAACATCTCAGATATGGGTGCCCCAAGTTTTAGGTGAGCATTCGGTGACCATCTGGGGTGAATCTGGGTTCTATGGTCTCAAGATCTGGGAGGAATCGTATACAGGCAGGGTCGGGTACTAGTAACTCCTGACTAACTCCGGGGCTGTAATCTGAGGGTTCATGGTGTCAGGCATGATAGGGTCTGGGTTGGTTATTTGAACAGGGAGTTGGGGTTCAGGGCCCTGCATCTCTCAGGGATACAGATGCTCCCCAGCCTGCCCGAGGTGTAGAGTCTGGGGGATGCCTGGAGTCTCCTCAGTCTAGGTCAGGGAGGGGATGGCGGCAGGATGGGGACACCAGAACTCAGGATGCCTGGGACCTCTTGGACAGACATCCCAATGAAGCTGGGTCTGGGGTCTCTCAGTCCTAGATTTGGGGTCCAGGTTCCAGGTCTGGGGTCTCTCAATCCAAACTCAAGCTCCAAGTTCCGGGTGTGCCTAGGTTTGGGTTTGGGGTCCGAACAGAGTCCAGGGTCCTGGACCCTCAATCTTGGGTCCTCGGTGCAGCTACTGGACCCACCAGGCCGTCCTCACCGCGCCGCCTCCTCGTGGCGACCCCCGCAGCCAGCGCAGCCACATCGTGCCGCGACCCAGTGGCATGCGCGCAGGGGCGCATAGCAGCAGAGGCAGGGCACCGCCAGGGAGAGGGCGGCCAGCGCGGCCCAGCGCGCGGCGGGACGCGGGTGGCCCGGCTCGCAGGCGCACGGGTCCGAGAAGTCGCCCTCGGCGTCTGACAGGCAGTGGTAGAGCAAGCTCTCGGCGCACCACAGGCAACTGAGCCGGCGCACCAGCAGGCGACCCGGGTCCGGGGCCTCCGCGCAGCGGCCACCACGCCCGTCAGCTCGGCGGCGGAAGAGCGCACGGCAGTGCACGCAGCGCGCCGCCTCCTCTGCCTCCGGGGAGGCCTTGGCCGGCGCAGGGGCAGGGCCGGGGCCGGGTGGTGGGCGAGCCGGCGGCGCTGGGGGCGCCGCCTCGGCGAGAGGGGCGGGTAGCGCGGTGGGAGGCCCCAGGGCTGCACCCCTCAACGCGCCGGTCTTGGCGAAGCGCACGACGCAGGTGGACAGGGCGAGGGGTGCGGGCGGCCCAGCACGCCGATAATCCTCATAGCCACGGCCGCCCCAGCCCGGGCCCCCTACCCCGGCCAGGGGCTCTGAGGGCTCCGGAATTCCCGTGAACGGTAGGAGCGGAGGGTAGCTCTGCGGGACGAAGGGACAGGAGAACAGGTTAGCAGGGTCTGTGACCCCCACACTCCACCACAATCCATCCCAGTCGCAGAAGACTTGAGAATCCAGACCCCCGCCTCAGGCCTCATTCATCCTAGGAGGCTGTCCTGGGATCCTGAGTGTGTGGGTCCGGCACTCAGACTTCCAAGCCCTCAGCCCACTCCTCTCACAGGGGACAGAGGATATCAAAGAACAGACCAAAGGCACCAAGCCCGCACCTTAAGGACCCAGTGGTCCAGGCTCCCAGGCCTGTCCTTTCTCAAGACTCAGGAAGTCCCAGCTCCCAGATCTGGGAGCTCTGGACCCCCAGCCATCTCTTCCTTCAGGACGCAGGAATCTGGTCCCCAGGGAGCTTTAACCTCCTTGGATACCATGGCCCTCCTAACAAATTAAGCAGTCTAAAGAACTCCTTCCATGAGTACAAAAAACTCCCTCATACACTCGAAGAATTGTCCCAGCCGTCCCCCAAACCCTTGAGTTCAGAACTCAGAACTTTCCAAAATCTTCAAGAGCGCAGGAGACACGGGAAGCCCTCACCCAACCCTCGGAAGGACCGAAGTCTCCAAGCACCCTCCCACCACGACTGCCATCAATTCAAGTCAGCCGGCCCCCAGGATCTGTTTGTGGCTTTCTTGCCCTTCTGGGGGTCTCAGCTCCCGCCTACCTCGGGGCCCAGCACCCTACCCCACTTCACCCGGAGCCCCAGACTTCTGCTGGAGGTCAGAGGTCGCACCTGAGCGGAGGAGCGCCGGCGCTGGGGGGACGTGGCCGGCCCGAAGCCAGAAGCTGACTCCACAGTGATGATAGTGGCCGCCGCGGCGGTGGGAGGCGTCTCCTGGTGGCTGTGACTGGAGGAGGACTCGCTGTCCACATGGGACTGGAGGAGATCGGCGGCCTCAGAGCCGAACCCCCGGCACAGCCGATGCCCTCACATAGACCCCCTCCCGTGGCGAGCGAGGGCTCTGCGGCCAGACAGGCCTCGGTTCAAGCCCCGGCTCTGCCACTGACTGGTTGTGTGACCTCCGGCAAGTGAGCTCATCTCTTTGAGCCTCAGTTTCCTTCTCTGCAAAATGGGGATCATAATAGTGTCTATTCATAAGGATGTGGTTAGGGCCCACTGTAAAGGGCATGAGGATGCCTGAAGTATGGGGAGACTGGAAACGGTTACTGTTATTTGACCCCCTCTTCTTATCTGCTCAGCTCACCAACCTACAGAACATCAAAATATCCTCCCTTCCCAGAACCCCTCTCCCTTGGCCAGCCAGCCACCTTCCTGCCTCATTCCCACCACCACACCTTTACGGGGGCAGCTTCACCCACCAGGAATATTCTCCTTCCTCACCCAAACCAACCGTCCCTTACAAACGGAAACGTCACTTCTCAGACCTCGGACTCTTTTCTGTCGCTTGGGGATCATTCTGACTTCATCCATTACTAGCTTCAGTAAACATTCATTGAGCACCCATGACATGCCAGGCTCACAAAGGCCACTGTGAGGACGTAAGACGGAGCGTGGAAAGTACAGCGTAACTCTCAGAGAGCGGAAAGTACAGTGAGCACTCAGTACGTGGGAACTGTCTGCGTGATTTGGGTAGCCCCACCCACATCTTCCCCTGACCCTGGGACTCCGGCTTTTCTGCCCCGGGAACCAGTTTTGTTCTCCTAAGTCTCAGCAACTCCCACTGTTCCCAGCAAATGCCAAATCGCGTCTGACATTATGTGCATTTATTCATTCAATAAATTTATTCGACACATATTTACTGAACACTTACTGTATACCAGGCACTGTTTTAGGCATTGGAGATGCAGCAAGAAAGCAACAAAAGATCTTTGCCTCCTGGAGCTGGCATTCTAGCACAGGAGACAGGCAATACGCTAACAGGTAAGAAAATTGTCTATTTAGAAAGGAAATAGGGGAAATATCTAGAAGATGGGGAAAAAATTAGAACAGGATAAGGAGCATTGGAAGACGCGATTTTTAAACAGCTTACTCAGGAAAGGCGATATGTGTATAAAACCCTGAAGGAAATAAGGGGACGAGCCATGTGGAAATTTGGGGAAGAGTATTCCAAGACAGAAGGAACAGCGGTGCAAAGACCCCGAGACAGGAACGTGTCTGCTCTGTAGGAGTAACAGTGAGGAGGCCAGTGTGGCTGGAACAGAGTGAGCCAAACGGAGGATAGGAGGCCGGACGCTATGGGATCTTATATGCTTTGTCCTTTACCCTGAGTGAGATGGAGCCCTGGAAGGGGTCTGAGTAGAGGAATGGCCATGATCTGACTCAGATATCAATAGCGTCTCTCTGGCCGTGTGGGGGGAACTTCCAGGCAGTAGGGAAGAGGAGGGGGGCAGTTGGCAATAGGAAGCTGGTGGGAATGCTGCAGCTGGAGGGTGAGCCTGGACATTCAAATTCTAATCATTTTGAAAGGGAGGCCAATATTTGATGACAGATTGGATGAGGGGCATAAAAAAGGAGAAAAGTCAGGGATGAGTTCAAGGATTATACCCTGAATAACTAGAAGGCTGGACTTGTCATTAATTTGTTCACTGTAAAAGATAGTTTATCTTAAAAAAAAAAAAAAAGTTTCTGCCTTGGGGCGCCTGGGTGTCTCAGTCGGTGGAGCATTTGACTTTTTATTTCGGTTCGGGACATGATCCCAGGGTCATGAGATTGAGTCCCGCGTGGGGCTCTGCACTGAGTGTGGGGCCTGCTTAAGATTCTCTCTCTTTCTCCCTCTGCCCCTCTCCCCCGCTCACGCGTGTACGCTCTCTCTCTCTCTCTCTCTCTCACTCGCTCTAAAGTAAAATTTTTAAAAAAAATTTCTGCCTTTCCACAGTAGAATAGAAGCTCCATGAGGAAAGGGACTTTGTTTTGTTCACTGATGTATCCCCAGTGCCTAAAACACTACTTACTGAAGGTGCTCAATAAATACCCTTGAATGAATGTGTGACCCATGACAGAATGGGAAAACAAGGATAGCTGGCATTGAGTTGACACTAACAGTCCGGGCCCAGATTTGTGTCCCCCGCATGTGGCATGGTGCCTGATATACAGAGATGCTCAAGAATGTTTGTAGGATAGAGACAGCCCCCCGGCACCCCCAGCAGAGCCGTGTCCTGGAGGAGACTCACCGTCAGAGGGCAGGGAGTCTCTGCGGTGTCCTGGGAAGGGGAGGAGGAAGAGGAGGAGGAAGAGGGGGTGAGCGAGCCTGGGGCAAGGAGAGAGGCAGACAGTGAGCTCCCCAGGCCAGGCTCCAGATTCTCCCACCCCTCCACCCCATCCTCCAGTACCACGGCCTGCACCGCTCACCTCGCCCCAGTGCAGCCAGTGCAGCCAGCAGGCTCTTCTGGAACTCGTCCGCTTCTGCGGGACTCTGAAACGTCAGCCCAAACTTGCAGTCGCCCAGGCTCCAGTGATGGAAGATGGGGTTCACCTTGTTGTAAACCAAGCCTGGCCTCAGGGTACACTCCAAGGTGGTCTGAGGGGGCAGGGAGGGGGCAGGTCAGACACCCCCTTCCAGACATGCCTGTGTCTTCCTCTTAACCCTCAGTCTATCTGCATACCTAAGCATCCCACAAACTTCGTTTCTCAACCCTAGGTGTACCCTTGAACCCTGATCGACACCCCAACACCACTCCCCAATTTTATTGAGCACACCTCTGATGCTCCAATATTTCTCCTAAGCCCTTGGTCTCCACATTTTCCTTTTCCTAGTAGCCCCTTCTGATAACCCAACATCGCTCCTTCTGACTCAATAACACCCCCCCAAACATGGCTGAACATCTCAAGGTATTACTATTAATCTCCTTCTGATGCCCCAATAATCTCCCAAGACACTACCCCCAAATTCTTATCAAACTCCCATAGATTTCCCCCTCAGATGCTGGTCAACGCCCTAGATGTTTCCTCATATCCTGGCCCAACGTCACTGTATTCCTTCACACCATTTCAAATCCCCCTACGTTGTTCCTTCTGACCTCGGCTCTGAGATGCAACCCATCCCCCAAGCCTTTCCAAACAATCCACGTCTTTCTGCCACATCCCCAGCTGAAACTTTGACAGTGTCCTTCCAGCTCATGCCAGACAGCCCAGGATACTCCTGCTGAACCCACATATAGGACTGGAAACCCTATTTGACGCTTCCAGATGGTTCCCCACCAAATGCCTCCATATACTTAGAGCAGACAGGGGCCAGTGGTGTAGGGCCTCCTGGCAAGGATCTCTGAGCAAGATGGAGCCACAGGAGGGTTCTGAGTCAGGGGTCAGCAGGGCCCCTGTGGAACAGACTGCGGTTGAGGGAGAGAGCAGGAGCAGGGCAAGGCCAGTGAGGAGGCTGCTGTGATAGCCCTCCAGGCAACGGCAGTGGACAGGACCTGCCGAATACCCCAGATATTCCCCAAACTCCCAGTTCTTATCCAAAGACAGGTATTCACTTCCAAACCACATCCCACACCCCAGGTTGATTCTGGGCTGGGAGACGACCTCACCTCACCTCTGCACTCCCAGCCCCATCCCCTTACTTCCCCATGCCCCCACCCTACCCCCACGCCCCGGGGTGGCTCACTTTCTGGTCCCGAAGGCGCTCCCCGTGGATGACGTAGTGCCCCTGGCGGGCCCCCCCCTCGGGCCTGGCCCCTCGGACCCGACAAACGCTCACCTGGCTGAGGCCCCCGCCCCCCACAGGCAGCCAGCCCCCACTGGAGTCATCTCGGGCCATCACCACGGCTCGGACCTGAACCATGTACCTGCAGGAGGTGGGGAGACAGGGACAAAGTCAGTGAGCTCCGATCCTGCTCTGCCATTCAGCGTTCGCCCCAAGCCTCATCTCCCTCTTCTTCCCTCACATCTGGATCCACTGCACCGTCGGGCCCCGATTCTCACCTTCCCTTACATACCTGCCTCTCCCCCCACCCCCCATGCCCACCTTCTTCCAGCATGGCTTCTTTCTTGTCATGCCACCTCTTTTCTCCCATGCTTACCTTCTCCGTATCCACCTTTTCTCTCCGCACCCACCTTCGTCCCTTTCCCCATCGTTCCCATCCTGACCCCCACAGCCCCAGTTTTCCACTTCCCTTCCCCCTCCCTGCTCTTCCCCTATCAACCCAGTCTCCTTCTCATCCCTCAGCACATTCCCACAGCCCCACCCATCATTCCCCCTCACAGCTGGGTGCCTGCGCATATGTATTTTCTTAGAGCCCATCAACTCAGCTCCAGATCCCCCTACACTGCCTCCACACTCGGCCGCCCAGGCCACTGGCTGGGTGAGAAACCCAGGCTCTCTTCCCCCCACCCCTTCCCGGATTTATGAATGAGACCGGATGCAAAGCTCACTGAGTCACCCAGCAACGGGAGATGGGCAGGGAGCAGGGAGAGAACCAGAAATGGCCAGAGAGAGGCCGAAAGGGAGATGGAGGCAGAGGAAGCCAGAAACGGACGACCGAGACACAACCAGAGTGCATTTCATTCACAAAAATCAAGCCTGCTCCCTCAGGTCCCAGCCCATGGAAGGCAAGGGAGAGAGACTGAGGGGAGGTGGAGAATTGATCCCTCCTCCTCCCCCTCCCCGCCCCAGCATCCTTCAGAACCATCTTACCCCGCCCCCCAGCTCAGGGGACGTAGCCCTCCGCCCAGTAATCGTGATCAGCGTCCAGCCCCTCACTACCACCTAGCGCAGGGACCCTGGCGTCTGAACCTTAGGGACCCAGGCAGCGAGCTCTAGCCCCTTCCCCCACCTGCAGGCTGCCGGTTTTCCCCAGCCCTTCGGGAGGGTAAGGGGCGGTCGCAGCGCCCCCAGCCCCCTTTTCTCAATGGGATGGGATTTTGTGAATGAGCAGTCACGTGATGCTGCTTCCTTTGTCCGCCCGCCTCCCCCGACAACAGGTGAAGCAGAGAAAGAGGGCAGGGGTCCCCCAGGGCCTAGCTGGGATGGGACGCGGGGATTTCTGAATGCCCTACGCTCCCCACACATCTGTTTCCCTGGGGGAGTGGTCCCCAGAGTTCCTCAATGGTAGGGGTCCAGTTCGGAATTTTATGAATGGGGCGTCTTCGGAGAAGTCCAGGCCCCCAAATGGAGACTGATACCCCAAATGGCTGCCGCGCAGTTTAGGGGCCCCCAACCCCTTGTCCTTCCAGCCTCGGTCTGGGGGGCGCCCCGGTGGGCAGGAGGAGCAGCGCGGTCCTGGCCGCCCCCTCACCGGGACAGGCAGTCTGTCAGCCCCCGCCCCCTCGCCCCCCTTGGCACCTGCCTGGGAGGCTCCGGCCGGGCTCCGAGCGGCGGCGACTTGGCCTCCTCCTCCTCCTCCTCCTCCTGTTCGCTCCGGCTCCCTCGCTGGCTCCGGCGGCGCTAGAGACGGGCACCGGGAGCCGGGGCGACGGGGGAGGGAGGGGGAACCTGGAAGATGGGTGAGGGGGAGGGGGCGGCTTGGGGGAGGGGTAAGCGCGAGGCGGGCGTACTTGCCCGCTGGGTCCTAGAGCCCGCCACTGGCTCCAGCGAACAGCCCCCCAGCCCCCATTTTCTCGGGATCCAGAGAAGATCACCCCACTTTCCCACTCATCCGCGCCATTGATCCCTGAGGATGGGGGGAAGGGTCCGGGACATGGCCTGTTCTCAGGGTTCTAAAAAGGTGAGGGTCTGCTCTTTGGGTTCTAAATGGGAGGGGCTGACTACCTGGTAGGGATCGAAAAGGGGTGGGGCGAGAAGGGAGCCTTCGCAAGGGGGCGGGGCTAGAGGGCCTTGGGAAGGAGAGTCGTTGAGGACGCCGAGGGCGCGGACAAGCACTTGCGTCATGGAAGGGGCGGGTCCACGGTGGTTGAGCCTCTAGGCAGGCCTGAGGGAGGAGAGGGTCTTGGGAAGAGATGCAAGGGGGTCCGTAAAGGGCGGAGTTTAGAAGTAAATTGCCTTATGGGCGGAGCACATGAGAGCCTAAAAGGAGGAGCTACGTAGCGGTGTCCGTAACGGGCGGGGCTTCGAGGGAGGGAATAACGAAGAGGGGCGGAGCATTTATAAAGGGGAGGAGCTAAGGACAACGTTCTAAAGGGGTGGGGCCTAGGGCCACAAGGTCTGGGGGCGGGGAGGAAGACAGCGGAATATTTCAAAGGGAGATCCAGGTTCGTCAGGGGCCGGCCCCTTGCTGGCTCACAGGGGGGCGGGGCCTCGAGCCCGGGGGCGGGGCCTAGATCTCGGGGTCCGCCCCCGCCGTCTCGCCCACTTGCCATCACCCGCTTCACCCCCGTTCTTTTCGGTTATTTTCTGCTACGGCCGTTCCCCACCCTGCCCTGGGCCCAGGGGGCCGCGGTCTGAACTTTGGTCGGCTGGAGGAGTCGGTGAGTGGGAACCTCTGGGCGAAGACGGGGCCAGGGCGGAGCTTGGGGGAAGGGGTGGGGCCTGAGTGTTGAAGGAGGCGGGTAGACCAGGAGCCGTAAAAGTTTAAGAGTGAGACCCAAAGATCTGCCGCTGCCTGGGAAGAGGGAGAGACTCACATGATCGTCACAGAGAGAGGGATCGGAGGGTTAGAGGTGAGGACTGAAGGGTTAGTAAGACAAGAATACCGCGGAGGCGAGGCCAGGCCGGGGCGGGGTTGATGAGGCCCGATACACAATCGGGGGCGGGACCAGAGAGCATGGGCGGGGCTTGGGTCTCCAGAGCCAGGTTTGAAGGCCTGGAGAGAAGCTTGAACTCCTTGCAGGCTTTGTAGGCTACTGAGCACCATCATCATCACTGATGTGGCCTGACAGACTGACAGAAAAGCGGGCAAGACCTGTGTCTTGGAGCCTGGAGACCGGGGACATGGCCAAAGTGTAGGGATGTGACCTGAGGGACAAGCCGGGGTGAGGGTTGGGTGGGGGGAACAGGGACCGAATCTGAGTACACTAAGAGGATGGAGCCTAAGTGTCTGAATAGCAGCTGAATGGGGCCATGAGGGAGAAGGCCTGACAGCAGCTGAATGGGCGATGGGGAAGAAGGCTTGAGCCTCGAGAGTCAGAGAACAGGAATGCAGCGAGAGACTAGTGACAGACGAGTGCCTGAACGGATCTCGGAGCACAGGGGAGGGTCTGGCGCGGACGTGTACGACCAAATACAGTCAGCCTCGTAGAGTCCCCACAGTTTGGGCGGACTGACTGGCGGAAGTTTTTCCGATCACAGTCGCCGACCTCCTTCAGAAATGGGGAACGTGCAGTCGGAGCCTTCCGCGGGCGGAGGCTCCCGAAAAGAGCAGGCCTCGGACCGCTCCTCTGACTCCCGCCGTACGTCCCCGGTGGAGCCCGAGGTGACCCCCTCCTCCCCGGCCATGCGCCTGGCTCGAGGGCTGGGCGTCTGGTTCCCTGGCAGCTCCGCGCCCCCGGGAATCCTGGTACCCCCGGAGCCCCAGGTCTCACCCTCGCCCCTGCCCCTGACCTTAGAACTGCCCTCGCCAGTGACGCCCCTTTCAGAGGAGGCGGCTGCGGCCGCGGTCTCCACACCACCCCCGCCCCCCGTGGGGACCCTGCTGCCCGCGCCGTCTAAGTGGCGAAAACCCACGGGCACTCCGGCGCCGGTGCCCCGGATCCGCGGTCTGCTGGAGGCGAGCCATCGCGGCCAGGGCGATCCTCCGAGCCTTCGTCCACTGCCGCCGCCGCCCCGGCAACGAACTGGAGAGGACCCCGACTCTCTCCCGAGGGCCCCATCCCCTACTCCGCCCTTCTTGGCGCCGCGGAAGCCGCCGCCGCCGCCACCGCCACCGCCACCGCCATCTTCCGACCGGCAGCCCCCGGGCCACAGAATCACTCCTGCTCGGGCCACACCCGCCACAACCCCCACAGAAAGCCAGGTGGGGTACGGCAGCGAGGGCCAGACGGCCAGGGGAGCCCGCAGAGGGGCACCTCCCCAAGCAGGAGAGGGCGAAATGGCCCGGCCCGCGGTCTCCGAGTCTGGCCTGAGCCTGCTGTGTAAAGTCACCTTCAAGTCGGGGCCCCCTTTGGCCCCTGCGGCAGCGTCGAGTTCCTCAGCTGCCAAAGCCTCGCTCGGGGGCGGAGGCGGAGGCGGAGGCGGAGGCGGAGGAGGACTCTTCTCCGCTGCCTCGGGTTCCATCTCTTACGCCGAAGGCCTGAAGCAGGGGTCCCTGGCTCCTGGGCCCTCTCGACCCTCGGGAGAGGTCCCTCGGGAGTCTCAAGAAGCAGAAGGCGGTGATGGAGACGGCGAGGGGTGTTCTGGACCCCCCTCGGCGCCTGTGTCCCATGCCAGGGCCCTTCCGCCGCCACCCTACACCACCTTTCCAAGCTCGAAGCCCAAATTCGACTGGGCGAGCCCTCCCGATGGCCCTGAACGCCACTTCTGCTTCAACGGAGCCGGCGGCAGTGTCGGGGCGCCCCGACGGCGCGCGGCCACGCTCTCAGGGCCCTGGGGCTCCCCACCGCCTCCACCAGGGCAGACGCACCCGGGTCCGGGGTCCCGGAGGCCTGCACCAGCCCTGCTGGCGCCGCCTATGTTCATCTTCCCGGCGCCCACCAACGGCGAGCCTGTGAGCCCCGGGCCAACAGGCCCACAGGAGTTGCTGCCGCCGCCGCCGCCGCCCACGCCACCACCCGCGCCTCCTCCCGCGCCACCGCCCACACCGCAGCCGCCGGTGCTCCAGCCAACGCCGCCGCCCGTGGCCCGCCCTCCCACCCCAGTCCCGGGCCACTTGGAGTCGACCCTGGCTCCCGCCCCGGCTCCCATTCTGCCCCTCGCCTTGGCTGCCGACCAGGCCCCGGCCCTGGCCCCATCCCCGGCTCCAGCTCCCACCACAGCGGAGCCAACGCTGCCTGCGCCCGCGCCCATCAAGGCCCGCACGCGCAGGAACAAGGGTCCCCGTGCAGCCCGGGGTGCGACCCGCGCGGCGGGCGCCCCTGGAGATGGTCCTCGGGAACGTACTGCAGCCACCGTGACTGACAGCGGAGGTGGAGGGGGTGGTGGTGGCGGGGCTCCTCCAGCAGGGATGGCTAACACGGGCACCACTCGCCACTGGCCGCCCTTCCAGGTGCTTAACTCTTGTCCCTGCAAGTGTTACTGCCGCCACCAGCTGCGTCATCGCCGTCTACCACGCAACGTATCTGCCTGGTGAGGGAAGGTCGTCGGGGTGTAGGGAGGGGAGGGAATACCTCTTAAAAGTTCTGAACCCGACTTTTCCTGGATGGAGACCCATTCGGCTTTGGTGTCCCGACTCCAGCTGAACCATTACCCTTCCCTTGGCTGTATCTCAAACCCAACTGAGTTCCAATCCCCCGGGGAGCTAGAAGAAACTTGACACCATCCTGACCCATGACAAGGGAGAGGGAACACCTAGGCCCAACCTCTTGGTATCCAGATCTCCAAGCTGACCCTTGCCCCTGTGACCTTCTGGAGCCATCAGGGAGGGAAGCTGGTGCCAGCTGGCCTGATCCTATTCAAGGCCTTGACCCTGTCCTGAGGGCACCAAGAAGGACCATGTCCCAAGCTTTTCAGGGAGAGGGGCAGAGGGGAGGAATGCATGCCTTCAGAAAAGTCCTGGCCTAGCCCCTGGCACTCCTGACCCCTCCAGCCTCTTCTCCTGAGGCAAGGCTTTGGCAGCCAGAGGGCACTGATGCCCCAGTCCTTGTGCTGCAGAGGCTACACCTGAGTCCTTAGATCCAGAGTGCATCCTTCAGTTACACCTCTTCCACCCCCCCTCCACACACACACACACACACACACTGAATCTCAGGATCTGGTCATCAGGGTCCATCTGACCTTGGTTCCTGAGACTCTGAATCACTGGCAGACCCTCTGCTCTGGATCCCTTGGGGTTCAGTGGAGGCAGGACAGGTTGAGGGGATGCTCAGAACACAGAATCAGCAACCCTTAGCCCCCCTTTTAAATTTGAACGGATACAGCCTTGCCCTAGACTGTTTTGATGCTCAAACATGGCCCCTCATACAGATGGGGAAAGTGAAACCTATAAAAGGGTTAAGGGCCTGGCCACATGGCAATGCCCTGCTGATTCTACCCTCCCCCTAGGCTGAGCACGCCCACCAACCACCTGAGCGAGCCGCCTTGGGTTGCCACCATCAAGCTGGCTGGCTCCCTGGTGGCCGGGCTGGAGCACTACGATCTGCAGGCCACCCATTCCAACTGAGTGCAGTCTGCTCAATGCCCTCTGCCTCCCCCTCCTTGACAATAAAATAACCATCTAGATATCTAGCTACCTGTCAGTCACTTGCTTAGGGTCAAAGGGATGGGATCGGGAGGGCAGAGGTCTCCATGAAAGCAGCACATCCTGGAAACAGGGAGACTGGACCCAGAACAGCAGAACGGAGGTTCCATTGATCCAGCATCCGGACTGATGGACCCAGAGGTGAGACATTTGCATTACCCTTAACCCCATGAGCTCCATTTGAGCTGATCGGTGCCAAGTTCAGATGTTCAGCACAAATCACTCTAGAAAGCAGGGGTGATCATTCCGTTTTTACAGCAGGGAAAATGGACTCTGGAAGACTTTGTTGAAAATCCCACATCCCACAAATGGCTCAGCCAGATTTGGACTCTGCCTTAAAATACCTTCTCGAGAACTTCAAGGCAGGAGATACAGGCTGGGGGCGGTACAGGAGGTCGTAAGTCACAGCACTGGCTCAGGAAGGGTGGGAACCAGGGCAATCCCAGGCCAGGGCCCACACCAATGGTTCCACAGAGGTCTCAAACTGGTAGCCCACAGACGGGTTCCATTTCATAGGTCATTTAACAAACTGGTTTAATTAGTTGCAAACATTTTTAAAATTGTGATGCTTCACCCCCTTCGCTGAAAAACTCGAGCCTTAGCTTGGCCTCCCTGTATGTCCACAGCTGGCTACTACAGTCCCTCTGCCTGGGACCGGGGCTCCTTCTGCAACTGGGCCCCTGCAGTGGGCAGCTGTTTTGAAACCCTGAGCAATGGCCACTGGACAGAGGCTGACCCAACAGAGGGTTATCTCAGACCCCAGTGGGCCCCCAAACTTCTAAATTCTTCAGAGATGAGGAACTTGTCTCTCCATCATTCCGCCCGGGGAGACAAGGGCCTGGAAGAGACAATGTCAATCCACCTTTATTGGGGGGGAACCCTGCACTGCAACTGCTTTAAATAACGTAAGCCCTGCCCCACCCCAGCCCCTGATGGCTCAGACGATCATCTCCAGCTGCCGGGCATACTCGATGACCTGTTTGGCCAGTTCCGTGGAGGGGATGGTGGTATCTTCTGGCTTCTGCTGCTGGCTGGCAAAACTGTAGTAGTTGTTGAGGCCCAGAACCCACCCTCGCTGCAGAAAGGGAAGGATGACAGATGGGTGGGGTGATCACACAGGCTCCCTCCCCACCCCATAGAGCCAGCACGAACCGACATGGGCCTGCTGGTACTCTACCCTACTCTGCTCTACTCTACCAACCTACTCCACCCGCACAACTCTAGACAGGTAACTTCACCTCTCTGTGCCTCCGTTTCTCCATGTTTGAGAGACGGACTCTGATCACACACCTCCCCGGGTCTGCTATGAGGATTCAGTGAATCAACACCTCTAAAGCACGGAGAAGTGTCTGGCCCAGAGTAAACGATCACTAAAGATCAGTTGTCACCATTGTTCGAGTTCATTTCCACCTCTTCCGCTCTGCTCTTGACCCTGCTCAGTGACCGGGGTCAGTACACCACATGCATAAACCATCTCCAGGGGCACTGCTCCTGCATAAATACCCCAGGCCAAGTGAGGCAAAGTCTAGTGGAGAAAAGCTGCAACCTCCAAGGAATTCTGTTAAGGACAACAGCTCAACAGGTATCATGTGTCCACCTCCACCTCATGCCAAGTGCTGTGCTCATCCCACATGCTAAATTCTAGCTCCACTCTACAGATCAGGAAACTGAAGCTCAGGGAAGTTCAGCAACCGGCCTGAGGTCACACAGATGGATTTCGACCTCAGCAATCCTGCTCCAGTGTCCCTCTAGGCCATCCCACCCTGCTGTGAGCACACCCCTGACCCCACGGCCCCTTGCCCTATACCCCAGCCACCTTCTTGGCGTAGTCCGTCATCTTTTTGGGTGTGTTGAAGAAGAGGATCCGGGTGGCCTCAGTGAAAAGGATTTTCTCATAGGCCTTCTCGATGCACCCAGCAATCTCATCCCTGGGGAAAGATGAGACTCTCATTACTGGGCACAGACAACTCTCCAGGCCTTGTCCTCCCCGGCCTGACACGTGTGAGCTCTGACCCTTCAGTTCAGCACTGATGGCTGGAACGTGCTACCTGCCCCGTTTAATCAAGGCTTGGAGAGGGGGAGTAGCTTGACCAGAATTGCAAAGCCAGGGCCACAATAGGGTCCAGAGCTCTCAGACTCCTGGGCCCACACTCTGAATCCCACTCTCAGCCATGAGGACTTCAGACTGTCTGAAACCCAGCCTGGGATTCACGTGAGAGGATCTCTTTACAGAACGCCCCCCCACCCCCACCCCACCCAACACACACACACAAGGGTGCTGTACCCCATTTCTAGATCTGATCCTGAGAGGGTTCCCTGCTACCACTGTTAAGAGGTACCAAGATCAACACTGAAGTAGAAAAACAGCCAAGGATCAAATCACTGAAGTGAAAGGAGGGGTCAGCGCCGGGGCAAAAACAGTGACAGGGAGCGTATGCATCCATTTCCGAGGCATTTTATCTCCCAGACCAAGTGGCAGGTAAGCAGACACTCATTATGTCACTCCCTGTTCATTCTGGAGAGCCAAAATATTAATTGCAAACAGCTTAAACTCATTAAATCCCCTCTTCACTCCCACCACATCTCTGGGCTTGGTTTTGCCATCCAAGAAATGGAAACCCAGCTCAGTCTGGCACTTTGCCTCCATGAACTAGCTCCACCACCACCTGGACCCTTTTATTCCTCAAGGCACATGGAAATGTCGGCCCACCCGCCCGTGTGATGTGTCTCGTGCACGCAGCAACCCCTGAGGGGCTAGTGGGACTTCATGGCCCCTTTCCGAGGAAGAGGAAACCGAGGGTTCCACGGTTTAGGTGATCTGAGGTGAGGTCACATGCCTCGCGGGCTGGAGCACTTCTACGACAGGCTTGCTTCTCGTCTGCCGAGCGCTGGCCGGGTGCCAAGCCCCCCCCCCGGGATCTGACACATATGGGCACGTGGATTAACGGCCCAGAGTAAAACGAGGGCTGTTTTCCACAATCTCACGACAAGTTCCCGTTCACAGAAAAGGAGAACCGATATGCCCAGCTTCCCCAGGTCACAAATGGCCAGAATGGGATTCAACCTGGGGCCTTCTGACTCGAGTCCGAGCTCTTTCTGAACCTCACAGGACCCTGGCCCCTCACGCACCTGATAGTGTCAAGCAGGATGTCAATGAAGAAAGTGTAGCTCTCAGCAGGGATGTTGCCTTTGGCCAGGAACACCTTGTTATAGCTGCCCTCCATCAGGTACTGTAGAGGTGGGGGTGGGCAGGAAAAGAGGATGAGGAAGAGGTAGCACAGAGGGCTACCAGCTGAGGCCCCACCATATCCCCAGTGCCTTCCTAATCCCCTCTGCCAGAACACCCTTTGCCATACAGTCATGCATTCCCCAGGCAGACTGGACGCGTCCTCTTCCAGGAAGCCTTCCCTGGTTTGTACATGTACACACACGTACACACACGTACACACACGTACACACACACACATTCCTTCTCCAACCTGCCTTGGACTGGTAGCTAATTATCTTATCTATCCTCCAATCACAGGAGAGACAGAGCTGGATCCACCCCAAGCTCATTCCTCCACTCCTTTGCTCTGGCTGTGCTGCCGGCCATAACTGCTCTCTCTCCCATCCTCCCCACCAACCCCAACAAAATCCTCCCATGAGACCTCAGCTCTAGGAACTCCTTCCTAACCTCAGGTACTAAGACTCTCCCCTGACCATGCTCAGCTTGTTCTAGAAATACTGTCCTCTGCTTTCCCTCAGTCATGCCAGGCATGTTTCTGCCTTTGGACCTTGGACTGGCTGCTCCCTCTACCAAGACCACTTTCCCCCCAGATGTCCGTATGATTGGGTTCTTCACCCCTTTCAAGTCTTCCTCGAATGTCACCTTTTCAGCAAGGCCTTCCCTGACCACCTTATTAAAAAATTCACCCATGCTCCGACTCACCACCCTCCTTGCTACTTTTTCTTCATAGCACTTAACACCTGACCACATAAATTAATCTTTTTAAAAAAATATTTTTATGTACTGTCTGCTTCCTCATCTGAATGTCATGCCCACCAGATCATGGATTTCAGCCTGTTCTGCTTGCAGTGGTCTGAAAACCAACCCAGCACATGGCTGGGGCTCAGCAGCTGTGGACAAATGAGCAAATGAGCCAACAACAGGTGAACCCTGCCCATTCCTCCAGGAAGTCTTCCCTAATGTCTGTGCCTGCACCACCACCTTCACACCTGCCCCTCCCATTGCCCCCTCACCTGCTCCAGGGACACAGGATGCTTGATGTACACATTGGTTTGGATGTCCTTGGCAGGCAGCCTCTCCAACTCCGTGTGGAACTCAGCCACCCGGTTCTGGGACAGCAGGAAGAGGAGGTTGAGGCCCAAGAGCTGGTGCATGTAGGCTGACTCGGGGAGCTGCTCCCTGTGGACCAGGGTGGGGGAAACAAGGTAAGGAAGGCTTAAGTGCCTCGGAGCCCCGCCTACTCTAGGCTCCAGGGACCCTGATGATGGCCCTGTGCTGTCTCCTTGGAGAAGCATCAGGGCCTTGGTAGATGAAACTGAAGCCCAGAGAGGCATGAAGTCACAAGCCATATGGGCCCAAGCAAGTGACTTTACTTCAGTAAAGTGACTTGGCCTCAGTTTCCCTAACCGTAAAATGAGTACTACCACAGCATCCATCTCATAGAAGGTGGGTCAAACGAATAAGGGTTAAGTGGATTAAAAGACTTAATCCAAGTAAAATATTCAGAACAGTACTTGGCTACAAGTAAAATGATCAGAACAGTACTTGGCTAAAATAAATATTGTGTGAGTGTCAGCTACGATTATGATATTAAGAATTATCATTCTTCCTTTGGGGGGAAAATGAGCCTTAGGAAGGTGAAGTCATTTGCACAAGACCACATAATCAGGAAGTGGTAAAATGACTTTCAAACTCAGGTTTGCCTGACTTCTGATGTCAAATTCTTTTTTTTTTTTATTACTTTTTTTAAGTTCATTTATTTTTGAGAGAGAGGCAGAGCGCAAGCAGGGGAGGGACAGAGAGAGAGGGAGACACAGAATCCAAAGCAGGCTCCAGGCTCTGAGCAAGCGATCAGCACAGAGCCCGACGCCGGGCTCGAACCCATGAAATGCGAGATCATGACCTGAGCTGAAGTTGGACACCCAACCAACTGAGCCACCCAGGTGCCCCTCCCTTTTAAGTTTATTTATTTATTTTGAGAGAGAGTGCAAGCAGGGGAGGGGCGGAGAGAGAGAGGGGGAGAGAGAGAGAGAGAATCCCAAGCACGCTCTGAGCTGTCAGCGCAGAACCCAACGCGGAGCTTGATCCCACGAACAGCGAGATCATGACCTGAGCTGAGATCAAGAGTCAGACACTTCACTGACTGAGCCATCCAGGCACCCCTGATATCAAATTCTTCATCATTAATCCACTCAGGCACCATTGAGTTAAAAATCATTTAAGTTTTATATTCAACACATATCCAGCAAATCCCTGCTCTACGCCCAGCCTCATGCTAGGCAGTACTGGAACATAGCAGTGACCAAAATCCCTCTGCTTTTAGGAGTCCAGTGGGAGAGACAGGTGCAGGATGTGGGGGCGGGGGGTGGGGGGGGAGAGCAAAGTCAGAGGGGTCAGGGCTGATACAGCATCGGAGGCCACAGGAAAGAGTTTAGTCTGGAGCCTGAGGGCTATGGAAAGCCATCACAGGTTCCAAGTAGGGGACTGACACTGGTCAAAATTTAGTATCACAAAGATCCTACTGGCTGCCATGAGGGATGAATCCAAGGGGGCAAGGCTGGAGCCAGGGCAGGTGAAAGATGACAGGAGCGGGCAGTGGAAATGTAGTGTGGGAATGTGGAGAAGGGAACAGATTGGAGGCCAACAGAGACTGGAAGGTACAATCCCAGGATAAGGACCTCCAGGGCAACCACCTGACCCTGCAGCCTCTGGAGACACAGCTAGGCAAACAGGGAGTTCCCGGGTGAAGGAAGATGACCTGAGTGGCTGGACCAGCAGCGATTTAAAAAAGCACCTGCATGGCTCAGTCAGTAGAGCATGCACGACTCCTGATCTTGGAGGTTGTGAATTCAAGCTCCACAAGGGGTGCAGAAATTACTTAAAATTAAAAAAAAAAAAAAAAAGCAGCCTACCATATAACTCCCTGCCCCCACCCAACGAGGGGCAGGACCCATCCTCACTTGTAATCAAAGTAGTAGCATTTGAGCTGGGCCATGTAGCGTTCGAAGGAAGGGATGTCCTTGCGCAGGATGCTCCACTGGGCCCCAATCTCCAGAATGTCACCTGTGGGGAGACAGAGCAGGCTCTCAGGGGGTGACAGAGTCCCTCTCCTGACCACCATTCCTCCCATCAGCACCACTCCCCCCCCCCCCCCCCCCCACCAACCCCAGTTGACACTCACGGGCCAGAATGAGCTGCTGTTTGGTCAGTTTGGTCCCTGTGGTTGGCAAGAAGTTGAGCTCCAGCAGAACCAGCTGACAAGGAGAGCAGGGAAAGAAAACGATGGGACTGCAAGAACAGGTTACTTACATTTTCTAAGCCTTAGTTTTCCCACCTAGGAAATGGAGCTAATCATCATCCCTGACTCATAAGGTTGTTGTGAGTTTTAAAGGAGGAGTCAGTCCTCAGAACGCACTCAGAACAGGGCCTGGGCACACGGAGTGCCCATTTAGGAGGACCTCATGTTACAATTATGAATAGCTCCACTAGGTAAACAGGAGACATACTCCATGCCCGACTCAATGGAATCAAGGGGGTGGGGGGACACTAGCACCTTCAGTTCTTGTTAGACCTTTCCCACATCCTATCAACTCCCATCCACCCTCAGATCCACACCAGGGAGGGAGGGGAGCCAACATCCCCCCCATAGTCCAGCCCACATCATTTCTTATCCGACACACCTCCCTCAGGGACTTGGTCCAGCCCACAATACTTGTACTCTTTCACAAACACGGTTGGTCTGAAGCACCCTGGGCACCATTCTGGTCCTCTTCTTTAAGAATCTTTTTTCTAGGTTCAGTCCTGTCTTCAAAACTCAGCTGCTCCCTCCCATCCCCACAGATGCGTCCCTAACCTCCAGATCTCTGATCCTGACTTGGTCTGGTCTAACCATACACCCCTCATCTCAGGCTTCCTTCATCACCCTGTCCGGTCCTCATTCCCCACTTGCTTTCGTCAAGAACCCACCCGCCCCCGCCATGAGAAAAACCCCGGTACTCTCAGCTAGGCCTCCAAACACCAAAACATTAACCTTTCACTCGCTTGTACCAAAACATTTCCATCACACCTCCCCCCCCCCTCCCCCCCCACTGTGGGGCCGTATTTGATCCGTTCCAAGCCTCTCTCACTTCTTCACCCCTGTAAGCCCGCACTTTGGCAGTTCCGAATCCTTCACCCTACTGGATCCCCCTGCCCGCCCTGGTCTCGCTCACGGCCGGGAACTCGGCTGGGTCTACACCCCTCGTAGAGGCCCACGCCGAACCCTACCTTGAGACGGCCCAGCTCTTCACCGCACTTGCTAAGATTGGGGCTTTTGCGGTTCCACTCGCCCTTAAGTTGCTCGTACATGCCGGCCGCGACCTGCAGGACTGCGCCCGAGGCCGCCGCAGGCCCTGAGCCCGAGGCGCCGGGCGACCCGTTCACCGCCGCGGCCGCCATCTTCCGTGATGCGGCAAACCTCCTCCGCGACTTACGGCAGCGACGCCTAAAGCCTCTCGCCCGGCGGAAGTGGGGCCGAAAGGTGGAGCCCAGAGCCGGGGGCGGGGCTACGGCTGCCGGCCCCGCCACGCCGCGGTTAGCGTTCAGTCGCTCTCGGGGCGGTGCCCTTGGAGCCCGGCCCTTAATGAACATGTCAGTCAGAGCTCCGCCTCTGCTGTCATTCAAGATGGTGACCGGAAGTTCGCTCCTGCCCTAACTGACAATGGCCGCGGTCGCAACGACGCCCCCACAGGCCGTAACCAATATGGCTGCACTGGCTTCAGCCCGGGCGTTCCGGACCCTGCTTTTCGGTCTTCAAGGTTCCACCTTCACAGAAGCTCCTCTGAGCCAGGAGGGGGCGATGGTGGAGCTCTGTGCCATCATTTCCATTTTATAGATGGTAGCATCACTGCTGCTAGACCTTGTAGCTTCTTTTTCCTGCCAGTTTGCTAAGGGATAAGCACTAGATTTTGTTGCTTTAGTTTGTATTAACATACTAATGAAGTTGAGCATCCTTCCTGTTTATTGAACATTTGGATTTCCTCTTTGAAATTTTTTTAAACACTTCTTTTTTTAAGTTTATTTATTTTTGAGAGAGAGAGAGCACAAGCACAAGTGGGGAGGGGCGTGGGGGGGTGGGGGAGAGACTCTGTCAGTGCGGAGCCAGATGCAGGGCTTGAAATCCTGAACTCCGAGATCATAACCTGAGCAGAAGTCGGTAACTTAATGGACTGAGCCACCTAGGAGCTCCTCCTTTTTGAAATTTTTGGTGTGGTCCTTTTCCTATAAGTTTTTAAGTACTTCTGTATATTGCAGATAAAACCTTTTGTCTGTTGCGACTATTTTTTGGTCTATTGTTTATTTTCTGAATATACATTTTTTACTTATCTTTTGCTATGCAATTTTTTAACTTTATTTTTGAGAGAAGAGAGAGTGTACCAGTAGGGGAGGGGCGGAGGGGGGGGGAGGTAGAGAGAATCTGAAGTGGGCTCTGTGCTGATAGCCCAGAGCCCAACATGGGGCTCAAACCCACCAACTGTGAGATCATGACCTGAGCTGAAGTTGGGGTGCTTAATTGACTGAGTCACCCAGGTGCTGCGCTATGAAAAATTTTTATTTGTCCTTTTACTTATTTTTTTATAAATATTTTATTTCTAAGTAATCTCTATACCCAATGTGGGGCTCGAACTCAGAACCCTGAAATCAAGTGTCACATGTTCTACCACCTGAACCAGCCAGGTACCCCTTAATTTTTTTTTAAGTTTATTTTATTTTATTTTTTTTTATTTTATTTTTGGGACAGAGAGACACAGAGCATGAACGGGGGAGGGGCAGAGAGAGAGGGAGACACAGAATCGGAAACAGGCTCCAGGCTCCGAGCCATCAGCCCAGAGCCCGACGCGGGGCTCGAACTCATGGACCGCGAGATCGTGACCTGGCTGAAGTCGGACGCTTAACCGACTGCGCCACCCAGGCGCCCCTATTTTTTATTTTTGAGAGAGAGCACAAGCAGGGGAAGTGCAGAGAGAGAGAGGGGAACAGAGGATCCGAAGCGGGCTCTGTGCTAACAGCAGAGAGCCGGATATGGGGCTGGAACTCACAAACTGTGAGATCATGACCTAAACCAAAGTCAGGTCACTCAACCAACTGAACCACCCAGGCGCCCCATTAATTTGTATTTTTATATAGTCAATTTATGTAACTATTCCTTTGTGACTTTTGTATTTTCTATCTTGCTTAGGAGTTCTTCCCATGCCAATGTAAAACAAATATTCTCTAATTTTTCTTTTACTAAAATAATTGTGTTTTTCCACATGTAATTTTGATTAATCTTGAATTCACTTTTGCTAATGGTGTGAAGTAGGGATTTAAATTTGATTTCATCTTCATAGTCAATTTTTCTAGAACTGTTTGTTAAATAAACCATTGCTTTCCCACCAAAATGAAAGACATTTGTGTCATATTAAAAGCTCTTCAATAATCTCTTAAATCATCAATATTTTAAGTCATCTGTTATATTCTATTGCTCTATATTTATCCTTGGTAAATACCATTATATATATATATATATATATATATATATATATATATAATTGAAGTGAAAATCACATAAATAAAATTAGCCCTTTTAAAGTGAACAGTTCAGTGCCATTTAGTACATTCACCACGTTGTGCAAATACCACCTCTATCTCCAAAATATTTTTGTCACCGCAAAAGGAAACACCATGTCTCTTAAGCAATTTCTTCCAATTCCCTACTTTTTCCTTGCCCCTGGTAACCACCAATCTGAGTTCTGTCTCTGTGTATTCACCTGTTCCAAGTAGTTTCTATAAATGGAGCCATTTGATGTGTGGCCTTATGTATATGGCTATTTTCACTTAGCCTTTTTTTTCATGTTCATAGATGTTGTAGTATGTATCTGTATTTCATCCTTTTTATGGCTGAATAATATTCCATTGTATGGGTATACCACTATTTGTTTATCTATCCTTCCATTGATGAATATTTGAGCTGTTTTCACTTTCTGGCTTGTGAAAAGTGCTGATGTGAACAAACATGTACATGTACTTGTTTGACAGCGTGTTTTCAATTCTTTTGGGTGATAAACCTAGGAACGGAACTGCTGGATGATATAGTAATTCTATGTTTAACTTTTTGAGGAACCACCAAACTGTTTTCCACAGCAGCTGAACCATTTTACTTTCCTACTACCACTGTACAAGTGTTCCAATTTCTCCATGTCCTTGCCAACCCCTGTTGTACCTGTTATTTAAATTATTATAGACATTTGGGACACCTGGGTGGCTCAGTCGGTTGGGTGTCCGATTTTGGCTCAGGTCATGATCTCACTGCTCATGGGTTCAAGCCCCATGTTGGGCTCTGTGCTGATGGCTCAGAGCCTGGAGTCTGCTTCAGATTCTGTGTCTCCCCCTCTCTCTGCCCCTCCCATGCTCGTGCTCTGTCTCTCTCTGTCTCTCAATAATGAATAAATGTTTAAAAAATTAAATTATTATAAACATCCTAATGGGTATGATGAGATATCTCACTATGGTTTTTTTTAAGATTTTATTTTTAAATAGGCTCCACACCCAACGTGAGGCTCAAACTCACGACCCTGAGATCAAGTGTCACATGCTCTAAGGACACTTGGGTGACTCAGTCGATTAAGTGTCCAACTTCAGCTCAGGTCATGATCTCGAAGGTCACGAGTTTGAGCCCCACATCAGGCTCTGTGCTGACAGCTGAGAACCTGGAGCCTGCTTCGGATTCTGTCTCCCTCTCTCTTGCCCCTCCCCCACTCACACTCTGTCTCTGTCTCTCTCTCTCTCGAATTAAAAAAAAAAAAAGAACAAAGTTGGAGGACTTATACTTCCTAATTCAAAGCTGCAAAGCTAGAGTAATCAAAACAGCATGCTGGTGGAGCCTGATGCAGGGCTCAGTCCTATGACCCTGAGATCATGATGTGAGCCAAAAACAAGAGTCAGATGCTCAACTGACTGAGCCACTCAGGCACCCCCAACTGTGTTCCTCTATTTCAAGATACTTTGGTCTATTTAGGGCCCTTGGAAATTCCATATCAGTTTAGGATGGGTTTCTCTATGTATGCAAAATTGCCAATGGAATTTTGATAGAGATTGCATTGAATCTGTGTATCACTTTGGGTCTTCTTATGGGCTTATATCCCCTCAAAATGTATACCTAGTACCTCAGAGTGTGGGTGTATTTAGCTATAGGGCCTTTAGAGAGGTGATTAAGTTAAAATGAGGCCAATTAGGGTGGGCCATAATACAGTTTTACAAGAGTCTTTATTAAGAAGAGGAAATTTGTACACACAGAGAGACACTAGGGATGTGACCACATAGAGAAAGACTATGTGAACACAGCTACTGGCAAGTCAAGGAGACAGGCCTCGGAAACCAAACCTGCTGACAATTTGATCTTAAACTTCTAAGCCCCAGAATTGTGGGAAAATAAATCTCTGTTGTTTAAGTTACCCAATCTGTGGTATTTTGTTATGGCAGTGCTTGCAAACGAATACAGGTAGTACCATCATCTTAACAATATTAAGTTTTCCAATTCATGAACATGGGATGTCTTTCCATTTGTTTAAGTGTTCTTCAATGTCTTTCAGCCAAGTTTTGTAGTTTTCAATATTCAGGTCTTTTACCTCTTTGTACAAACTTATGTTTAAATATTTTATTCTTTTTTGATGTTGTGAATAGAATTGGGGTTTATTTTGAAACTTCCTTTTCAGATTGTTCATTGATAGTGTGTAGAAATGCAATTGGTTTTTGTGTGTTGACTTTGCATACTGCAAGTTTGCTGAATTCACTTATTAGCTCTAACAGTTTGTGTGTGTGGGGGGGTGTGTATTCTACATATAAGATTCTGTTGTCTGCAGAGATAACTTTAGTTCTTCCTTTCCAACTGGGAAAGGAATCAAATTCTTGATTAATTCTTCTGGCTAGAACTTCCCCTACGACATTAAGTAGAAGTGGGTATCCTTGATTGTTCCTGATCTCAAGGGAAGGCTTTCAATCTTTCACTACTGAGTATGATGTCAGCTATGGGACTGGTATATATTGCTTTTATCATATTAAGGAAAGTTCCTATCTAATCCTAGTTTATTGAGTATTTTTATCATAAAAGAGTGTTTTATCAAATGTTTTTTCTGCATCAATTGAGATAATAATAATTTTATTTCCTTCATTCTATTAATGCGATGTGTTACACTGATTGCTTTTTGTATTTTGAACTCTTACATTGCAGGGATAAATCCCACTTGCTCATAGTATGTAATCCTCTTAATGTGCTGCTGAACTTGGTTTGGTAGTATATTGTTGAGAATTCTCATGTTTATATTCATGAAGGATATTGGCCTTTAATATTCTTATCTTGTAATGTCTTTGGCTTTGTTATAAAGGTGTGAGGGTAAGAATAAGTTAGGAAATGTTCTCTCCTCTGTAATTTTTCAGAGGAGTTTGATAAGCATTAGTGGTCATTTGTCATTAAAAGTTTGGTAGAATTCAACAGTAAGGACATCTGGTCCTAGGCTTTTCTTTGTTGGAACATTAAAAAAAATGTTTTATTTTTAAATAATCTCTACACCCAACATGGAGCTCAAACTTATAAACCTGAGATCAGCCTGCACTGATCAAACCTGACTGAGCCAGCCAGGAGCCCCCTGTTGGAACATTTTTAGAATTACAGAATCAATCTCCTTACCTCTTCTCAATATACTCAGATTTTCTATTTCTTCTTGAGTCAGTTTTAGCAGTTTTTATGTTTTATGTTTTTTAGTAGTTTTTATGTTTTTAGATTTTTAGAAAATTTTCCATTTCATCTAAGTTATCTTATTTGTTGGTGTACAGTTGTTCATAATATTCTCTTATAATCATTTTTATTTCCATAAAGGTGGATCATTGTTTTTATTTATTTTCTAAAGATTTTATTTTTTATTTATGTATTTTTTAACTTTTTATGTTTATTTATTGTTGAGAGACAGAGCATGAGCAGGGGAGGGGAAGTGAGAGGGAGACACAGAATCCGAAGCAGGCTCCAGGCTCTGATCTGTCAGCACAGAGCTTGACATGGGGCTCGAACTCACAAACCACGGGATCATGACCTGAGCTGAAGTTGGATGTTCAATTGACTGAGCCACCCAGGCACCCCTAAAGATTTTATTTTTTAAAATACTTTTTAAAGTTTATTTATTCTGGGGATGGGGGCGAGAGGGGGGGGGCGGAGAGAGAGAGAATCCCAAGCAGGCTTCTTGATGTCAGCGCAGAGCCCAACAACGCTGGGCTCAATCCCTTGAACCGTGAGATCATGAGCTGAGCTGGAATCAAGAGTCTGTGCTCAACTGACTGAGCCACCCAGGCGCCCCTAGAGATTTTATTTTTAAGTAATCTCCACACCCAACATGGAGCTTGAACTCACAACCCTGAGATCAAGAGTCGCATGCTCTACTGACTCAACCAGCCAGGTGCCCCTGGATCATTGTTTTTAAATTCAATCTTCCAGTCTCTGCCTTTTAATAGGACACTTTAACCCAGTATTTTTAGTTTTATTAAGATATGTTTTATGACCTAACATATCCTCTATCCTGAAGAATGTTCCATGTGCCCTTGAGGAGAAAGTATATTTTGCTGAAGAAAAGAGATCTGCCATGGAGTGAATGTGTCCCTGCCTCCAATTCACATGTTGACATCTAACCCCCAATGTAATGGTATTTGGAGGTGGAGCCTTTAGGAGCCCCCATAATTGAATTAATGCCCTTATTAAAGAGACGTCAGAGACCTCCTTTACCTCTTCCACCAGGTGAGGACACAGCAAAATGATGGCCATCTATGAACCAGAAAGCAAGCTCTCACCCAACACTGAAACTGCCAGCACCTTGATCTTAGACTTCCAGCCCCCAGAACAGTGAAAAACAAATTTCTGTTGTTTGTAAGCTGATCAGTTTGTGATATTCTGATATAGTGGCCTGAGTGGACTAAGACAGCACAAAACAGGATATTACACTTTCCCTCATTGCATCAATGCAATTCATTTTGTTGACAGATGAGTCTTTAACTGCTATTGTGCTATACTGCTTGACCATCCCTGACCTCCCTCTTGAGCCCCAGACCTGAAATTCCTGCAGCCTTTTGGATGGTGTCCTCCAGAAGTCTCTCAGCCCTTCCATACTGGCCATGACCCCAAAGGCCTCAGTCTGTCCCCCAAATCACCTCCTTCTCCCTGGTCTCCATCTCAGGGACAGACTTTTTATCCCTAGTCCTGAGGGCAGAGCCCTGGACCTTTTCTTAAATGCCTCCTTTGCTCCCACTTCCTTCGTGGCCCTCTAGCCCAATGGCCTGCTCACTGGCTCACTGGGGTTTCTGGGCATCTCTCCCACCTGCCACCTCCTCACCACCCTACACCAGGCTTTGGTCTGGCCCCATCCTCTTCTGCCCAGGTCTCTGGACTACTGCCTCCCTGGGATCTCTGCTCCAGTCTGAGCTGTCCTCTACAGGAGTATCTTTCTACATCTAACCATATCCTTTGGCCTTTCAGCTCTGAGTACTCCCCTGATAATTTCCAAGCTCCAAAACATGACCTCAGTGGCCTTGCCTGCTCTGGAGCTATGCTGTCTCATCACGGACAAGCTGGTCCAGCTGTCTGCCCTAATGCCCCTCAGAGTATGCGTCCCCTGGGCCTCTACTCCCAGACAGGGGAGTAGAGGGGTATGGTCAGAGAGCCTCCATAGTCACTTCACCCAAGATCTCTGGGGAAGCTGACATTGAGCTTGTTAGGTGGACAGGGGGTAGAGTACAAGGTGCACGTTGTTTTCTTGGGTTTTTTGGCTTTTGGTGTTTTGCCTTTTGGTCTTTTCCCTTCTTGATAGCGCATTTTCCTTACAAGGACTGTCCTTCCTCACACTTAATCAAGAGGTTAGGGTGGGACTGCCCTCAGCTCCAGGGGTGGGCTCCAATTGGCTTAAACCTCTGGCAGCCTGAGTAGTAAAGTGGTAAGCTCAGGACCCACCCCCATCCAATCTGAGTGACTGACTGGGACTTGCCTAGGAATGTTGGGCTCCACCCCCTTCTTCCTCTGGACAATAAAATATGCAGATGTGCAGCCTCAGACTGTGAGGGGGGCGAGCCTGAGGTTAGAGACCATACTCAGAGAAGGGAAGGTCAGGGAAAGCTACAGAGAAATGGAACCAGAGTCCTATAGACGTTGAACTGACATCAAACTGACCTGAAGCCTATATTATTAGAACCCATAAATTACCATTTCTATGTAGGCCATCTGAGTGAAATTTTTGCTACTTGCAACTAAATCAAAAATCCTAACCTCTCCAGAGTGCCCTCCTTAAGCTAGACACTAAATAGAGATTGGAATTCAAAAGATTTAATGATCAGCACTAAACCTGGGCACTGAACAATCAGAACATATGCAAGCCATAGCAACACGCCTGGGTCACAGAAGACCTTGCTGGAGAGTAGGGAGGTTGCGGGCCTCCCGAGGAGGGGCGGAGTCGACAGGCACACACAGAAGCCGCTATTTACCAGGTGGCCCAGAAGGATTTTGACTTTAATGACCTATATGGCTGTGTGGTACAAACTAACTGAACGTGAGTCCTTACAAGGGCCCACGGCTAATCCTGAAACGAGGATTTAGGTCTGAAGAAGTGAAAGTTGACGCAAAACAAAAAAGGGCCTGGGATGGGTGATAGATGCATTTCCAAGGTGGCCCAGGAAGTGAGGGAAGAGCACGGGTGGAGATGGGGGCAGGCAAGCGGCTCAGGTAACCAACGGCTTCTTCTTCCAGGTTTGCTCAGGTGCACGCTGGTTCGCCTCTGCCACTTTGGAACTGTCACTGGAGCCGACTCTGGAGCTGACCGTGGATCTGGTCTCAGATGTCCCACTGCAATTTCTAGAAGGGGAAGTGTAGGTGTAGTAGGACTCTGACATGATGATGTTGTTGATCTTCCAGCGGAGGCTGTTCCAGGCCTTCACCATAACAGGCAACAGGAGGCAGAAGATGATGTAGAGGGTCACCAGACCGATGAACACACTGGATGACACCTGCAGACGCCGCACGACAGGCTTGGCTGGGCGGCCTCAGAGCCCCATTCCCCCAGCAGGGCAGCTCCTCGCAGCCACTCACCACGAGGATGAAGAAGGCCCGCTTGGCACTGAGTGGCAGACCGTGGATGTGCAGCAGGAAGATGAGCTGGTAGTCACAGTATGTGCTCTTGTCCACGCCTCTGCGGGGGCATGGGGTTCAGGCCTGGGGGAGGACTCGGGCACCCCATAGGAAGCCCCCAAGTCTCGCTGGGACACATGCCTGGCTCACCTGTTGCTCACCAGCACCTTGAAGAAGAACTCAGGGGCGAAGATGGTATGGGGAATGGTGTCATAGCATGGGGAGTTCTCCAGACACAGCCACCTGGGGACCCGAGTTCAGGCAACATGCGACACAAATCATGCTTAGCACAGGCCAACCTCTGATTCCTCCCTCCAGCCCACAAACTCTGGGTGAGCACCAGAGAGGTGCGACCTCATTCCTTCTTCCTTGATTCGCTCCTTCATTCGTTCATCCAAGAAGACTGACTCCGTGCCTACCACGTGACAGGCTGTTGACTCGCTCATTTCCTCCTGTCTTAACGTCTCCATCTGTGATTCCTCCATTAGTGTATGGATGGCGTATCTATCATGTGCCAAGGCCTCGTTTATTCCTTGCTGCTCTCATTCCTTCATCCCACAAATATACCTTGAGTGCCTACTGGGCACAAAGTCACATCTCCGTTCATTTATTCTTTCCTTTATTCATTTATTCGATAAATGCAAGTTGAATACTGACTAGGGGAAAGTTGTGGCTCCACTCATTCATTCGCTTCCCTCATTTGCTCATGGCACCATTTTCTTCCTTTCACTGAATCAAAAATCGTTGTTGAGTCCCTATCTACTAATCTGTCCCTCCATTGTTTTCCTCATTCATCATGACCGCCATTCAAATCCCAATACATGCCCACCATGACTGAATGAATGAATTTGCTCATTGTCTCATTCAACAAATACTGTTTAGTCTTATCAGGACCTGGACCTATGAGGGAGACAGACCACCCCAGAGACAGTGACAGCCGAGAGGGGTCAGGTTCAGATGGGGCAGGCACAAGCAGAGACGTGAGGGTGAGAAGGGGGAAATACAGGAGGACGTGGGAGCCAACACCCCCTTCAGAATGGTCAGAAAAGCCCCCCACCTCCCATGAAGGGACATCTGAACTAAGGCCTGAAGAAAGAGTAAGAGGGCCCAGCACTGCAGACAGTCAGCCCCATTTGAGGAACACGAAGACGGTCAGCCGGGCTTGAGGCTCAAAAGATCTCCCAGAGGCAGAAGGGATGCACAGCCCAGGCAGATTCTGGGCAGGTGGGGGATAAAGGGACCAGCAGCCAGGCCGTGGACTCACTCGATGCCCAAGCTCTGATGGGACATGATGTTAAAGGCCGAGTCCTTGGTGGTCGTTGTGTTCTTGGTGGTCCAGATGAGGCTGTGAGTCCTGTGCAGGACCGTGTAACCTTAGTTGGGGAGGGGGGCGGGGAGAGGGGAGCCCCGTCTCCCCGCAGGTGCAGAGAGAGGCTGGCTCTGTCAGCGGTGGAGGGAAGGGGTAGGGGGAGCCTCAGGGGGCGGGGCCTCACGAAGTGGGGTGGGCGGGGCAAGCATAGGAGCCTGCTCCTGGGGCAGGGCCCCAGACACCGAGGTAGGTGGTGCTCGCAGCAAGGGTGAGGTCTGTGGCTGGGAAGCAAGAGAGGTCTGCAGGAGGAGGGCGGTTATGGGCCCCGGCCCACAGGAATTACTTGTCCAAGGGGCTGTTGAAGCGGTAAATCTCCTCCTCGCTGTATTCCCTGATGGTGTCCAGGGTGGGCCCGCCGCCTACCACCTTCAGCACATAGCTGCCAGGTCAAGAGGTGCGGGGACTGGCTTCGGTGTCCGGAGTCCTGCGTCACCTCTACCATCCAGCCAGCACTCTGTCCCCCTACCCACTCCCACCCCCACCCCAACCCCCCCACCCCCCCGCAACGCCCGTCAGTCGCTGGCTTGGCTATGTCTTTACCTGCCCTGAAAACTGCCCGAATCTCCCGTCACCAAGTCTTGGATCAAGAAGAAAGGGTAGAAGACTGTGGGGTCGGAGGGAGACCAGGAGGCGAAGAAATTAGCTTTTGGCCGGAGAAGTGCAGGATGGAGGGGAGGAAGGAGAGAGGAGAGGACCAAGGGGAGGAGCGGAGGAGGAGTGAGGAGGTGAGCAAGCAGTGAGGGAAGGCGGCCGAGTGCTGGGGACAGAGGACAGTGAACAAATGAGGCGAGGGGACTGGACACGCACCATCACGAAAGAGGAAGCAGGGCATCTCGGGGTCCACCCTCACGCAGTCAAAGTAGTGTTTGTTCTGCAGACGATTGTACTGCAGGGTGTAGGTGATGTCGAAGGCCAGGCGCTTGCCCGGAGGGCAGCCGATAAGCACTGGGACCATCAAGTTGCCCTAAGTGGGAGCAGAACGGCCCTGGGGAGGGGGGACCGGTGGGGGGGGGGCAGCTGGACGGGGAGGACACCCTCCCCCCCCCCCCACAGGACCACTGCCTGCCAGGCTCACCCTCACCATTGCCATTTGATCGTTATTATTATTAAAACAATACTCTAATAACTGCAAAAGTTTATGTAGTTCTTACTGTGTACAAGGCACCGGGTGATGTTCCCAGCACTTCGAACTCAAATTCAACCCTCAAAACAAGCCTGGCATGGTGGAGTATTAATATCTCCATTTCAGAGATGGCAAAAGTGAGGCACAGAGAGGTCAAGCCATTTATTCCTCACCCAAAGCTAGGCCTGTGATGGTAGAGATGGAATGGGAACTGAGACAGGTTGGTTCCGGCTGCCTCCAGCAAAAGACGCGCAAAACCACTAACACCCATACCTGTGGAGCGGCCAACCCCTAGGCGGACTGCACCGGGCTCAGGCTGGGCCTGAATTCTCATAAAAGAGAACGGGGAGGAGCCTGGGATATATGAGGGAAGCGGAGCCCAAGATGGGGGTCAGGGGTCAGGGAATTCCTATGACGTTGTCTTCAGAATGAACAGCCTCTGGCCCATTTCGGGGGTAGGGTCCAAGGGTTCTATCCAAGCGCCAAAGGGACATGGGCATCCAAAGACTGTGGCCTGGGCTTGACAGTGACTGGAGAGGGGTTGGTGGCCATAGAGGAAGCAGCACTTCCCATGCTAGGCCTGGGCCCAAGATTTTACCGCTCTCAGCCACTCACTCACTGGGAGGTCTAATGGGCATCTCAGATTCAGTTTATCCACAACCCATCTTTGTTAATGGTACCTCATCCCTCCATGTTCAGGCTAAAATCTTGTCCTAGAAACCTCTCTCTCTCTCTCTCTCTTACCCTTATACCATCCAGACGTCCAAAATGCTAATCTCCCCCATGCTCCCTGCCTGCTTGTTTCCCCCTAACCATTCGTCACTTCTGACACACAATATCTTTTGTTTCTCTTCCTTATTGTCTGGCTTTCTGCTGTGGGTTGAACTGTGTGTCCCAAAAAGATATGTTGAACTCCTGATCTGGTGCTTGCCGGGGGGACCTAATTTGGGATAGGGTCTTTACAGGTGTAATCAAGTTAAGATGAGGTTACATCAGATTAGGCTGGGCCCTAATCCAAAGATCAGCATCCTTATAAGAAGAGGGAAATTTAGGGGCGCCTGGGTGGCTCAGTCAGTTGAGCCTCCAACTCTTGATCTCAGCTCAAGTCATGATCTCTCGGTTTGTGAGCTCGAGCTCCACGTTGGACTCTGCCCTGACAGTGGGGAAGCTGCTTGGGGTTCTCTCTCTCCCTCGACTTTTGCCCCTCCCACACACATGCACACGCGCGCGCACACACACACACACACACACACACACACACGCACAAACACACACACACACATACTCTCTCTCTCTCTCTCTCTCTCTCTCAAAAAGAGAGAATAAACTTTTTCAAAAAGTTAAAAAAAAAAGAAGCAGAAGAAGAAGGAAATTTGGATGCAGGCACACAAGGAAAATGCCTTGTGAAGACAGAGGCAGAGAGGGAAGTGATGTATCTAGAAGCCAAGGATTGCCAACAGCCACCAGAAGCCAGGAGAGAGGCCATGCAAACAGAGACTCCCTTGGAACCTCCAGAGGAAACCAACCCTCATTTCACACTTCTGGCCTCCAGAACTGGGACAGAATAAGCACTCCAACTTGTGGTAATTTGTTACGGCAGCCCCAGGAAACAAATACACTTTCCCTCGCCAGAACACGAGCTTCACAACGCCGGGAATTCTGTTTTGTTCACGGCTCTAATTCCAGCACCTAAAACAATGCTGGCATGTGGTGGGCACTCAGCCAGCACCAGTGGAAGGAATGCATAAGCTCTGTGTGCACCAAGTGAAATCTATTCCCAGTCTACCCCCTTGACGCCAGCCTGTTCCCCCATGGAGGGAGGCCCGTCTCTGGGGCCTGCTGAGAGATGCTCCCAGCCTTTATTCATCCAGCCAAATTTGATTGAGCACCTAGTTTTTTATGTTTATTTATTTTTGAGAGAGAGACAGAGCACGAGTGGGGGAGGGGCAGACAGAGAGGGAGACACAGAACCCGAAGCAGGCTCCGGGCTCTGAGCCGTCAGCACAGAGCCCAACGTGGGGCTCGAACTCATGAGCCGTGAGATCATGACCTGAGATCATGACCTGAGCCAAAGTCGGATGCTTAACCGACTGAGCCACCCAGGCGCCCCAATTGAGCACCTATTATGTGCAAATTAATTTGTTCTTTCCTTCATCCAACATATTTACAGGTCAGGGAGCCACAGTTCATCAATTAGCTTCCTTCAGTCTCCATTTTTTTCCCCAGCATTGGGAGCCAGAGAGAGGCTCCAAGACTTCCAAATACACACCCTGTGGAGGGCCTGGCTGGCTCAGTAGGTTGAAAGCGGCTGACTCTTGGTTTTGGCTCAGCTCATAACCTCACGATTAATGAGTTCGAGCCCCTCATTGGGCTCCATGCTGATAGTGCAGAGCCTGCTTGGGATTCTCTCTCTCTCCCTCTCTCTCTCTCTCAAAATAAATAATATTCTGTTAAAAAAAGTACTGATAGGTTTTCTTTAAACTTTAATTTTTAGATGGGTAACATGGTCACATGGACACACACACACACACAGTGAAAAGTTTCACTTCCATTCCTGTTCCCCAACTGTCCTCCCTCTCCTCCATCCCCAGGGGAGCAAACCACTATAAGGACTTTCTCATTTATTTTCCCACTTTCTTCATGCAAATAAAAGCCAGTGTGAATATATGCTCTCAGTCAACCTCCTCCAGTTTATACAAACTGTTCTGTACCCTGCTTTTTTCTCTTAAGACTAAAAACACCTTGGGGTGGCTGGGTGGCTCAGTTGGTTGAGCATCGGACTTCAGTTCAGGTCACGATCTCATGGTTGTGTGAGTTCCAGCCCCGCATCCAGCTCACTGCTGTTAGCAAAGAACCCTTCGGATCCTCTGTCCCCCCACTCTCTGCCCCTCCCCTGCTTGTGCTCGCTGTCTCTCTCTCTCTCAAAAATAAATAAAACATAAAAAAAAGAATAAAATATGTTTTGGAGACTATGCCGTATCAGTATATGGAGATCTTTGTTCCCCCGCCCCCCAACTTTTTTTTTTTTACAGCTGCATAGTTTTCCATTGCATGAATGAACGCTGATTTATTTAACCACTTCCCTATTAGTGGACATTTAGGTTGTTTCCAACCTTTTGCTGTAACAGTATGTTACAGATTAGATTCCCAGAAGGAATCTGTTGGGTCAAAAATAAGGACCTTAACTTTGACCTTCTGGGGTTATGATAAAGAGGAAAATAATGCATATCACTCAGGATATCAGGAAACACTTATTGGATGCTGAGGTCAGCCACTCCTCCCTGCTCTCCTCCCTCCCTGCAAAGGAGTTGGGGGCTATTACAACCTTTTTTTCATTATTAAAATTTTTAAAGTTTATTTCTTTATTTTGAGAGAGAGAGAGCATGAGCAGGGCAGGGGCAGAGAGAGAAGGAAAGAGAGAATCCCAAGTAAGCTCTGAGCTGTCAGCACGGACCCTGAGGTGGGGCTCAAACTCACAAACCGTGAGTCCTGACCTGAGCGGCAATCAAGAGCTGGATGCTCAGGTCATGATCTCGCGGTCTGTGGGTTCGAGCCCCACGTCGGGCTCTGTGCTGACAGCTCAGAGCCTGGAGCCTGCTTCGGATTCTGCGTCTCCCGCTATCTCTGACCCTCCCCTACTCATGCTCTGTCTCTCTCAAATAATAAACATTAAAAAAATTAAAATAAAAAAGAGTTGGATGCGTAACTGGCTGGGCCACCCAGGCACCCCTACAACCCCCATTTCCTGTCCTGGGCCATACCAAGCCAGGAGGGAGGAGCAGCAAGTCTGTCTGCTGGTGAGTGGGCAAGGAAGTGGGTGAGAAGAAGCATCTGGGTGAGGTCCCTCCTTTACCACTTACTAGCTCCTTGGGTTACTCTGAGCAGATGTTTGCACATCTCTGAGCCTCAGTGTCTGTCTCTGTGCAAAAGGGACACTGCATGTGTGAGCAAGCGAGGAACTAAGGACCCCATGGAGTGAAGAACGTACACGTGAGTGGGGAAATGAAGAGTCACATGTGAAAGAAGGGCCAAGCTGGCTCACATGACTCCTTTGTGCCATTTGGGAACAAAAGTCCTGTGTCGCAGATGCTTTATTGCCCCCTGCAGAAAAATATTAGAAGGAACATACAAGCCTGGGTGCAATCTATACAACCACAAAGGCAGCCCTTTCTGCAAACATGAGTGGATGAAAAGAGTGAGTGGATGTGTGGGTGGCTGAATGAACGAAAAGGAAGAAATTATGAATGCATCAGTGGGACTTCCCAGGGGAGACTCAGAATCAGTCCTGTTGGGTCTCGACCCAATCCCTTCCCTCCTAGCACAGGACCCAGTACTCCCAAAGTCCAATACTTGCATGCGGGGTCCCTGGTGTGTGTTCTGGAAGCAATGTCCGACCGCGCCCGCCACCTGTGGGTAAGAGCCGGTGATGATGGTGGGCCCCGCGGGCTCGGTCTTTTCCCTCCTCCCGTATCCCTCCCCTCCAGACTTGGACCGAACCTTGAGCAACATGGAGGTCTCCAAGAGGTGATGTCCACTAAGGCCCTGGTCAAAGCAAGACCTTTTATCACTGAGCGTAACCTGGGGTTGGGGGCAGAAATGAAGGCGTCAACAACCCTGCCCGAGGACCCGGGGACGGTTCGAAAGGTGCCCGGCGCCGGTCGCTCCGCCCCCACCTCGGCACGCCCTCCCCGCGTAGTCTCACCCGGAAAAGCACCGAGTTGCGGTTAATGAGGAACTTCTGTCTCACCACCGCCTCAATGCAGCCCGGGTCGGCCAGCACCACGCCCAGATCCACCGTGCTCTTCAGCTCTTCCGAGGTGAGCACTGCAAGCACCGGGAGGGGTTAGGGCCTCGCCCCGCCCCCAGACCCCGCCCCCTGGGCTCGCAGACCCCGCCCCTCGAGCTCCACTCCGGCCTCCGCCACAGACCGCGCTCGGGTGTGAACTCCAGCGACTGCTCCCCGACTCTCAGGAAGACGGAGAAGACGTAGCTGGTGCCCTTGTCCAGGAAGATGCGCTCGGGCAGCTCGTAGTCGGCCTTGAGGTCGTAGATCTTCTCGTAGCTGGCCATGTCAATGTACACGTTCCCCGGGCTCTGCGAGTTGCTCGCCAGATAGAAGTAGTAATCCTGGAGGACCGGATGTGGGGCAAAATCAGACCCGGACGGCGGACACCGCCCCCACCCCCGACTCCCAGCCCTCTCCACGCACCTGGTCCTGTTTCTTGTTCGACCAGCGCCAGGTGGAGTCGTGCACCGGGTCGGCGTACGGCTGCGGGGACGACCGGCACCGTGAGCGGGGGCAGCGGTCCCCAGGCAGGCGGCACGCCGGCCGCTAACCCAAAGCCGAAGCTCACAGCCCCTGGCCTGCCCCCGAGCCCTACGTCCAACGCCGCAGCCACACTCCTAAAGCCACCTCTCCGAGGCCCTGCTCGCCCGCTCCCCCTGCCCCCTTAGCCTCAGACTCCCCCAGGCGGTTCCAGCCTCCACAGCCGTTCTCGAGCCACGCAGCCCTTGCTTTCTAAGCCTCCTCACCCCGCCTCGGACCAGACCCGGCCCCCGCCAGGCGTCCACCTTGTGGTACTCGGAGTGCAGACAAAGCAGGTAATAGACGAGCCCCTGGTAGACTGCGAGCGAGTTCTCGCTGTGGAAGCCGGAGGGCTCCACGACGCGCGGCGGACGCGCCCGGTAGCGCTCCTGGCGCGAGTAGACTTGCGGGTTGGGCAGGTCCCGCAGGCGCATCACCGAGAACGGACAGAAGTTGGTGAAGGAGAGCGTCAGGTGGCTCCTGGGTGGCGGGGGGGGGGGGGGGGACGGGGGGGAGGGGGCGGCTGACTTTTCCGCGAGCCCCCCAGGTCCGCCTCCCATCTCTGCGCTGCCATCCGGGTCTAATCCAGCCCTGACCCTCCTGCTCAGCCTCAGCCTTAACCCCCCGGTGCCCCTGGACAAATTCTCCGGGACGTCCCTGGGTCCCTCAGGCGGGCGTTCTGGACCTTCTCCTAGACCTCCTCCCCATTCCCAACTCAAGCCTTCTTCCACCTCCTTTCTCCCTGACCCCTTTCCCAGCTGCCTCCCCGGCTCCTCTCAGGTGACCAGATAGATCATTATTGAATGCAGTTGCATCTGGCCATGCAGTCCCTCCTTTTAGTCCCATCATGGTTCCCCAGGACCCTCCCTGTGACCACCAGGCTCACCTTGTCCACCCTGCCACCAGCACCGCACTCTGCACTGTACTTTCTCTCCGTCTTCAACGCCCAGCCTCCTTTCCTCCTCAGGGCCTTTGCACATGTGGCCCCTCCTGCCTGGAACCCCTTCTCCATCGTGTCCCCTGGCTAACTCTTCCTCACCCTCTAGCTCACAGCTCCTGTACCTCTTCCTCCTTGAAGCTCTCCCTGATGCTCCCACCGCCCTCAGTCTCAGTCAGGCCCCTCCTTGGAGCCTCCAGCGACCCTAAGCTCCCCCATCACCGCCCTGGGGGTGGCTCCCTCTCTCTCCTGGAATAGGGGCTTTGTGTGGGCCGCACCCAGCTCTGTGGTCCAATATCTTCTCACCCTTGCCGCTCAAAGAAGTAGTGATTACTGAGCTGCTGGTACATCAAGAGCTGCTCCACGGGCACATGCCTCTTGACAAGCTGGCCCTGCTGGTTTTTCATCAGATACACTAGCTGCAGCAGGAAGGCAGGGCCGGGTAAGCTGGTGTCAGCCAGCCGCCCTGAGGCTCCCCATGTTCCCACGTGACCCCCCACCTGGCACCTGGTACAGCTTGGTGTCTTCGTAGAAGAGGGTGACCATGGTCTCATTGGGGGTGTAGACGGAGGACTGGTGCATCACCTGTAGGTTGATGTGCACCTCCCAGCCCCTGGATGGGAACAGCTTGTACATCCGGTAGCTGCCTTCCAGGAGGTACCAGATCTGGGGTGCGACAGCCAGGTGGGTATGTGTGAGGGCCGCGGGGACCTCTGGCCCCACCTCTCCGCCCAGCGTGGTGGCCCCATTCTCTGGGGGTGAGGCCAGGTAAGCTCGCATACCTTCTCTCTATAATGCCATCTCGACTTCCCACAACCCAGCCACCCCTGCTTCCAGCCCCCGCTCGCCATAACTGTCTCCAGCGTTTCGTTGGCTGGAGTGGCTCTGACTTGAAACTGAAGCGTTCCTAATGTATACACCCCTGCAGGCCAGGGTTCCTAGGGGCAAGCCCTATTTTCTCCTCATTCTGCACCCTCCAGGGACCCACCATCCCCTTGGCCTCAGTTTCCCATCTCCGCACTGATACCCACACCCCCAACACATTTGACTCTAGACCTCATCCCCTTCTGAGACTCAGCCTGGAGGAGTCCGTCCAACATTAAGGATGTCCCTCCTCCACGCAGCCTCCTCTTTGAAGCCCTCCTAGGTACACACACACACACACACACACACACACACACACAGATTGAATTGGAAGCTGGGCCCCACCCCCTTTCTGAACATCTGTCCTGAGATACTATCTTCCCCACTGCAGCCCTGCCTCCCCTGAATCGTTACTTTCTGGGAAACACTCTGTCTTCCCAGTTGGCCTGTGACCCTTGAGGGCAAGTCCACGGCTGACCCAGTCACCACTGTATCCTTGGCGCTGGGTCAGGCATACAGTGAGCACTCAATATTTATGAGATGAACCACATGATGGAATGAAAGAGGGCCCTCTGTGGAAATCAGATCAGGACTCCGAGTCTTTAACTCTGCTGAAAGACTTTGGAAGAAAACACCACTTCTCTTTGAGTTCCAGGGTCCTCAGCTGCCCTTCTGTGGGATCCCTGAGGACACTTCCTCCCCTGAACCCTTTTCCCCTGACAGAGGGAGAAGGGAGACCGCTGGGGTTTGGGGAGAGGAGCAGGGTACCCCACCTCCTCAGTCTCTGTGACAATAGCCATGTCCCCATGGAACGAGTTGACCAGGTACTTAATGGACTGCTCCTTGGGGAAGTCCGCCAGGTAGATGAAGTTTTCATAGTTATAGCTGTGGGGGCAGAGACGGGAGCGAGGGACACCCAGGCGAGGCCCCTGGAGGATATCTGCTTCCCCCAACTCCAGGCCTAACATGACCCGAGAACTGTCTACTCAGCTCTCTGCCAGCCTCAGGAGAACACGCAAGGAAGTCTGGGATTCCAGGTCCTGCTCCCAAGCCTCTGGTGACCCGCCCATCTGGAGACAGGAGCATTTGGCCCATCCAGCGGTTTGCCAACAGCCCCTAAGTTCCTGAGGGGTGCAACGTGTCCGAACCTTCCCCCCAGACAGTGCCTTTCACACAGCGTGGGTCCTTAACATCAGGTTTCATTTAAGAAAGGCCTCTCAGGTCTTTAAAATATCAGCTTCCCCATCCTAGCCCTAACCACCCCCGCAGCCCGTGTTTCCCCCATCCCAATCCCGGTAACTTCTGAATTTAGGCATGCTCTGACATCTTGATGGCTTCAGAAAGGACCCCCGCCCTAACGGGGCTGAGAAGGCAGAATACGTCCGGCCTCGTACCTCTGCAGGAGGAAGTTGCCCCAGATATACAGCAGGTTGCTATACTGGTTGTAGAACATGCCCTTGGGTACCATCAGGAAGGTGGTATGAGACTCTGTCCCTAGGAGCATCAGAAACTCCAGGCCCCTAGCTGGCCGGGGAGAGGCAGAGTGGACACAGCAGTGAGGGGAGGGCCATCCGGGTCCCTCCCGGCCCTCATCCACTTTTCAGGCCCCCCCTGCCTTCCCCCCTCCTACCGTCAGGGATGAATTCCGGGATGGTGTAGAGGATGGCCAGGTGATTACCGACTACAACCGGGGGAGAACACGGCAAAACCTCCTGAGGCTCTGAGCTTTCAAAACCTGAAACTGGGCAAGTCACCAGCCTCCCACCCCCTCCCAAAAGCCCTCCAGTGGCTTCTCATCTGGGCCTGCTAGCCCTTAGGGCTTCTTTAAATGCCTATGTCAGGGCACAGGACTTGCCTCCTCTGACTTCTTGGCTGGAAAGTACAGTGTGCAGCCTGCACAACTGTACCTGGCAGCCCTATTCTCTGTTCAGGTAAAATAAAATTACATCTCCTTATTGTGAAGCCACTGGGCCCTTTCAGATTTGACTTCTGCTCCCGTCTCCAATCTCCCGCCCTCCCTAGTCTCCCTCTGTTCCAGTCACATTGGTTTCCTCTGTTTCTCCATCCCCCCAGGTCTGTTCTCCACCACTACCCCTTACCCAGGCCCCGCTGTCTGCCTTAGCACGGATCCCACAGACCGGCAGGAGGTTCACAATCTGGGCTTCTGCCCCTTCCCACTCAGCCCCCCAACAGCATCCCAATTACCCAGGTCGTAGCTGACCACCTGGAAATACTTCTTGGTGGTGGGGTCTTCCATCTGCACCAGCAGCAGTAGATTGTAGTCTCCAGCAATGAACACGGCCCAAATTATGGAGCAGTTCATAACTGGGTAGGAGGGGGCCGGCTCAGAGCAGCCCTGGACCCGCCCCTCTCCCTGGTCTCCCTAACCCTCACCCCCTCCCTGTGACTCTCCACCCCTCCCAAGACACCGTTCTTCACACGGACCTCTCCCCCCCTTCCCTGCTCTGCCACACCCTCGATCCCCACACCCGCCCGCCGCAGAGGTCTCTGGGAGCTAGGTACCTTGTAACCCTTCGCACACAGACCGCTGCCGGGGCAGCAACTCGAAGGACACGCGGCCATCTGCGGAGCAGGGCAGGGCGGTGCTCAGGCCCTTCCCAGCCCATCCGGCATCCCACCACGCCAGGTCTCCAACCGTCCAGGGTGGCCTGGTGCCGGTGCCTCCGCCCCCTTTAGTCCTTGGGATTTCAGGGGGGCGGGTCTCACCCTGACCTGTCCCTCACTCACACCTGACCTACCAGAGTAGGTCTGTCTCTGGCCACAGTAACTGGCTCAGGTCCGGGCACGCACCCAGAACGGGCCAATCAGAGTGCACCCTGGATTCCTGCTAGAGCTAATGGAAGAGGCTGCTTTCATTCTTCTGGGGTGACTCCACCTGCGGGGACGTGTGAGCCCCAAGCTCCTGGGACCATCTTTAGCCCCCAGGAGAGGGGTAGCTACCTGAGAATGAGGCCAAATCTCAGGGTTCATAATAATAAACCCTTTTAGAGCAGCCACCATGTCCCTAACACTGTTCTCAGACCTTTACACACGCCAACTTATTTAATCTTTACATCAACCCAACGAGGCAGGTGCCAATATACTCCTTAGGCCCATTTTGCAGATGAGGAAAACGAGACCAAAAAGAGAGGTTAAGTCACCTGTCCAAAGCCACAGGTGACTTGGGTCGGGTGTGTTCAAGCGATCTCTCCCCAGACTTGTGCTGTAATCGCTGTGCTATGCTACCTTGCCAAGAGATAGAATCCTGATGACATACCCTGGGGGCCCCTGGATCTAGCCACGCCGGAAGTTGGACTCTAGTCTTTTCACTTAAGTCTACAAATTCTTTATGCCTAGACGATTTTTGGCTTGGGCTTCTGTCCTTTGAAGCCACACACGTCATGAAAGATACGTAACACACCCAAGTCCCACCCCTATAAATGCATGAACCCATTCCCACTCACAGGGACGACCTCCAGCCTGGGACCCCTCCTGAAGGCGCCTGGTGAGGGATGAGCGCTAGAGGTTGGAATTCTCACAGATGCCAGGGTATGGACTGGTCTCTCGGGCCGCCAGAGGCCCCAGCCCTTACCTGTGATGGTCCCAAAGTGGACGTAGCCTTCCCGCTTGCCAGTGGTGAGGGCCATGACGTACTCTGAGCCATTGCTATGGGCATGTACAGGGCACAGCTTCTTGATGCACTCGTTGGCCAACACACGAACCCAGCTCCCTGTGTGGGGCCAGCACGGAACCTCAGACCCATGTCTATAGACCTGGGACCTGACCCTCATCCATATTTCCACGGCCTTAATGGCTATTCCGTGCGGTGTCTGAGGGGCCCCTGGCATAGGGCCCAGTACCTTTGAGTAAATCCCTCTTGCTCATACTCTGTCCACGATGTATAGATTAGTCTAACCCCGCCCTCGTATTCCCCTGGCCAGAGCAGTGGGTTCAACTGAGCATGTGACCATGCCGGACAAATCAGAGACAGTCCTGGCTCGCAACAACTAACAAAGAGATGCTCTTTCCTGGAGCCCCTGAAAGGATAGAAGGCCACAGTTGTTAGGTGGAGGGGGGCAATCACCAAGGCTATCACAAGGAGGCTCCTGTTTAAGCTACAGTGAGCACCTAGATCCAATTGTACCTGAAATCAAGTGCACCTATCAAAGCCAAAAACACCCTCTTCTTCCTTCCTTCCTTCCTTCCTTCCTTCCTTCCTTCTTTCCTTCCTTCCTTTTCTTTCTTTCTTTCTTTCTTTCTTTCTTTCTTTCTTTCTTTCTTTCTTCTTTCAGTAGGCTTCATGCCCACCAGGGAGCACAACACAGGGCTTGAACTCACAACTGTGAGATCAAGACCTGAGCTGAGATCAAGTCAGACATATAATGGACTGAGCCACCCAGCAGCCCCAGCACCCCTTTCTTTGACTTAAGTCCATTTTAATTTGGTTCGTCCTACTGTCAATGTCCTAAGTGAGAGAGGGAGAAAAACGAAGCTGTTGGGAACGGGCCTTAACTAATGAAATGCAGGTTATAATACGAGTTTCTGTAACCCTATAAAGTGACATCCCTCACTTGGGGGGGAAAGCTGAGAAGAACTAGAAGGGTTTGGGTATCATTTAAAAGATAAGGCTGTGCTCGGATTCTGTGTCCCCCCCTCTCTCTGCCCCTCCCCCGCTCGCACTCTGTCTCTCTTCTCTCTCTCAAAAATAAATCAACGTTAAAAATAAATAAATAAAAGATAAGGCTGAATCAAAAGTCTCTCTTTTTCCTCGTGATCAGTCTCCTTCAGGCTTTTCCTCTGCAATTGCCTGTCCTACCTTCTCTCTGCCTTTCTGACCCTCCCGGCCTCTCTCCCATCCCCCAAATTTCTTTTAACCTTTTAAGTGTATTTATTTATTTTGAGAGAGAGACAAAGAGCACAAGCGGGGTAAGGGCAGAGAGAGAGGGAGACAGAGGACCTCAAGTGGACCCTGTGCTGACAGCAGAGAGCCCAACGAGGGGCTCGAACTCATGAACCGTGAGATAATGACCTGAGCTGAAGTGAGACATTTAATTGAGCCACCCAGGCACCTCCCCAACTTCTCTTTTGCTATGCATCTCTCTTGGCATGTCTTTCTCTGCCTTTCTGACACTCTGTGTGTGTGTGTGTGTGTGTGTGTGTGTGTGAGTGTGTGTGCACGCACATGTCTCTCTCTCTCTCTCTCTCTCTCTGCTCCCTTCTGTCCCTCTCACACCTCCCTCTACCCTCTGCTCGCTCACAGGTCCAGAGGAAAGCCTCACACCAGCATATAGAGGGTAGGAAAAAGCCATATAGGGTGGGTGGTGACCATTAAGGACCTTGGAAAGTCCTTCCAACGCCCCCCTCCCCACCCACGGCAATTCCAGTCCTGGGGGCATCCAGTGGATGGGTTCCCTGAGGCGCCCCCCCCGGGACTCCCACAGGCAGGACCCCTTTCCTGAGATGCCAGGGACCCCCTCACCACTGCCTTGGTTGCTCTCGTGGAGGGTGACATAGGTGCCCGTAAAGTAGTAGACGAGCTGGTTCTGCCGAATGAAGAGAGTGCTCTCGGTGGCGATGGCGTCATAGATGGTGGCAGTGAAACTGGCCTGAGGGCAGTAGAAGGAGCCTACCCAGCAACTGTCAATGTTCAACTGTGGGGGAGCGGAGTCAGAGTCAGCGGTGAGCAGGCCTGCCTCGGCTCCCCCCACCCCCATGGCCTGCCTTCAGGGGACACAGCTGCTCTGCAAACTGCCTGGGATGGACAGACACCTGCCCCCAGGGCTCCCTCCCTGCTCACCGTCAAGTAGTACCTTGTGGCTGCGCTTCCCTGACAAGGGTCGTGACCTGACAAGCAGGTGACCCAGGTCAGAGCCAACTGGGGCTCTGTGTTCTCCCCAGAGTTTGGCAGTGCACAACATACTCAACGGTGCAAAACAACCTCAGTCCCCCAGGTCACGGTCGGGGTTGCACCTATGTGGATCCCAAAGATCGCATGCTTGGCTCGGGGCACATGTGAAACAACCCTATTTTACCTTGAACACGGCTGGCTGTCGGGCTGACGCTATCTGAGCTCACTGACCAATCGCTAGCACTGGCGATGCTCACTAACGGTGGGAAAGCACCACCAGTGGAGCGTTGTTGCCTAAAAGGCTGAACTAGGGCGCCTGGGTGGCGCAGTCGGTTAAGCGTCCGACTTCAGCCAGGTCACGATCTCGCGGTCCGTGAGTTCGAGCCCCGCGTCGGGCTCTGGGCTGATGGCTCGGAGCCCGGAGCCTGTTTCCGATTCTGTGTCTCCCTCTCCCTCTGCCCCTCCCCCGTTCATGCGCTGTCTCTCTCTGTCCCAAAAATAAATAAACGTTCAAAAAAAGAAAATTAAAAAATAAAAAAATAAAAGGCTGAACTAAAATCCATCACGCTTCTAGAGCCCCACACCAGTTTCCGGGCAGAAACTATACGGGGCGTTAGGGACCGAATTGCGTCCCCACTCCCAATGTCTAACCCCGCCATGAAGGAGATAGTTAAGGTTCCCTGAGGTCACGAGGGTGGGCTCCTAATCCTCTGGGACTGGTCTCCCCTTGAGAAGAGGGAGAGACACCAGAGATCTCTCTGGTTGCTCTCGTGCGCACAGAGAGAAGGCCATATAAGCACTTGCTGCCAGCCGGGGAGAGGCCTCTCCTGGCACCTTGATCTTGGACTTCCAAGCCTCGGAAACGGTGAGAATATAAGTTCTTGTTTAAGCCCCATGGTCCGCGGTGTTGTTGTTTACGGCAGCCTGAGCCACACAGGGGCCAGAGGAGCAAGTGCATCCACTCCATGAAGAAGCCAGCGGCCAGATCCCATAGGATGAAAGCCCTGGGGCTTTCACTGCTTGAAAAGAAGGCGGTCGATGAGGGGAAGCGGGTGGAGCGGGATGCAGGCGTACAGGTGAGAAGAGGACAAGAGCCTTAACCAAATGCAGTGTGTTGGTTCAAACACTTGCTTCAAACAAACCAACAACACACCAACAACAAACCGACTCTCAAAAGACGTTTTTAGACGACACACAATGGCCAGACACAGGAGAAGGTGCTCGCCATCGCTCGCCATCGGGAAAATGCCAACCCAAACCACAAGGGTGCGGCCACTGTGGAAGACAGGACGGAGGGCCCCCCAAAAATGAAAAATAGAACTAGCCTATGATCCAGCAATTTGCCTACTGTTTACCCAGAGAAAATGAAACCACTAACTTGAAAAAATATACGCACCCTATGTTTTATTGTAGCATTATTTACTATAGCCAAGATATGGAAGAAGTCTGGGTCCGTTCCTAGATGAACAGATAAGGAAGACGTGGTACACACACACACACACACACACACACACAGGCATATGTGCGTGAAATATCACGCAGCCATAAAAAGATGAGACCTTGCCACTTGTGACAACATGGATGGACGTAGAGGGCATGATGCTTGGGTACGTGAGATCACTTGGCCCAGCGTCACACAGCCAGCGGGGAGCCGAGCCAGGATCTGGAGAGCCAGAGGGTCTGGCGGCAGAGGCTTGTGTCTTCCCTTCACGCTCTCTGCCTCTCGTGGGAGCTGCTATGGCTTCAGGGACTCTTTCCACAGCTCCGGGGCCCACTCTGGAAGGGCTGAGGCCCAGCACCTTCAAGAAGCCCCAGCCCAGCGCCTTCCCTGCACCACTCACCTCCACGAGAAAGAAGTCCGTGAAGCTGGTGTCAGTCAGCAGGACGGACTTCTCATCGGGAATGCCACCCAGGATGAGCACGGGTGTCTGGTCCACGGTGTGCCACAGGGGCCTCGACGGGACATTGATGAAGTACCGGGGTATCAGATTGAAGATCTGCCGGGGGAGGGGGGCGGGGGGCGGGAGGGCTGCTCAACACTCCGCCTACCCTCCATGGCTCCATCTCATTTAGGGTAAAAGCCAAAGTCCTCACCTGACCCATGAGGCCCCACACGAGTTGTCCCTGTCACCTCCCTGACGCCATCCACCACCGCTCTCCCCCTGGCTCGCTCTCTCCCAGCCACGTGGGCCTCCTCACTGCTTCTCAGGCTCACCGGGCACATGCTCACCTCCGAGCCTTTGCACTGGCTGCTCCCCGTATATGAAATGCTCTCCCCCAACTATCTACGTGCTTCCTTCCTCTCTTCCTCCGAGACTTTACTCAAATGTCCACCTTCTCAGTTGTGCCTTTCTTGACCATTCCATTAACCGTGCGATCCTTTCCTGCACAGACCTAATCCCCTTGCCTCTGAACGCTCTCCAGAGCACTTACCACCTTCTCATCTACTCTGGAATTTACTTGATTGCGTGTTTGCTATATGGTGTCTGTCTCTCCCCCTAGAATTTCAGCTCTATCTGGGTCTGTGTGTTCACCGAATGAACTGCTGAATGAATGAATGGATGGATGCACCATGATCAAGACTCTGGATGCAGGAGGGGCGCCTGGGTAGTTCAGTTGGTTAAGAGTCAGACTTCTGCTCAGGTCATGATCTCCCAGCGTGTGAGTTCAAGCCGCGCATCCAACTCGCTGCTGACAGCTCAGAGCCTGGAGCCTGCTTCAGATTCTGTGTCTCCCTCTCTCTCTGCTCCCCCCCCCCCCCCCATTCACACTCTGTCACTCTCAAAAATAAACGTTAAAAAAAAAAAAAATAAAAAGACTATGGGTGCAGGAGACAGGCAGACACAGTTTCAAGTCTCCTTCCATGTGCTGACAGACGTGGGCAAATGGTTCCATCCCTTTGGGTACTCAGTTTTCTCCTCTTCAAAATGGGTTTGTGAGAGTACCTTCCCTCCCGGAGTCATTGCGAAGACCGAAGGTGATTGCGTATTTAGTGGAGCACTCCACCTGGGGCCGGGCATAGAGTGAGCACTCTGTAAGTGGGGTCTCCCGCTTGTGTGGGAAGTAATTGGGGCCCCAGACTACTGTCTTTAACCCACGTTTTCTACCACGTTTCTCTACCACCTGGGCCCCTCACCTCGTTTCCCACAGTGAATTGGAGCGTGTTATCTTGCTGTTTCTGCAAGAAGCCGTTGATGTTCACATGAAACCTGGCAGCAGGGGTGGGGCAGGGCACAGGTGAGGGTTCCAGTTTCAGGGGCTCCTGCCATAGCTCACAACCACCTCCCTACCCTGCTCCCTCCCTTTGGTCTCCTCCTGGCTTCTTCGGGGATCTGGAGATTAGGAGGACCCTCCCAGAGTCTACCCGCTGCCCTGGACTCAGGAAAGGGCACCTTTTATTTTGAATGAAGGGCCCCAGGCCATTGCTGCTGACATCCACGTACATGACCACACTGCCGTTCTTGATGGGCATGGGCGTGTACCAGCTCATGGCACACACTTCCTCTGCGTTGCACCGCTCTGCTGGTAGGAAGTGGGCACTGAGGCTGCCGGGCCTCCCAGTGGCCCCCCACCAAGGCCGCAGACCACTGGGATCTCCCTGTAACTCCTCGTGTCCCTGCTCCAGGTCACAGACTCCACCGCGGCCCCCTAAAACCTCCATGCTCCCGCCAGGCCACGGGCCCCTCTGATGACATCAGCCTCCCTCTGACGCCCCCAGCAAGCTCCCCACACCCTTGCCAGGCCACGGCCCCTCCGGGTGCCCTCCAGGCTCACCTTTGCTGCGGAAGGGGGCTCCCTCCATCTGGATCTGTAGCTGCTCTATCTTCCAGCGATGGAAGTTGACTGGGGACTGGAAGGTCACCAGCACCAAGGGCTTCAGCCCTGTCAGGTGGCCTTTGCGGACCTGGGCCTCGGAGGACTGAGGGCAAGGTGGCCCCGCAAATGTGTCTTTAAGAGACGTTCTGGGTACCCCTGCCTTGAGCCCACCTTTAGCAGCCCATCTTCTCGGACTGGGTGGGAGAACAGTCTCCACCATGGGAAGGTCGGAGAACAAGGTGTAGGCCGTGTGCTGGGGAGGTGACAGACCAGGCTAGGAGACAGGCAGAGGGGCCAGGGGCCGTGAAGGGAGTCAGTAGGTGTTCCTGGAGGAGGTGAGGCCAGGGCCATCATCCTCAGACAGGACATGGATGTAGGAAACACTCAGAGAGTGGCGGCATGGGATGTGCACAAATGAGAAAGTGGGAATGAGCCTCCCTCACTCCAGGGGTCCCAGTCCCACCCTTGAGGCTTTAGCCCCCCTGCAGAAATCTGACTCTGCCATCCCCACCAGTCAGAGGATAGCCAGGTTTGGCGGCCGGGGCCTGTGGGTGAGGGGGGATGGGGCAGTTACACAGAAAGGAATGGGGGGGGGGGGTAGGAGGGGAAGGAGACAGTCAGGGCCAGCTCTTGGAAATGCCAGGACCCTCGCTGGGTGGAGAAAGGCAGTCAGGGCTTAGGGTGCAGAAGAAAGGACAGAAGGAGAAGGGTGTGCCAGGTGTGTGGACCAGCATGAACAAAGGCTTGGAGGCAGCCCCAAGAAAAAGGTGCATTCAAGACGCTGTGGGCGGGGGGTGGCCTATGAGACCAGGGAGAGAGACTTAATGGGTCCAGCCGCCTTTGCACAGCCCTTTATCCCGAGGAATGCCTCGGCCAGGGCCCTGTCAACCCTGCCAACGGTACCTGTCCCGGCCCTATCTCCGAGTTTTTCAACCACAGGGTAGCAGGTGCTGGTGAGGCAGGGATCTCCTGTCGGCAGTGACCCTGGTCCTGTCCACCCTCAACTCCTGCCTAGACCCTGAGTCAGCCTCCTCACTGTCTCCCTGCCCCTGCCCTGCCCACCCACCCCCACATAGCAGGAGGGAGCCTGGGAACGCTGGAGTCCCATCGGGCCCTCCTTTGCTCAGAACCTCCTCACGGGCTCCATCTCACTCAGAGTGGAAGCCGAGCCCTCCCTGTGATTCACGAGGCCCTCATCACCTCCTTGCCCCACCTTCTCCCACTGTCCCCTCACTCATGACTCCTCACACACAGCAACCTCTGTCCTTCTTCGGGGCCATCGCACTAGCCATTCCCCTGACCTGGGATATTTCCCCCAAGTCTCCGCATGGTCATCCTTTTCATCACTCAGGTCTCTGTTCAAGCCTCTTCAGAGACCTTCTCCAACCACCCCGTAACACCCTCCTTTCTAACATAGGACATTTTATTTTCTTCTTCACCCTGATGACTCTCCAGAAATTATCTTATGTATTTATTTGCCGATCGCTTCCCTGGTAGCCTGAATCCATAAGGAAAATCTAGCCATGTTGTTAATCATTATATCCCCCATGTTGTTTAAAAAAAAAAAAAAAAGAATCTGACTCATTGAAGGTGTTGAATGGCCAGATAAAAGTATTATTATCACACTTTTACAGATAAGGAGAGAAGATTCGTGGAGTAAAACTGCCCAGGGTCACACTCTACAAACTTGTTGCTAGCATTCACGGAGCCCTTTCTATGAACATAGCACTGCGCTCAGTGGCTGTCACATATTTAATCATTTTGTCGAGTGGGTATGATCATTATTGCATCCTTGTTAAGGACGAGGAAACTTTGGTACAGAGAAGTAAGTAATTTGCCAGAGATCACACAGTTATTAGGTCACAGAGCTGGGATTTGAACACGGGCAGCCCAGCTCTGGAGCCCACAGTATTAACTATCATGCTACACTTCCTCCAAGGAAATATTAAGTCAATGGCAGATTCAAACCCTGGCCTGCTGCCACCAAAACTTCGCTTCTAGGCCACAACCCTCCACTGTCCACAAAAAGCTTACTTGGGCCAAAACAATCTTGGAAAAGAACAACAAAGTTGGAGGACTCAAACCGCCTGATCTGAAAACTTACTACAAACCTACAGTAATCAAGACTATGTGATACTGGTATATGGACAGGCATACAGAGCAATGGAACAGAATTACACCCAGAAGTAAACCTTTACAGTTATGGTCAAGTGACTTCTGACAAGGGTGCCAAGACAATTCATTTATACATATGGTAGTGGGATAACTGGACATTCATGCAAAAGTTGGAACCCCTACCTCACACCATACACAAAAAGTAACACAAAATGGGTCAGAGACTTAAATGTAAGAGCTAAAACTCTTAGAACACGCGAGTAAATCTTCATGACCTAGGCATAGCCTTAGACAGCACCAAAAGCACAAACAACAAAAGAAAATACTGATAAATGGGACTTCATCAAGGTTAAAAACTTTGGTGCCATCTTATGGTATGTGAATTCTATCTCAATAAACATAAAACCTTTGTCCTTTAAAGGACACCATCAAGAAAGTAAAAAGGCAACCCACACAATGTGACAAAATGTTTACAAATCATACATCTGATAAGGAACTAGTATCCATAATACATAGAGAAAGTTTACGATGCGACAATAAAAAGACAAATAACCCAGGTTGGCACCGAATTTGAATAGATATTTCTCCAAAGAAGATAGAGAAGTGGCCAGTGAGCATAGGAAAAGATGTTCAACATCACTAGTTATGAGGGAAATGCAAATCAAAACCGCAATGAGATACCCCCTCACACCCACATCTTTTGGCTATAACCAAAAGATGAACAAGTGTTGGTGAAGATTTAGAGAGACTGGAACCCTCATACGTTGCTGATGGGAATGTAAAATGGTGCAGGGGCTTTGGAAAACAATCAGGCAGTTCCTCAGAAGTGAAACAGTTAACATTTGACCCAGCAAGAGAACTGAAAACATATGTCCACACAAAAACTTGTACCACACATCTTTATAACAGCATTATTCATAATTGCCAAAAAGATAGATAACTCAGATATCTATTGATTAATGGATAAACAAAATGTAGCACATCCTTACAATGAAATATTACTCGGCCATAGAAAGGAAATACTGATATATGCTACAGCATGGATGAGACTTGAAAACATGCGAGTGAAAGAAGCCAGATACAAAAGGCTGCCTATTGTACAACTCCGTTGACATTTAATGTCCAGAATAAGTAAATTCATAGGAACAGGAAGGAGATTAGTGGTCTCCAGAAGCTGGAGGAAAGGGGTACAGGGTTTCTTTTTAGGGTGATGAATGTGTTCTGGAATTAGATAATGGTAATGGTTGCACAACTTTGTTAATATGCTAAAAACTACTAAATTGCACACTTTAACTGTTGAATTTATGTGAGTTACATCTCGATTTTTTTAATGGCAAAAAAAACCCACCAAGCTTACTTGAGCACCTACTATGTGTCTGGTGGGATACTGGGAATCTTCTTGAATCCTTAGGGTCCCCAGGGTCTGGTGTGCCACCACTATTAAAATGTTACAGATTGGGGAAACTGAGCCCACACAGAATGAGTTCACCTCTGCTGCACTCACCTCTCCACCGCAGGAGTAGTTGATCTTTAGGTAGTATGGGAAGCCCAGGTATTTCTGCAAGAAGAGGTTGGGCAAATGTCCAGAGCCCAGTGGGGTGCGGATCCATGACCTCTCCCATTCACCTGACCCCAGTCCCCTCACCTCGTTCTGGTCGGTGGGTGCATCCACCAGCAGGCTGAACACACTGTCCAGCGTCTCCAGGGGCTCTAGATCAAAAAAGCGGTCGCTCCTGCCTTCCTCGCCTACCGCCTCGAACTTGATCAGAACAACGTGCCAGATACACTCCTGGATATCCTCCTTCGCCCACAGCCTCCCCGGTGCCAATAGCACCGCCAGTAGTGCCCACATGGCCCGCAGGACTCGGAGTTTCGGCCACGCGGGGCCAGCAGGGTACATCGCGGGGCAGCGCGCAACGTGGCTCGAACCTGGAGAATGGGGGGGTCAACACCCGCCAGCAAGACTGCGCCGGAAAGCCGTCTTCTGAGATGCTACCACGCTCCTGAGCTTCCCCTGGCGCTTGCTCCTGGCCCCACCTCTGCTCAGACTTCTGGCCCCACCCCTGCTCTTTCTCCTGGTCCCACCCCTGCTCTTTCTCCTGGTCCCACCCCTGCTCTTGCTCCTGGCCCCTCCCCTGCTCTTGCTTCTGGCCCCGCCCCTGCACTTGCTTCCTGCTCCGCTTCTATTCCAGACTTCGCCCCTGACCAAGGTGCTGTATCTGCTCCTATTCTGGATCCCACCTCTACTATTAGTCCAGGTCCCTCCTCTACTGTTGCTCCTGGACACGCCCCTGCTCCTGGTTTCGCCTCGCCTCCTCGCTTCACCCCTTAACCTCGCCCTGTGGTTGTTCTTTGCTCCGCCTCCGCTCTGCATCTGGCCCCTACTCTTCACCGGGTCTCGGTTACTGTTTCTGACTTTGTCTGTGCCCCACCTACTTTCTCCAGTCCTGCTGCTCCCTCTGGTCGTGCACCTGCACTTGCACTTGCACCTGGTTTCGCCCCCACTTTTTGCCCCGCCCCCCCACATCTCTTCGCATCTCCCCTTTCTCCTGGCCCGGGCCCTACCCTGGTACCGAGTCCTGTATCTAGCCTCTCCCTTCTCCGGATCCTCGGCCCAGACCTTCCCCACGCCCCGCCCCTTTCCCTGTCCCCGCCCCTTTTTCTCTCCTGGAGTTTGCTCCTCCCTCTGCTTCCCCGCCTTGTTGCGCCCCTGTTCCTCGACCCATCCTAGCTCTTCGACCCGTTCCTTATCGACCCGCCCTTTCCCCTGGTCCTTGGAGAGCTGTTCTTCTCGATCCTGCCCCTCGCCCCGCCCCCTCCTAAAGCCACGCCCACCCCCCTTAGAGACCCTCTCTTTGCCTTGGGATCTCTTCTCGCCACTGGCCTTCCCTTCGCCCCGCGCCTTCTCCTCGCCCTGCACCTTTTTCTCCTTCCACCCCGGCGCTACCTTGTCGGTCAGCACTTTCTCTATCCTCACCTTCCCCCCGAGACGCGACACCTTTTCACCCCACTCTCTCTTTTCACGACACTTTTCCATGCCCTGGACAGCGACCGGCTCTACGCCCCGCCTCTTGCAGCTTCGCCCCTACTCATCTCTCCGCTTCTGGGCTTAGCCTTTCCCTGCTCGTCGCCCCGCCCTTTCTCCGCCCCTCCCCTCCCCTCCGATGCTCGGTCCCAGGACTCCCCTCCCCTCGCTTTGCCTCTCCCCTTCTCGCCTCCCCCCTCCCTCCCCTTCTCTCCGCCCCCCGCCCCCCGCATCCCTCCCTGGGTTGGCCCCAGGCACCTCCCTCTTCTCCCCGCCCCGCGGTACCAGTCACTTAGTTAAAACCGGTCAACCGTCACTTGGCCGCTCCAGTCCCGCCCCTCTTGCCCGGTTTCAAAATGGCCGCCCACACTTCCACAACCTACTTCCGCCTTTCGGGAGACCTGCCGGCCCCACGCGCCTGTCTCCACGGTAACGCTTGTCCCAACCGGCGCCTACGATTTGGTGGCGCGGTGAGAGCTGGGCTCAATACCCTGGTGCACGGGGCCTGGGGGGCTGAGGATGCTAGAGACAAGAGTCTGTGATAGGTCCTCAGGGAGCTCCCGCTGGTTGTTCTGGTAGCCCTTACTCGTCCTCTGCGCAATCGGGCTTTTGTATAAAAAATTCTCTTAAAAACACGTTTGATTTCCTTGTGGGAATGAATCCGACTGCGATTTAGCACCCTCCTCCTCTACAAAACACGGACGCAAGCAACCATCTCATGGAGTTGTGGGCAGTCTGGAGAGTGTCTGGCAGATAAATTCAGTAGATTAACAATTTTCACTTGTATTCTGATGCCTAACAGTTAAGGACTCAGACCATGACTTTTTGATGAACTGCAAGGCTGACTTTACCCTAAATCTATGATTTGCAAACTTTAGTGTGCATTAGACTCGCTGGAAGAGCTTGTTAAAACATGTTGTTGGGGGGCGCCTGGATGGCTCAGTCGGTTAAGCGTTCGGCTCAGGTCATGATCTCGCGGTCCGTGAGTTCGAGTCCCGCGTAGGGCTCTGTGCTGACAGCTCGGAGCCTGGAGCCTGTTTCAGATTCTGTATCTCCCTCTCTCTCACCCTCCCCCATTCATGCTCTGTCTCTCTCTGTCTCAAAAATAAAGGTTAAAAAAAATAAAAACAAAAAACATGTTGGGAAAAACAAACACACACACACACAACAGGTTGTTGGGCTTCACCCCCTCAGAGTTTGATTCAGTAGGTCTCAGATGAGGCTCGAGAAACCAATTCTGGCAAGTTTTCAGGTGACGCTGATACTGATGGTCTGAGGACCACACCTTGAGAAATAGTTCTCTAAGCCTTCCGCGTCTCCCCAGGACCTCAGGGAAATAATCCAGTTGGTTTCCAGAGCGCTGCATAATCTCATCCCTTTTCTTCTTCCCATCCAGCTCATCTCTGTTCTCCCTATAGACCTGTGCCCTCTACCGCCAGTCTTACAGAGGGACTTGAATATCCTTAATCAGCCTGTTCTCTCTCCTCCAGGCTGTGTTCCCCGCAGTAGCACCCTCTGGAACACTACTCCATACTTTGTCACTGGCTGACCACTTCCCTTCTCTGGCGTCTTGTCTGTAATATATGACCAGTCCCCATCCCTCCCCTGACCACACTAGGCCATGACTGCTTCCCAAGGAATCACAGGTTCCGTGAGGGCAAGACCTAGGGTTCTCTCCATCACTGTTGTTCCCAACTCTGTCCAACACAGCACAGAACAGATGTTCTATGTAAAGGACAGCTGATGGAAGTCTATCCCCACTGCCCCAGCCCCACAGGCCACAGAGGAGTGAATTCATCTGAGGGAAGAAACTCACAAGCTATGTACCTGAGCCCTTCTCCCCTCATGAACAGAGTCACAGAGGCTTCGGTGCAGGGGGCACCCCTCCCCACACCCCACTCAGGAATGCAGCCCTACCAGGGGGAGGTTCCTCTGTTAGATCAGCATCATTTATGTCAGCAAAAGATTGGCAAACACCCACATGTCCACTAGTGAGACGTTAAGGTAATTTATGGGATGTGTGTCCTAGAGGAGGCACTGCAGACATAGAAAAAGGATGTGAGACCTACTCGTATGTCTCAGGAATGATCTCCTAATTTTACTGGGTTGGTGATAAAAGCAAGGTGCAGAAATGAGACTAGTGCTAGAAAAAGTATATAAGGGTGCCTGGGTGACTCAGTTGGATAAGCGTCCAACTTCGGCTCAGGTCAAGATCTCCCAGTTCATGAGTTCGAGCCCCACATCAGGCTCTCTGCTGTCAGCACAGAGCCTGCTTTGGATCCTCTGTCCCCCTTTCTCTCTGCCCCTCCTCGGCTCACTCTCTCTCAAAATAAATAAACTTTAAAAAGTATATAAAAGATATAGATAGATATAGATAGATATGACTTATATAATGTAAAAAATTAAGGTGCAGAGATGAAGACAGTAATCATTAGCCAACAATTTATTGAGCACCAGACACTAGTCTGAGAGATTTACAGATATTAAGTTGCTTAACTCTCTAAGAAGTCCATGAGGTAGGTGCTGATATCATCTCATTTTACAGATTAGCAAACGCAGGCACAAGGAGGTGAAATCACTTGCCCAAAGTCACAGAGCTTGAGAGTGACAGAGTTAAGGCTTCTACCCAGGGACTCTGCCTGTAAAGTCTGCAATTATAACCACCTTATCATACTAGGTACCACCTGAATAGAGTGAAGGAAAAAATAAATGACACACACATGCACACACATGGATACTGCTGCTATTTGCCCAGAAGGCCTGAGAAATCGGTCAACACAGCCTGGGTGTAGGAGAAAGACTGACTTTCCACTGTACAGTCTTTTGTACCTTTTGAATTTTTAGCCTATGCTTCCTCCCTCCCCCCCCCCTCCCCCCGTGTGTTGGATTGAACAGGGCCTGGTTTCTTGTTCTAGAGGAATCTGGAAGGAGAAGCACTGAGGAGCAGAAGCAGATCACACAGGCACCTCCTGCAAGGTGAGAAGTGACTGCCTTCCCCAGCCAGCTGCTGACTTTAGCAGCAAGGTGGACCACGAAGAGCCAGGAAGCAGGCAAAGAGCTAGACAGCAGATGTCTTCTGAGCTCCTGGGGGACAAGGTGACCAACCAAAACTTTGCTCAGATCCCAGTCTTGCACTTCCTGTGTGACCTTGGGCAGGCTATTTAACCTCTCTGGGCCTCCTTTCCTCCACTGTCACATGTAGAAAATGTACCTAATAGAGTTGCTGAGAAGGTTAAATAAATTATGTATCAAGAGCTTGGAACAGCACCCTGCACATAGTAAGTCCTATGGGTTTTCTATCACTGTTAGTAAAACAATCTTGTGTAACTTTTTAGCATAATTGAACAATGGTGAATTCTCTTTAAATTTCTCTCATCTCTTATGGATTCTCCCTACTCTCCTGGTTTTCCTACTCCTCTATGGGTCTCCTTTTTCTGTCTCCTTTGTAAGCTCCTCTCTCTTGTGTGAGGACACCAGTTGAAAGGTCACTGCTGGGGCGCCTGGTTGGCTCAGTCGGTTGAGCATCTGACTTCAGCTCAGGTCATGATCTCTCGAGCCCCTTATTGGGCTCTCTGCTGTCAGCGCAGAGCCTGCGCTGTCCCCGCCCCCCCTCCCTCCCCCACCCCGCGCCCCAGATCCTCTGTCCCCCCTCTCTCTGCCCCTCCCCCACTCATGCCCTCTCTTTCAAAAATAAACAAACATTAAGGGAAAAAAGGGTCACTGCTTGCCATATGGGGCCTTCATGTTAACTAGAAAAAGAAGCCCCTTTCGGTCATCTTCAGCCTTGAACTTCAGCCCCTGTTTGTTTCCCCTCTGCCATCCGGACATCCCTTATGTCGTTCCCAACCTGCCCAATTGTACACGATGACCCTGACTGCCAGTTAATCAACATCTGCCCATTCTCCCCCTTCTGCCTTTCTAATAGAAGCCCAGTGCGGGGCGCCTGGGTGGCTCAGTGGGTTAAGCGTCCGACTTTGGCTCAAGTCATGATCTCACAATTTGTGAATTTGAGCCCTGGGTTGGGCTCTGTGCTGACAGCTCGGAGCCTAGAGCCTGGAGCCTGCTTCAGATTCTGTGTCCCCCTCTCTCTGCCCCCCATCCCCGCTCATGTTCTGCTCTCTCTCTCTCTCTCTCAAAAATAAATAAACAACAAAAAAGAAGAAGTGTTGTTCCCAGTGTTGTCCCCACATTCACCAGCCTCCAGACCGAAATCTCAGCCCCAGCCTCAGTTTCAGGTGGCAGGGGAATCCTGAGGCATCCGAGTTAATCATGGCGGTTCCATCACTCTGGCCAATGATTGGTTCAGAATGGGCATGTGAACTAATTTTAACCAATGAGATAGAGGAGGAAGTCTTTGGGGAGATGCACTTGGAAAAAGATTTCCTTGCTTCCAAAGGGACAATATGGGAGAGATGCCCCCCTCTTCTTGCACTAAAAGTTACTGTGTCTGGTTGTGATGCCCAGGCCTGTGGCGGTCACTTTGGGGCCATGAGAAGAGCCCAAGTGGAGCCAAGTCTTCAGCTGAGGGCTGCTGAACAAGGAGATTGGGAACCTAGGGCCCCAAGACCCTCCTGGAGCAGTGGATTGTCTCTTGCCCAGAGCTCTCCCCAACTCTGGTGATGGGCAATAGAAATCATCTCATTGTTTCAGCCAGTGCTGGTCAGGATCTTGTTCCTGCGGCCCAAAGTTCTCACTTTTTTTTTTTTAATGTTTCAAGTTTTTATTTAAATTCTAGTTAGTTAACATATAGTGTAATTTAGTTTCAGGAGTAGAATTTCGTGATGCATCGCTTCCATATAATGCCCAGTGCTCATCCGAAGTGTTTCCTTACTGACGTGAATATATAAATACCCAAAGGCTGACTTCTCAAGCTGGGTCTTCTCTCTTCCTCCCGCCCATGGCTGCCACACCCACACTCGGGGCCTCGGTTCCCGCATCTGTCTCCAGCCTCAACTACACCCCGAGGCTCTGCCCAGAGGTTCCTGTGACCTTCTGATGCCTTCCTCTGGATGTCCCTTTAGCCCCTCACACCCACCATGTTCTAAACAAGCCTCAGTGTCTCCCCTCAAACCTGTTGTCTTCTCCCAGGTTCCCATCTCACGGGCAGGTAACCATCCTGGGGCCTTTGCCTGGCCTTGTCCCTCCCAAGTCTGTAAGGCCTACACAAGGCCTGTCCACTTGACCTCCCGAGCATGACCTCCACTGCCCGTCTCCCCCTTTCCTCAGCCCTGCCCAGCCCCATCATCTCCCGCTCCGTTCCTGTCCCAGCCTCCCCTGTGCACCCGGCCCCAGTCTTCCCCTTCTGGTCCACCTCCACATAGCAGCTAAAGCCCAAACCTAACCATAGCCCTCTCCTGCTCAAGATCCTTCCATGGCTCTCTAGTAGCCTCGAGAAAGACGCCAAGTTCCCAAGCTGGTCATTTAAGGACACTTAAGATGCACGCAGGTCCACCGCTCCTCCTCTCCTTCCCCCGTTCACCCCATAGTCCAGTTGGAGTAAACCACTTGCCGGAAGCTGATATCTGACATGCTTTCCTCCCTGTAGACACACATGATTCCTTCTGCCTGGAATGCCTCCAAGTGTCCTCTCTTCCTGAATGCTATCGAGGTCCAGCTCAAACGCCCTATCCCCTCTGTAAGCTCCACGGGGCTTGGTAGGGGTAACAGTTGAGTAGAAGGGCCTGTGGCGCCAAGAACTATGACTGATGTACCATCTTGGAAGGAGGCAAATCTGGGGGCAGTATACAGAAAATCAGTCCCCTCTCAGCTCTGTGTCTAAGACAAGGGACCTCCACGCCCAGTGCCTCAGTGTCCTTATCTGTGGAAAAGGATGATGACATCATCTTCCTCGTGTGTAAAGAACCCTGAACGGAACCTGGCCAAAGAAAGCGTCCCAGCACAACACGGCAGCCTCTGTGAAGTCATCTTCGGAGTAACTACTGCGATCATTGCCATTTTACAGATGAGGAAAACTGAGAATCACAGAGGGGAAGTGACTGCCCGAGGACAGCGGCACGACACAGCTGAGTTGGGGTCTGAGCCCAAGCAGGCTGGCTCCAGAGCCCAGGGTACTCACGCAGTCGGTGCCCGGGAAACGGGAACAGCTGTTCCGGGGGCGTCCGTGCCATTCGGATCCTGTCTCAGCTTCCTGCCTGCCAGGCTGCTGAGGAGGGCTCTATGGCGCAGGCCCAACCCCCGCGCTCGCCACATGGGTCTTGCTCGCCAGGGACACTTGAGATAAAACAAGGTCCACCTTCTTCCCCTGACTACTCCTCAGATTTCAGGGCCGAGTTGTTAACCCTTCTTCTAGAAAGATCTCCCTGACCCTGCGGGCTGGATCGGCCAGAGTCCCCGTGCTTCCTCCATCCACCTCAGCCCTGCCCGCTCTGCCCGGGCCTTCTCGAACGCGCTGCCGGCCACCCTGCCCCCCCCTACCGCAGTCCTGCCTATTCTGGGTCGTCACTGTGTGGGGACAGGTCTGTCTACCTCGCTGGACTAGGAACCCGTGAGAGGAGGGCCCGGGGCCATCTCAACCACTGCAGTGTCCCTAGCACCGCTCAGCCTGGGGCCTGCTCACGGGAGGGGGTTGGGGATGAGTGGACGTATCGTTTCCATTTGACTAGACGAGGACATCCGCGCTCAGACAAGGGCAGCCGCTTGCCCACAGTGTAGTGACCAGTCGAGTGCCCGAAATGAGGTCTGAGCCCAGAGCCCGCTAGGAGGGGCAGGTGATGAGCGGCTGAGGGAGAGGCAGGTGGAGTCAGTAAGAGAATGAGACACAAGGAGAGTGAGAGGGAAGCCAGAGAGCCCAGGGGGTGGGGAGTGAGAGATGGGGCGGGGGGAAGAACGAGGCGGTGGCGGTGGAACCTGGGACAGGGACACGTCAAACAAAGGACGGCCGGCCGGTGGCAGTGCCTCGAGAGCTCAGGCACGCGCTCGCGGACGGTCCAGGACGGCAGCACCAGTCACGTGGCCCCCTCGGCCGCGGGCCAGGTCCTCCCGGCCTCGGCTACCTGGGGATGGAGGCGTAGTCGGCGTGGGAGCCGGCGGCCAGCTGCTGCTGCGACTCCGGCTGCGGGTCCACGATGTCCACCCGATCGTCGTCATCCTCGCCGGGGCTGGCGGGACAAGGACTGGGCAACAGGACGAGCTCCGTGAAGCCGTGAAGGTCGGACACGTAGCGGAATGTCTGCAGCACTAGCATCATGGCGACCAGGCCCAGGAAGAGGTAGGCTGCGGAGACGGCGGAGGGGCGGCGGGGGAACTCAGACCCCCGGGACAGGGCCGGGCCCCCCCGGGACAGGGCCGGGCCCCCCCGAGACCCTCCGGGACAAGGCCGTGCCCCACCCTCGGTCCCCGGCCGGCCGCTCTACTCACCTGTGACCAGCACCTTGTAAAGGGCCCGGTGGGGCTGGCCGGGGGCCTCTCCGGGCACGTAGTCACCCAGGCCGATGGTGGACAGAGAGATGAAGCAGAAGTAGAAGGCGTCCAGGAAGCTCCAGCCCTCCTCGAGGCGCGCGAAGATGGCAGCCGGCACCAGGAAGCAGGTGGTCACTACGACTCCCAGCAGGACCACCAGGTGCCAGCAGGCCACCTGCCGGAGGTCCCAGCCCCAACGCGTGGTCAGCCGGAGGAGGGGTGCGTGGGTCAGAAGCAGCGACAGGCGCTGGGCCGAGGACGTCAGCAGCAGCATGGTGGCCGGCACGCCCAGGAGCGCAAAGGCGATGGAAAAGGCCTTGCCCGCATCGGTCAGCGGCGTTGTGTACCCGTAGCCTGCGGGAGCAAGGGGAAAGCCTTCTGTCCGCCTGGCACCTCCGTTTGGGAGTCCGCGGCCACCCTAAAGCGACGCTTAATCTCACCCTGGAAACTGCCCCTCCCACAGTCTCTCATCTCAAGTGATGGTGATGAGGGAACACAGGGCAGGCCGAGGGCCGAGTACAAGCTAGCCTACCTGCCCTCCCCCCCCTGCCGCTAGGGGGGTATGTGTGATATTCCTTGGACGCTCCAGGCTACCCCGAAACAGGAAAGGACAAAAATCAAATGGTTAAACTGGGAAGAGTCTCCAACAGTTTATAAGAAAGAGGCAATCCCATCAATGGCCTAAAGTTCAGGAACTCCCTACTGTCTTAATGTTAATGCTTTGCTGGAGGGAAAAACAACCTTGGCTTGACAATAGCTAGGCCTCCAGTAAGCGGTGAGTCTTCCTTAGCATATGAAAGTCTCTTTGGAAACTTCCCTTTTGACTTTACCTCCCCCAAGTCCATGGTATATAACCAGTTAGCCTAACTGCCCATGGGTCCTGTCCCTGTACTTTAATGAAATCACCTTTTTGTACCAAAGATGTCTTCAAGAATTCTTTTTTGGCCATCAGCTCCAACCCCCTCTCCCATCACCCTAAAACTTCATCAACGGCACATCCAACCCTCCACTGCTCAGGCCGTGAGCCTCGTGTCCTTGACGCTCTCACTCACATCCATATTCCACCTGTCAGTGAGTCCTGTTGTCTTAAACTTCATATAGATCTTGAACCCACTCGCTTTACCGCACCTCAGTCCCATGGCCCCACCTTGGGCCTGTCTAATCAGCAGCCTTCTCCCTGGTCTCCCTTCTCCCCAGACCTTTGCCAGGAGTCTGTTCCCCACACACAGCCAGAGGGACCCGATGAACACCTGAGTGAGGTCATGATCCTCCCACACTTAGAGCCCCCCTTTGGCTCCATCCCACTCAAGTAAAAGGACATCATGACCCACAAGACCCTGCACACGATCTAACGAGGCAGCACAGCTCCCACCTCAGGGCCTTTGCACTGACTGTTCCTTCCCCCGTGGAAAGCTCTTCCCCCAGGGCTGGTTCCCTCTCCTTCCTTCAGGTCTTTGCTCAAATGTCAGCTTTTTCAGTGAGGCCTCCCCTCCCTCACCACCTTACCTGAACTGTTATACCTTCTTCCCTAACAGTTGTTATTTTTGGTTTGTGTTCATAGCACTTCAACCTTCTGACATACTATGTGGTTTCCTTATTTGCTTAGTGTCTCCCCACTAGGGTGCAGCTCCAGGAGGGCAGGGGCTTCTGCCTGTTTTGTTCCCCGCCATAGCCCTGGTACCTGGCACATAGTGGGCACTTGATCAATAGTCAAAATAATGAATGAAGGGTGCAGGCTCTGGTTTGGCTCAGAGCCTTAGTATCTCTTTCTCTAAAATGTGTGTGCCAAGTCCCACTGGGTTACCGGAGGACTGCGGGAACACAGGAAGGTTAGCGTGGGTGTGAGTGCTGCAAACAGAAAGATGGGGACACCTGGGTGGCTCAGTGAGTTGAGCCTCCGACTTCCACACAGGTCATGATCTGACAGTTCGAGAGTTCAAATCCCACATCAGGCCCAGTGCTGACAGCGTGGAGCCTGCTTCAGATCCTGTGTCCCCATCTCTCTCTGCCCCTCCCCAACTTCTTCTCTCTCTCTCTCAAAAATAAAAAAACATTTTAAAAAATTATAAAAAAAAAAACACAAAAAAAACCCCCAGAAAGATGATAAAGGGGAATTCAGGTGTTGGAGATACCGGCTTACTCTGGCAATGTATAATTTAAAATCTCTTTTTATTTGGGGCGTCTGGGTAGCTCAGTTGGTTAAACGTCTGACTTCGGCTCAGGTCATGATCTCGTGGTCTGTGAGTTTGAGCCCCACGCCCAGCTTCACGCTGACGGCTCGGAGCCTGGAGCCTGCTTCCGATTCTGTGTCTGCCTCTCTCTGCCCCTCCCCTGTTCATGCTCTCCCTGTCTCTCAAAAATAAATAAATGTTAAAAAAATTTTTTTTTCAAATAAAATCTCTTTTCATTTTACAAAAAAATCAAACCAAAGGGTCAGAAGTGTGACTGGGGTGGTAAGGGCCCTGGTTTACGGTGACAGTAAAACGTCTCGCCCCAAAGACCACAGATTCAACCCTGTGATTAATGAAAATGTGGAAACACCCCACACAGGAGCAGACATTCATCTGCGCCTGTCTTCCATACAAAAAGGTCCCTGGTTTTGATATACTCAAAAGAACTGAGGGGTGCCTGGGTGGCTCAGTGGGTTAAGCATCTGAGTCTTGGTTTCGGCTCGGGTCTTGATCTCACATTTCATGGGTTCCAGCCCTGCATTGGGCTCTGCACTGACAGTGTAGAGTTCTGTGTCCCCCTTTCTCTCTGCCCCTTGCCCCGCCCATGCGCACGCAAGCTCTCTCTCAAAAATAAATAAACATTTGGGGCGCCTGGGTGGCGCAGTCGGTTAAGCGGCCGGCTTCAGCCAGGTCACGATCTCGCGGTCCGTGAGTTCGAGCCCCGCGTCAGGCTCTGGGCTGATGGCTCGGAGCCTGGAGCCTGTTTCCGATTCTGTGTCTCCCTCTCTCTCTGCCCCTCCTCCGTTCATGCTCTGTCTCTCTCTGTCCCAAAAATAAATAAATGTTGAAAAAAAATTAAAAAAAAAATTTTTTTTTAATAAAAAAAAATAAATAAACATTTAAGAAAACTTTTTTAAGTAAGCACATTCTGACACATACTACAACACGAATGAACCTTGAGGACATTATAAGTTAAACAAGCTAATCACAAAGAGACAAATACTATAGGGTTCCACTTGTCAGAGGTGCTTAAAGTAGGCAAATTCATAGAAACAGAAAGATTAGAATGGTGGTTGCCAGAGGCTGGGGAGAGCAGGAAATGGGGAGATAATTGTTTGACTGGTATCGTTTCAGTATGTGTGTGTGTGTGGTTTTTTTTGAGTAAGCCCAACGTGGGGCTTGACCTCATGACCCCAAGAACCAGAGTCCCATGCTCTACGGACTGAGCCAGCCAGGTGCCCTGTAAGTTTCAGATCTGCAAGATGAAAAGGCTTCTGGAGATGAATAGTGGTGACGGTTGTATGACAATATGAATGTACTGAATACCACCGAACTGTCCACGTAAAAACGGCTAAGACGGTACATTTTGTTATGTATGTTTTACCACCATTTTAAAAAATTGGGGTAAAAAAGAATCCTCTGGGTCTTGCTGGACACATGGGCACCTAGGATAAAGACATCCCCCCTGTGCAGCTCGACATGACTCTGTAATAATTTCTGGTCGATGAGTTATACATGAGAGAAGCAAGCAACTTCTAGGAAGTGTCCTCAAGCGCCTGGGTGGCTCAATCGGTTAAGCGTCTGACTCTTAATTCCGGCTCAGGTCGTGATCTTGTGGTCGGTGAGTTCGAGCCCTATGTCGGGCACTTCACTGACAGTGCAGAGCCTGCTTGGGATTCTCTCTCTCCTTCTCTCTTTACCCCTCCTTTCTCTCTCTCTCTCTCGCTCAAAATAAATAAACTTAAAAACAAGTGTCCTTTAAAAGCGGAGAATGCCTATCCCCTTTCTTTCCTCCCTCCTCCTGTTGGCTGGGACATAGACATGAAGGCTGGGGTTGAGCAGCCATCTTGGACCATGAGGTGACCTTGTGAATGGAAACTACACAGAGGAGCACAAGGGTCTCTAATGATGCAGCACCGTTCCAGTCTTGGACCGACAACCTTGAATATGAGCCAGAAACAAACATTCATCTTTTTAAGCAACTGTTATGTGAGGTTTATCACCTCACATATGGCTCCAACCTTCATTAATTACAAGGATTTGCATGGAGAAACTCCAGTGGCCCAGCTGAAATGACAGGTTTGCTAATGACACAAAAACCTTATAAACAGAGACATCATGGAGTTAGCATAGAATGGAGGCTGTGAGCCTCAAACTGACTACCTCACAGAGCAGAGTCCAACTCAGCGCTTTGCCATTTATTCCCTGTGTGACCTTGGCCAAGGAGTTTCTTCCCTCAGAGCTTCAGTTTGCTCCGAGTACCGCAAAATGGGCTCAAAACAATCCCTTTCCTCAAGCACAGTTGCAATAATCCTTCCAGGCTGGAACTGGGCATAGCACTTAGCAAGGGCACGGAAAGAGTTAGCATGACTGTAACGCTCACTTCCTCTCTCCCGTTCCCAGTTCCCAGTTCCGGGTGGGCTGACTCTTCCACCCCGGCCTGGCCTCAACCGCAGCAAGCCTGCCTGGATGGATTCCAGGCCCCAGGTCTTCCTCCAAAGACGCTGGCCTAAGGCAAAACCAGAGACGCTGTGGTTTTTACCTCTCTAGATAAATCCAGGCCTCCTGGCTTCACCAACAATGACAATGATAGCCAAGGCTCAGTAAACCTCAGGTATTACCAGCACCGCAAGGACTCCCTCCTTGACCAAACGGCAGCCAGGTTCCTCTGAGCTCTCTTCTTGACTGGGCCCGGTTTTAGCAGAGATCCTAAGCCAGTTTACTAAGAATCCCCCTCCCCTTGTGTCGCCTCTTGGTAACTTTTCTATCCACTGACCCCTCACTCCACTCTTGGCTCTAAATCTCCAGCTGTCTCTGCTATATTCAGAATTGAGGTCAGTCTCACTCCCCTATTGCAAAAACTTACCATTTTTTAAAAATGTTTGTTTATTTTTGAGAGACAGCAAGTGGGGGAGGGGCAGAGAGAGAGGGGGAGACAGGGAATCCCAAGCAAGTTCTGCTCAGTGTGGAGCCCGACGTGGGGCTTGATCTCACAAACCGTGAGATCATGACCTGAGCTGTGATCATGACCTGAGACGAAATCAAGAGTTGGACACTTAACCGACCGAGCCATCCAGGGGCCCCAGTAACTTACCATTTTTAACAAGTATCAGAATAAACTTTTGGGGACACCTGGGAGGCTCAGTCAATTAAGGTTAAGCATCTGCCTTCGGCTCAGGTCATGATCTCATGGTTCCTGAGTTCAAGCCCCACACGGGGCTCTCTGCTGTCAGCACGGAGCCTGCTTCTGATCCTCTGACCCCTCTCTCTCTGCCCCTCCACCACTCGTGCTCTCTCAAAATAAATAAATAAATAAACTTAAAAAAAAAAAAGAATAAACTTTTCTTTCACAATACACAGGAATATCAGCCTTCTTCACGCAAGCCTACGAAACCTAGCATGGTGTACTGGTTAAAAGCATGGGGCTCTGAGGCCTCATGGCCTCAGTTCACATCTCTCTACGCCTTCCTAGCTGTGTGGTCTTGGGCAAATCATCCAACCTCTCTGGGCTTCAGTTTCTACTGCTGAAAAAGTTTCTACTGCAGTTTCTACTGCCGCAAATGGCACCTGCCCCACAAGGCTGCTGCACTGACCTAGTTAAAGCCCGTGTGTGCTAAGTATTCTATGGATTTCACTACTACTGTGAGGTGGGGAGTGTGGTCGATGATCTCCATTCAAGAGATGAGGGGGGACACTGAGGCCCAGAGGAGCAGCAGCTGAGTGGGAACCGAAGCCAGCATGTGCCTGCCTTGAGTTTGGCTTCTGCACCTGTCCTGCCTGGGGCGACTTGTCAGAAGCCAGGATCTGGGAGGAGGCAAAGGGAGACACTGATGTGACCAGTGAAGCCCAGAAGCAGGTCGGGCCGGCCCGGCCAGCTTGGTAGAAGAGAGTCTGGGAGAAGCATCCTGGCTCTGCTGTCTGTGGTCCTGGCTTGCTGGTCCACACAATGGGCACCACACAATGGGTGGCACCAAAGGTTAGGCCACCTGCTACTTCCAGCAGGAAGGGGAGTTAAGAGTCTGGGCCTGTCGCAGTCTCCTCCCCCAGTCCAAATCCCCTGCAGAGACAAAGAGGAAGTTTGGGGGCTAGGTAAGGGCAGGGGGGAGGACCCGCAGAACCTGACAATAAAGGAATTTCCCAGGTCTGGGCAGGAAGCAAGAAGGGACTTTCAGGGTAGGGCTGGGGGGGAGGAGGTCGGTTCCATCTGGTGGAGGCAGGGGGGACGGTGGTGTTCTGAGAAGGGGATCTGGGGAGCCCCAGTGCCCTGGTTTGAAATGGATCCTGTTTTGGGCTGGCATCCTGAGTTCAGAGGAAGGAGGGGACAGGCACCAGTGGGGACATCTTGTGAATCACAAATGGGACCAGGACAGGAGTCGTCAGGCAAGGGGGCTTCTGAGCCCAAGGATGCTTGAGGGGACCTGATGCAGGTTGACAGTGCTAAAGGGATGATGGGAGGGGACGGGTGTCCCAGGTCCTGGCAGAGAGTGTGAAGGGTGGAAAGCAGTAATGGTCATGAGTGGATATTGGGGAGGGTTCCAGGGTGCTGAGGTCCTGGAGCATCCTTGATAGAAGGGAGAATTTCAGGCCCAAAGCAGGCTGGGGCAGTGTTGGGGTGGAGATGGAGGTCCCATTTGTGGGTCTGGAGAAGACTGGAGGGGTGTCAGATCTCCAGAAGATTCCCATTCTTAGGCAATCCAGGGTGGGCAGGGGAGTCTCAGGACAGGGGTAGCAGGTATGGAGAGCACAGTCCCTCAGCTGGCCTCCTGTGGAGGGGCGTGTGTGAAGCAGGATGCGGCTCTCAAAGACAGTGTGGGCAGAGGGCGCTGGGGTCCTTGGGAGAAGGTCCAGGTGGCTCTGGGGCTCTTACTGAGGGGTACAAGGGTCCAGAGAGTGGTGAGAGTCTCATCTAGGGGTTCTGGTGTTCAAAGAGGCTCCTATGGAGAGTCTCTAGTTTGGAAAGTGCTAGAAGTTTTGCTGGAGCTGGTTTTGGGACTGGAGAGGTGGAAGTCCTGGCTGACCAGCTTCTGGTTGGAAGGTCACTGGCCCTTCCTGGAGGTGCTCTAGCTCCCACCATGACGGGTCCCTCTCATACATCCACAGTTGGGAGCTGCTGAATTGGAAGTCCCAGGTACAGAGGGAATGGGGGTGGCCCTTCTGGGAGGAAAACCCTGCCTTGGAGGCTCCCAGTACAGGGGAGATGTCAAGATGGAGGGGTCCTGTGTCTGCAGTCAGGGCTGCCTGCTAGGGAGTATGGATAATATGAGGATGAGGGTGGTCCTTGGTCTGGAGGAGGATGGGGGCCCTTGCTGGGGACTGGTCCAGGTCCAGAGGGGTTGGAAATCACCGACCCGGGGCCCTGGTCCTTGTTGAGGGGTCTGTTCTGGAAGTAAAGTCTGTAGTGATGGTGCCCTGAGAGGGTGTGGAGATTCAGGGTCTTCGCTGGGGCACCAGGGTCAGGAGGGGGCTGGGGTAAGATTTCCCAAGGGGCATCCCCGAAGGACCTATCTGGAGAATCAGGAGATAGTGTTGGAGGGAATGGCGGTCTGAGCCCAGAGAGAAGGGCAGAGGTCCTTGTGTGGTTGAGGTCCGGGTCCAGAGGGGGAGAGGGTCTCAGGTGGACGGTCTTGGGTCTTCGCTAGAGGTCTCTGAAAGTAGTGCTAGGCCCAGAGGGGACTGGACGGATGGAGCTCCAAGGGGTTTCGGGCAGAGGAATGGGGTCCCAGATGCTCCCTGGAAGGTACTCACTCTGAGGGCAGCCCTAGTCCAGGAGGGAACTGGGACGGGGGAGGTTTCCTGTTGGGAGGAAGGGCTTGGATGGGGGCTTCCCAAGGGAGGCAGATCCCACCGGTGTGGGTCCTGGATCCTCGTTGGGGGGGGGGGGGGCCGATTTCCAGGGGATTCTAGTTCCAGAGCGGACTGCGAGTGATCCGCTGGGGTAAGAGTATTTCGTGATGACTCCCGGGTCCCCAGGTGGGGCGGCGCTCACGTACCCACGGTGGTGACCAGCGTGCTGGCGAAGAAGAGAGCGGAGGCAAAGTCCCAAGCGGGGTCGGAGTTGTTGGCGGGCCCCGAAGCGTTGGCGAGAGCGGCGCGTCCCAGCCGTCCGGCCGCCAGCACCCTCTCCACGAAGGCGTCCAGGGCGGGAGCGGCCACACACGGGCTGCGCCGCAGCAGCTCCGCGCGCAGCGTCTCCAGCTCGGCCCGGAGGCGAGCTTCGTGCGGCCGCTCCAGCCACGACACCAGCAGCGCGCCCAGCACTAGGTACACGGCGTAGGCCGCCAGGGCTCCGGCCAGGAGTGCGCCCCGCCGCATGGCGCCCGCCGCGACCGGCGCTCGCACGGCCCCCGCCGCCCCGCTGACGTGGCCCCCTCCTCCGGGCCGCCAGGAGCCCAGCTTCAGTTCCGGCAGTGCTCGAGGCGCGGCTGCTAGCGCCCCGAAGAGGAAGAGGGAAAAGGAGGGGGGCGGGGGTGGAGGAACGCCCCGCCTCCGGTAAACTGAGGCACGCCCCAGCGCCAGGTGTGAGGGCGGAGCCGCGCGTTCCCGGACCCAGGAGTCCAACGGGACGGGAAGGGCGGAGGAGGCGGGGGGGTTCCTCCATTCCCTCCATTCCTTCCCTCTCTTCCGCCCAGGAGTCGCGGCTCCCTATGTTAGAGAAAAGCCTAACTTTTTTCCTCTCGCAGACCGAGAAGTTGCTCCCCAACTCCTCAGGGCCATCGCGCCGGGCGGCAAAGATCGCGCACTGCATCCAGGCTCGTGGTTGAGGGGACAAGAGGACAAACTGAAATCCAGTCCTTGCTCCATTCGCCACGTCGTGCTCTGGTTGCGTCCACCCGGAGGGGACGCTTGTATAATGAGGGACACCACAGAGGCAGGCGTCGTCTGTGCCCCCATGGACGGAGTGGGGTGCCTTAGCTCAAATCTTTGCTCAGCGCCTACTTTGTGCCTGACCCTTTGGTGAGTGATGCTGGGAATACAGCAGCGACCAAGACAGTTCTAGTCCTTGTCCTCAAGTTCTAGACGTTGCCCTCAGGGGGCTCTCAGCTCTCGGCCCCTGTTGCTGCTTCAACAGAGCCACAGCCCAGAGGGTCAGGTGTGTGATCAGGGAAGCACAGGAGAGTAACTGGAGCTGGGATGGGGGAAGCCTAAAGGACTGTGGAGCCCACAGGAACCCAAAGAGGTAACCTGATCCAGTTTGGGGAGGTCAAGAAAACTACCGGAGGAAGGGGATATCTGAGCTGAGACATTAAAGGTAATTTGGTTAAAAAAAAAAAAAAGTTAGGGGCACCTGGGTGGCTCATTCAATTGGGTATCCAACTCTTGATGTCAGTTCAGGTCTTGATCTCAGGGTTGTGTGTCTCAGAGCCCGTGTTGGGCTCTGTGCTGGGTGTGGAGCCTATTTAAAAAAAAAAAAAAAAGGTGAATATGAGTGAGCGGGGGTCTCTGGCAGAACCAGAATCACACCTCTGTTTAAGGGGAAAATTTTCCTTCCCCGTTCCCTGTTTGTTCCTCACATCCCCCTCCAGCTGTAACTCAGCACTCTCCCTTCAGGCCTTTGGAGGGCAGCCAGGATCCCCACCACATCAGAATGGCAGAGGAGTGGGGCTTAGCGCCCAGCTCAGACACACCCTAGCTGGTTCTATTTATGAAACTGTGGCAGTTCTAGGGGCAGAGCCCAACTTGAGGCTGACAACCCACAGGAAGAGACACTTGATAATAAAACCAGTAACTGTAGCTGCCAGTGATCAAAGACTTACAATATGCCGGGTCCTGTGTACACAGTGGGCTTGTACTGAATCCTCATCCTCTCCTATATTATGCCCATTAAACAGATGAGAATATTTAGGCTTAAAAATGGACTAATCCCAAAACTGGTAAGGGGTAAATATGAGGCCAACGGGAAGCCAAAACACTTGCTTTATTAATAAAATGCTGTGAACATTACAAAATAGTCACGGAAGAACTTAGAAGGGAGAACTGAAGGTGAAGAAATGGTAGTGGAGCCAGAGGGATAGATGCTACGCCACAGGTGCAGAAGGGGAATGGGGGAGCCTCACTCATGTAAAAGGACCGCGAATGAGCCAGGACTCATAACTGAGAAACCAGAAACAGTCCTCAAGTTTCCTAGAAAAGACAAGATCTCAGAGGAGGAAAGGGAAAGCCACAGTAACAGGGACGCTTGCTGACATCCTTCTGGAGTGCTACCACTGCCCAGAAGTCACTTCTACCATTATTTTTGCCTGAGATAAGTGGAGGAGACCGAGGGACAGAAAAGGGGGAGACTGAGGGACAGAGAGAAGACTGAGGAAACCTAACTTTTAAGGCTCCTCACTGGCGGGTGTGTGTGATGTGTTGCTGGAGGTTGCAGAGTGGTTTTGGCAGACAGGGGAAGCCAGGTCACAACTCAAGAGCATTTTTATGAATCTCTGGGTAAATGTCTAAAGATGCCTCCAAAGAAAGACCCCTGGTTCTTCCTACCTGACTTATTGGGTGTCCTCTTCTCACTCTATGTATTCACTTTAATACAAAATTAAAATTGTAATTTTAATTGTACAAGCGTAAGAGTCTGCATAACTCCTCTTAGGCCCTCGAGAACACAAATGGATCTCTCCTCTCCTACTCCACACCCTTTTCTGGCTCTCCAGTGCTCTCTGTGATCCAAATTGAGCGTCCGTCTATATAGAGAACTCCATTTCCCAGAAGTCTCCTCTCCCGATACCTACATTTCTCGTCATGCGCGAGACCGCCTACTCCTGGATTGTCCTCGGCTCCGCCCACCTACCCGTCTTAGTGCTGACTCTCGCCTTACACCACGGGTCTCCGCTCCCCGCCTCTTGCCCGCTGCCAACTGGTCCAGGCCTCCGCGAGGGGCGTGGCCTCTATGCGATCGTTATGCCTATTGGCTGTCGCGCCGTCGCTGGGGCGTGGCTACGGGAGCCGGGCGGGCACATTTCGAACAGCGGCTGGGGCGGTGGCGGCGGCGGCAGCGGCTGCGGCGGTGAAGGATGCACCCGGCGGGCTTGGCGGCGGCGGGGACGCCCCGGCAGCGTAAGTGGCGTACGTGGCCGGTTGAGGAGATCGGGCGGGCTGGCGGGGGGCGTGGCGGGGCTGCCGCGGCAGTTGGCGAGGTCGCTGCAGGTCGGAGGTCACGGGGTCAGGGATCTAGAGCTTCAGGGTGTGCACAGCGCTAAGATGCCAGGTCCGGGTAGGGGGCGCGTTGGGGTCGATTCTTCTTTTCTTTAGGAAATTCCTTTGGAAGAAAACTTTGGGCGGGATAATGTGTGGTGTGCAGGAAAAGACGACTTTCATTCATTTGCAGTTAGCGAGCTGCCTTCTCCCCACCCTTCCGTGGCCTCCGGCTGTCGCCCACGCTCCGTAGGACAGCGTTCAAGCCCTTCGTGAGCTCAGAGGGCCATGTTTACTTCTCACATAAGATTTGAACCTATATATCTCAGACTGTTCACCCCCTCTTCCCGTTTTTCTCAATTTGTATCTCTCTTTAAGTTCTTCTTCATCTCCGTGACTGTGCGTACATCTCATTTATTCTTTCAGCATGTCCTGCCTCAGCTCCCCTTGTGCCAGGCCCTTTGCTGGAATTTGGGTACCTGGTAGTAACTAGCATAGCACTAGTCCTTGTTAACTTACAACTCAGAGTTTAGTGGTGAGGCAGACACTAAACTCGGAACAAGCAAGTCAGCAAGAAAATCTGGGGAGTACTTAGGGCTGTGAAGGGAATAATCCAGGATGTGATGGGGGTTCAGAGGCACCATGTGCTCATTCCTGTCTTCAACCATAATGATAAGGTGCCTGGCTGGCTCTGTGGTGGGTGTTGCCGGGGCCACGGCAGTGCCCAGACAGCCTTGGTTCCTGTCCTCATGCACTACCAGTAGAAAGCAGAAGACAGCGGCAGTTTAGAGTGATGGTAACCTGATGGGGGAAGCACAGGCAGAGGGGTCAGGGCCGGGATGGAGGGATTGTGGTAGTCCGCGTAAGGTGTGTGACCCAGGCTGGGCGTGTCAGTGATGCCTCCTGAAAGAGGTATGTCTTGTGAGGAATTCGACCGGAGAAGGGGGTTTGTGGTGGGAAGGAAAAGCGTTGGAAGCTTGCACCCAGTAAACAAGTGGACAAATGTATATATAGTTAGCAGATGTGGTAAATGCTCAGAAGGGAAAAAAGAACGCTGGATATTATGAGAACAAGGTGAGGCTGGTGCTTTCTACTGAGGAGTGAGGAAGGTCTCTGCAAAGGAAACACTTGAGCTGAGGCCTGAGTGCTCTTTTGACAGGTGTTAATCGTGGGCAGATGTTCCAAAGGGATAGCCGTGCATGTTCAAAAGTCTGTGTGGGCCAGGAGCTTGGCAGAGTCAGGGCCCGAGAGGCCAGAGCGACCGGGCACTGTGAGCCCCAGGAGAGGTAGCAAACCAGGGTGGTTGGCGTAGCTGGGTCATGCGTGTGGCTTTTATTCTCAGCACAGTGGGGACTGATCTTCGGCAGCGGACATGAAATACTCTTTCGCGTTTAAAATCTGGCTGCTGACGGAGAGAAGGTTGGTGGGGCAAGAATAGGCAGGGGGACCTGGTAGGAGGACATCTAAGTCAGGCTCAAGATGACAAGGTCTGAAAAGGGAGGATAAGCACCGAGCCACAGTGGGCGAGAACCAGCAACTCGTCGGTTGCATGTCAGAAAGAAGGGGAGTCAGGGGCTTGGACACTGACATGAGCCCCCAGGGGCAGCCAGAGGGCATGGTCAGGAACTGGCCACACATGGAAGTGGAGCCAGGAGAGAAGTGGCAACTGGAGACAGAGCCCAGGGCCCAAGGCACACGTGGGTGGGTGGGGTTCCTCTAGGTGAGAGGCAAAGCCAGAAGGGTGGAAAACGTGGCCGCATGTTTCAGAGAGCTGAAAATAAGCCGAGGCTGGAGAGGGACCCATCCCGAGACCGTCAGCTCCGCAAATGCAGGAGTTTTTGTCGTTTTGATTAATTTTTTAAGTTTATTTATTTTGAGAGACAGAGTGCGGGAGGGGCAGAGAGAGAAAGAATCCCTAGCAGGCTCTGCGCTGTCAGCACAGAGTCCAGAGTGGGGCCCAAACCCGTGAACTGTGAGATCATGACCTGAGCCAAAACCAAGAGTCAGACGCTTATCCGGCTGCGCTACCCAGGTGCCCCAGGAGTTTTTGTCTTTTTGATCATTGCTATATCCACCATGCCTGCAGCAGAGCCTAAGACATAGGGGTGCTCAGGAGGTGTTTGTGGGGCTCAGGAAAGAGAAGGAGTTAGGTACAGTGTCTCAGAAACCAAGGGAGCAGAGAGTTGGAGATTGGCATTTGGGATAGTGGCATCGAATGCTTCCGAGGGCCTGGGTCGGATGACAGTGGCTAACAGTCTTGGCCCGGCAGTGCAGAGGGGTGTTTAGGAGGCTAGTGGGGCCAGAACCCCAAACATCAAGGGCTTGGGGAGTGATGGGGAGGGAAGAAGGGCTTGCACCAAAACTTTCAGAAGTGGGAGAGGGGAAAGGAGAGTGGGCCTTGGGGATGAGGGGCCAGGCCAGTGCTGCTTGCTGTGGGATTGAGCACACCTGGGTCTGTTTTCAGGCTGCAGATAACTGAGAGGAAGAGTTGAGGGACTAGTAATCCATAACAGGTGACAGGAACTGACACTTTTTATGTGCCAGGCCAGGAGCTGAGGAGTCTATAAGTGTCCCTTGGCCTTGGGCCATTGACTCTGTTCTACAGAAGAGAGAACTGAGGTGCAAAGCCAGGACACAGATTATTGGATTTCTCTCCCCCAGTAACCCTCTTACCCTTTCCCTGTGCCCACAAGGGCACCCGGCACATAGGGGGAGCTCCGTAAGTATCTGCTGTTGGTGGCATTGCTTGCGGTTGAGGAACTGGGGCCCCAGAGCCAGAGTGCTGGGTTCAAATCCGCCCTCTCCATATTCCCCTTCTCTTCCCTCTTCTTTACCCTACCCTAACTAAGCCCACCTCCAGCAGGCCCCATCCCTACCCCCTCCAGAATCTGGCCAGAAGCAGCCCATCCCCCTCCCCATCACTGTCCCACCCCTCCATCCCGATTCCCATCCTGCTCCCATACCTCTCCCTCCTCCCCTCTTCCTGCCTCCCACCCCAGTCTGTTCCCCACAGGAAGCCAGAGGGACTTTTTCCAGACCTGACACCCGGCTCTGCTTCATACCGTCTGAGTGACTTTGGGCAAGGGCCTGAACTTCTCTGGGGCTCGCTTTTCCTGTCTGTCAAATGGGGACAGTGATAGTACTGGCACAAAGTGGGGCTGCCGTGAGGACTGAATGAATTCATCCGCAGTGCTGAGCACACAGCCTGGTATGTGCTGAGTGCTGGTGCGTGGTTCAGTTACTTTCCTAGCTATCAGGCCCGCCTGGGCTAGACTCTTGCTCTGTCACTCACTCAGTGTGGCCCTTTGCACAAGTCACTTCCCCTGGCTGAGCCTCGGTTACCACATCTGTGATGTGGAGATAGCCTCTTACTTCGCGGGGTTTTGTCAGGCACCTCCCTAGCCCCGTGTTAGGGGCGAGGGGTTCATGCATGAACAAGACGAAGCTCCGCCCCTTGGAGGCACACATTTTAGTGGGGAGACAGTGAACAAAATAAAACAGCTAATATGTCAGCCGGCGCTGAGTTCTCGATGTAAGTGAAGCAGGGAAGGGGGTGGGCGGCAGGGGATGTCCCTGCTGCCAAGGGACATGCGGTTGTAGACAGGATGGTCGGGTGGGAAGGCACCACAGAGCCAAGACCTGGCGGAGGGGAGGGGGGAAGCATCCAGGCAGAGGAATGGCCGGAGCAGAGGCCGTGAGGTGGGAGCGGGCCTGGCGTTTCCGGTGAACATTGAAGCCCGTGTGGCTGGAGCGAACAAGTGAAGGAGGGCATGAAGGGAGACACAGAGACCTTGTTGGTAAGAGGCTTGGTACAGGATTCTGTACACAGTAGGCCAAGTACATAGTAGCCATCAACGTATCGTCACTGTTATTTGGATGGACACATGACGGGCAGACAGAGCCTGCCTGCACTTGACTGGGTGGCCCATCTGACACCAAAACCAGCGCCTCACTGCCGCGAGAGGAGAACACCTGCAGAATGAGTGAGGCTCCCCACTCTTCCCCTGCAGCGTCAAAGCGGAGGATCCCGGTGTCCCAGCCGGGCATGGCTGACCCCCACCAGCTTTTCGATGACACAAGTTCAGCCCAGAGCCGGGGCTATGGGGCCCAGCGGGCACCTGGAGGCCTGGGCTACGTGCCAGCCTCTGCATCGCCCCAGGAGGCCTTCCTGGCCGATCCTGTGTCCAACATGGCCATGGCCTACGGGAGCAGCCTGGCCGCACAGGGCAAGGAGCTGGTGGATAAGAACGTGAGTTCTGGGCTGGTGGGCGTCGGGGGAAGGCGGGGGCCATGAGGCCGGGGCTTCAGGCTTGGGCTCTCCCTCCCCCCAGATTGACCGCTTCATCCCCGTCACCAAGCTCAAGTATTACTTTGCCGTGGACACCATGTACGTGGGCAAGAAGCTAGGCCTGCTCTTCTTCCCCTACCTGCACCAGGTCAGCACTGCCTCCACCGAGGGGAACACGGCCTGAGGAGGGAGGGCCTCCAGGTGGGGGTGGAGGGTAGAGGGTGAGTCAGAGGCCGGCCGGTGTGAGGGAGGGGCAGGCTGAGTGGGTTTGCCTCAAGGGAGGGTCTGGAGGCCGTGCGGCAGGAGCCCAGCTCTGGGGGTCCTGCTGCTCCCCCCACTCTCCCCACAGGACTGGGAAGTACAGTACCAGCAGGACACACCAGTCGCCCCCCGCTTTGACGTCAATGCTCCTGACCTCTACATTCCAGGTTTCACCCTCCCCGTCACCGCCCGGCACCCTCCTCCCTCTGGGTGGGCACGTCTAGGGCAGAGGTTTAGGTGCCTAGTGGCCCAGGATGGTCCGTCTTCCTCTGACCCGTGTCTGTGTGTCTGCCTCCCACAGCTATGGCTTTCATCACCTATGTCTTGGTGGCTGGCCTGGCGCTGGGGACCCAGGATAGGTAAGGGAGGCCTGGAGTAGGCAGAGCGGGGTGAGGGCTGGGGGGCTGAGGGGCAGTCAGGAAGGTGTCTTGGATCTCCTCTCTCAGGGCAGCCCCACCGTGCTCCCCGTCAGCCTGGCACAGGGCCCTTGGTGTCGCCCTCAGAGTCAGCCTGCCCTCCTCCCTCGCTTTCCACCCATGTGTAGCCTATCACCACACCTGTAGTGGGCGACTCTAACTCCATCCTCCTCCTTAGCCTCCATCACCAGATCACGCTTGTCCTCACTGCCTCCTAACCAGCTTGCCCTGCCCACATCCCCTCGGCAACGGCTAAAGGTGTTGTTGGGATGCGGGCCTGGCCAAGTCCCACCCTGCTCAGAAGCTCTCCCCTCCCCAGATCAAGCCCTGGCCCCTTAGTCTGGCACTCCACGGCCTCCACACAGCCTCGCTCTGCCCCTCCTCGTTCTGCTGTGCCACTCTGGGCCTCTTTCCATCCTCCAGAGGGCCTGGTGCTGCCTCTCCGGGGCCTTTACTCAGGAGTATGTTACTTCCCTGCGTCACCTGCTCAGCACCTGCTCACTTGCTACGTCTCCACTCTGATGGCACTTACTCGGGGAAGACTTTCCATCCCCCAGCCTGGGCCAAGCCCCCACCTCTTGCTCATAGGCCCCAGTTCATTTCTTTTGTGGCATCAAAAACAATTGTCATTAGAATCCATTAATTGTTGAGGCACTGGGGATATGGCAGAGACCATGGCCCTTCTTCCCCAGTCAGCTGCTTATTCCTTCAGGCCTCAGCTCAGGTATCCTCTCCTCTGGGAAGCCTTCTCTGATACTTTCTCCCACCTGGGTCCAGCAACTCCCCTGCCCTGTGCTTCCCTCATCCCAGCCCTCGCTCCTCTGGGCTGTCACTGAGGACAGGTCAGCCTTCCCTGGAATGACATTTCCATGCGGGCAGGGTCCAGATCCATCTTGGTCACTGTTGAGTCTCTAGACCCACCCAACACAGGCTGTCTGCAGGTGGATCCTCTGGGAGGGTGGGAGCCGGTCAGCCAAGTGACAGAGCTTGGTGCCGGCAGGTTCTCCCCAGACCTCCTGGGGCTGCAGGCGAGCTCTGCGCTGGCCTGGCTGACATTGGAGGTGCTAGCCATCCTGCTCAGTCTCTACCTGGTCACTGTCAACACCGACCTCACCACTATCGATCTGGTGGCCTTCTTGGGCTACAAATATGTTGGGTAAGTACCCCTCCCCCTTCCCCCTTGCCAGCCCCAGCCCTGAGCCCTCTCCCTCAGACCAGCCTTCCCCTCTCCTCCCAGGATGATTGGCGGGGTCCTTATGGGCCTGCTCTTTGGGAAGATTGGCTACTACCTGGTGCTGGGCTGGTGCTGCGTGTCTATCTTTGTGTTCATGGTGAGCTGGGGTTCAGGGGAGGATGAGGCTTGAGGGCACAAGCCCTCAGAGTTGGGATCCCCTGGAGGCATCCAAGCAGAGGATGTCAGGTTGGGAATTGATACAAGAGGCACATTGCTGCACTGAGCAGCCTTGGAGTGGCTACCCGAGCCTGGGAGTCAGGAGAGCTTCCTGGAAGAGGGGGTGTCCAAGCTGGGCCTGAAGGAAGAGAAGGAGCCCCGCTGGGCTGTTAAAGTGGGCTCTTGCCCTCACTCCACACTCCTTACATGGTGGGCTTTCCTGCCACAATGTCTGTTTGGATGAAAAAAGTTTCAGTACCCCTGGCAGTAGCTTCTCTGGGTCCCAGGCAAATCACTTCCCCTCTTTAACCTTGTTTCCCCTTTTGCAAAAAGGGGAATAATTGCATCTCAGGGTACTGGGAGGATGCAGTGTGAGCATATGTGAGGAGCAGAGGGCAAAAACTGACCAAGTCTGACCCTCAGATAAACTTTGACTTAGATGTCATTATTTAAAAGTTTAAAAAAAAAAAAAAAAAAAAGCATCCTGGCTTGTGTTGAAAAATTGTCCTCGGGCCAACATAAGCCGGTGGCAGCAGCCGTGGCTGAGCCCAGCCACCTCTTCAGGCAGGGTGTGCCCCACGAAGTCCCCATCGCACTCAGGGGACTCTCCTGCCGTTGGAGTTTGGAACCCTCACGTTTTCTCACAAGGTTTGGGTAGGAGGAAGTCCTCGCCATCTGTTTGGAGGTTTGGGGGGAACCCGGGCTCCCCACGAGCAGAAACTTGAGCCCAGCCACCCCCGTGGAGGAAGAGAGGCAGGGCTTGGAAGTACACCCAGGCGCCCCGCCCTGGCCGACGACTCAGGGTGAACCCCCTCCCGCCCCAGATCCGGACGCTGCGGCTGAAGATCCTGGCGGAGGCAGCGGCCGAGGGGGTCCCGGTGCGCGGCGCCAGGAACCAGCTGCGCATGTACCTGACCATGGCCGTGGCGGCGGCGCAGCCCCTGCTCATGTACTGGCTCACCTTCCACCTGGTGCGGTGAGGGCGACCCGGCCCCCGCCTCCAGCTGCTGCTCCGGGCGGCCGCGCCCGCCTCCCCTCTGCCCGTCGCCCCCGGGGGCCCCGCCCCCGCCCTGGCACCGGCGCTGCCCCTCTCCCGAGACCCCGCCCCCTCCCCTCGCCGAGGTGCTGAGATCTCCAGCTGCACAGGCCGCCCCGCAGTGCGGCCGCTGTTCAGGAAACAATAAACCGTGATGGGCACGGCGTGGGCGGCCTCTCCTTGGCGGCGCGCGCGGCTGCCCGGCAGGGGGCAGGCCAGGCCGGGGCAGGGGGACGGGCGGGCGGGGCGGGGCCGGCACACCACAGCACCTCGAGACCGGAAGGCGGCCGTGCGGCCGAGAGAAGGTTTAATGAGACCCCCGCCCAGGTGGGTCAGTGAGGAGCCTCTTTCTTCGCCTTTTCTTTCTTCTGCTTTTTCACCTTGGGCTTCTTGACCTTGCCGGCTGTGCTTTTGTGCTTGTCGGACGCGGCAGCGTGAGGCTGTGGGGCCGAGGGCGGTGGGGATGGGAGAGGAGAGAGACGGTTCCACCGGTGGAACGATCGCCCGGCATGTGGGCCGGGACTCTGCCCTCACCTGGAATGCCGGTGGGAGCGGGGAAAGCCTCTTACCTTTGCTTCCACGTCCGAGTCGCCGGAGCTGCTGCTGCTGCTGGAGTCTGAGGAGCTGCGGTGACCGTGGCCATGCTAGTTGGAGGCAGGACAGTGAGGCCAGGACCCCTTACCCCGCCCCCAGGTTGGAAGCCCCAAGGCTCGCGGGACCCTGGGTTCAAAGGCAACACCCCACCTTCACACCGGGAGGCGCGTGCCTGGTCCTGAGGTGACTTACCTTCGGTTTGTCTGCCGCCCCGGCCTCTGACGGGCCCTGAACTTTGGGGGTGCTGTGTTTGTGGTCTCCCACCTGGGCTGTCCCCTGTGGCTTCTTGGAGGTGGAGTCCAGGGCTGTGGAGAGAGAAGTCGGGTGGGCTGGGCCAGGCGAAGGAGATGCGCCCTTGGAGGAGGTTTCTGGGTTTCCATCTGGCCCCCTGCCCCTCAAACTCCCCACCTCCCAGGAGCGCACCTGCAGCCAGGTCGAACTCCATGGTGAGAGAAGGTATGTGGGGAGCGCCAGGAGGGCCTTTGTAGTGCCAGGAGGGCAGAGGGAGGGGTGTGGGGAGGAGCATGGGAGCTGCCTGCCCAAGGACTTCTGCGGAGCCCCACCCAGCCTTGTTCAGAGTCCTTAGCCTTGACTCACAGCCCCTCCCCAGGACCACTCAACTTTTTCTCTGTGGGAAATGGGGATTTCCTCAGTTAATTGTTGAATTTCCACCCCACCTGGTGGACTTGGCAAGTGAGGGGGGACCGTGTGGATTGGTTTGGGAGGGCAGTGTATGAGCAGCTAGCTGTAGACTTCTGGGGAGGGGGCTAGAACTGTCATCTGCTTCCCTCAAAAGGGAAGCCTTTTTTTCAAAAGCAGATGCCTGCTTTTGAAGGAACGAGAGGGAGGGTGCCTCCCCGTGCCCTATGTCCCGTCATAATGCTAACACTCCCTGTGTACTTACCACATGCCAGGCACTGTTCCAAAGGTTTCACACTCATGAAGTCACTTTCAACAACCCCTGGATGGATGGCTCTGTGAGCAGCAGTGTCCAAAGGGGTGAAGAGCATGAACTTGGAATAAACCTGCTGGATTCGAAGCCCCACTGTACCACTTAGTAGTGGTGTGAGCTCAGGAAAGTTGCTTTGCCTCCCTGTGCCTCGGTTTCCTCATCTGTAAATGGCAGCTACCATATGGGGTTATAGTAAGGATCAGAAAGATTAGTTTCCTATGACTGTGCCTGGCACAGAGTAAGTGCTTGTAAAATAATGTTTGGGTTTGTTCAGTTAAAAGGTGGGTATTGTTATTATCCCTGTTTTACAGATGAGAAAACCGAGGGACCAAACATAGAAGTAAGATGATGAACGGCAATGTAGTACGAATGGGCTAGAAGTGGGATTCACACCCAGACAGTGTGGCTCACCTGGTGAACGCTCAGGGGAAGGGACAGCCCCTGAATCCAGTCTGCCCTCCTCGCGCCGGGCCTGGCCAGTCGGTCCGAGGGCGAAGCTGGGAGACCTGAGCCATCTGCTCCCATTGCTGTGAGGCTGTGTCCTTGCGGGTCCCCCCCTGGCCCAGCCCTGCCACCAGGAGCTGGGCTGCCATACCTGCAGGAGCGGGCAGTCAGGGCTGGCATCCAGGTGGCAGTGATGACTGAGGCCCGGGGATGATGATGAACGGGGGGTGATCAGCCTTGTGCACTGCGGCCTCTGCTCCGGAGTGGGTTCCTCAGAGGGGCCTGCTCTCACTGCCGGCTCCACGTTGCCCGTCTCTTTAACCTCTTTCCCCTGCTTGATGGTCAGCATAGTCCTTGCTTACTTCTATCTGGAGTTATCTTTATTCTCAGTTCCTTCATTGTGTATCTGTTGAGTACCTACTATAGTAGGTACTTGGCGCAGTCCAAGTGCTGGGGATACAGAGGTAACAAAACCAAAAATTCCAGCCTCATGGAATTGACATTCCAGTGGGGGAAACAAAGTAAAATGTACAGAATGTTGATTTTTTTTTTTTAATGTTTGAGAGAGAGAACAGCGTGAGCAGGGGAGGGACAGAGAGAGGGAGACACAGAATCGGAAGCAGGCTCCAGGCCCCGAGCTGTCAGCACAGAGCCTGACACGAGGCTCGAACTCGCAAGCAGTGAGATCATAACCTGAGCCGAAGTCAGACGCCCAACCGACTGAGCCACCCAGGCGCCCCGTAAAATGTACAGAATGTTAGAAACAAATGGAAACTAAGATGTCCCATCAGCTGGTAAATGGACATAAAATGTATTTATACTGGGATGTTACTCAGCCATAAAAAGGAATGAACTGACATATACCGCATCACACGTGAAGCTCAAAAACATGTGAGGTGAGAGGTGCCAGACACAAGAGACTACATATTGTAGGATGTCACTCATGGGAGGTGTTCCGAGAAGGGCTATTGAGACGGCAGGTTAGCCATTGCTGGGAGCTAGCTGCGTGGAGAACGGGGACTGACTTTGTAACTGAGCATGAGAGATCTTATTGGGGTGGGGATGAAAACACGTTCTAAAACTGACTGATGGTGATAATTGCACCACTTGGTAAAATTATTTAAAACCACTGAGGTGCACATTTGAAATGGGTGAGTTTTATGTAACTCACACCTCAATAAAGCTACGTTTTAAAAAGTAATATGTGCTAAGAAGAAAAATGCTGCTAAAAAGGGGGCTAGGTAATAACTATATGGTCTGTTGGGAAGAGGCTGGATTTCAGATAAGAGTTAACAGGGAAAGCTTTGAGTAAAGATCTGGATGAGGAGGTAAGCAAATGCAAGCACATTAAGTGTTGTAGGCAGCAGGAATGGTAAGTGCAAAGGTCCTGAGGCAGGAATGTACCTGTGTGATGAAGAGCTGCAAGGAGTTCAGAATGGCAGTGAGAATGGAGGGGGAAATGTAGGTCAGGAGGGATGGACAGTGGGGGGACTCGTACATCAAAGATCTTTGATCTTTGAGTGAGAAGAGGTGGTGAATCATGATTGTGGCTTTGCCCACAATTAGATGCAGGATATGAGAAAAAATGTTTCTCCAGGCAAAACGTAAATTCCACGTGGGTTGGAGACCTTGTCTGCTTTGCTCAGCACCCAGAAAGGGTGCGTGCTGTCATTTGGTGAATTAGCGAGGTTACCTGATGCCAGGCACTCCACTAATGCGATGGCAGGTTAATGAAGCAGGCAGAGTGGCTATGAGCATGGGTTGTGGAGGTCAGTCTGCTCACAGGTGAGTCCTCACTCTCTCTTCTTGCTCTGTGGACAATTAAGTCAACCACTCTGCCTGTTCTGCCCTCTGTATGGTGGAAGACTTCCCTCGGAAAGTGATGGTTTTGCCTGGCACAAGGTAAGTAGATGCTCAATAAACGGTAGTTTGTATTATTCACAAACACAATCTCCTAAGATTACTCATTAAACTGGCAGTAGGATCCCATGTTCTATATGAGGCAGTTGAACCTCAAAAAGATGGTTTTACACCCAACGACACTGAGCTAGTAGGTTGCAGAGCAGTAGTGGGAGGCCTTCCAGACACAAGATGAAGTGGCTGGCTTTTTACTACTTTGCTAAGATTGTGGGGAGGGTGAGTGGCTCTGGGGAAGGGCACGGGCCTGATCCTCCAAGTTCCCCTCTGTTCACTCCTGACTGTATTGTACTAACTGTATTGTAGTTAGGGTGTGGAAAAGAGCAGAAAGCGTTAACGAGATAGCTTCACTTTTCTCTCCCACAGAATCACTCAGGGACCTGGGCTCCTTCCTCTGTCCTGTATCCTTCCAGGGATGCCCTTGGACATACAGGGAAGCTGGCTTCCATCACTGGGTTGTTGGGAAGGGGAAGGGCAAATGGAGGGCACACCAACTCCTTTAAGGACCTCACTCGGAAATAGCACATGTCCCTCTTGCCAGGTCAGACACATGGTCACGTCTAGCTGCAGGGGAGACTATGATGATCTCCCAGCTCCTAGCTGGGTAGCCATGTACCGAGGTAAAACCTGGGGACTTTCCTGGAAGAAAGAGAGGGAAAACAGACGCGGGATCCTGTCACTACTCCCTACTGGTGGCAGTGAATATACACTTACTCCCTTGCTTTAACCCAGAAGATCGACAAATGGACACCAGATTAAAGCCTGGAAGGTGAACACAAATGCCTGATGAGAAACAGGTGAGGGCTAAAGATTGTCCTGCTTCTGAGAAAATAATCCCTCCATTCAGTATTTGTGTACCATGCTAACAGGTGCGGGGACAGTAGCTTATGTCTCCCCTGGCCCTGCCTGCCCCTGATCTCTTAACAGCTCTGCCCTCCTGTGTTTCCACATTACTTCTGCCTAAAATGACTTGGTTCTGAGGGTGCAAGCAACCCCTTCTTTGTAGGAAAAAGGGACTTGTGTCCCCAACTGTCCTGCAATATGGTCATTCACTACTAAATCAAGCTTACCCTTCCTCTAACATTTCTCCAGCTGACATTCTTTGGAGAGTCACGGAGGCCCTAAAGCTTTTATTTAATCACTGCAATTTATGAAGAGGTTGCTGGATGCCAACTTTAGTGGCCAGGGAAGCCAAGGGGGAGTGGGCTGCTGGGATACAGTCCTCCGTGGGGGTCCTGTGCTCCTCATCTGAGGACTGACCTTGCTCATTGGAAAAGTAACTGCTGTGCAAGGTCTGCTTTCATCTCTTCCCTGAAGCTGACATGAACAGAGTGTCCTGGTGCTATAAACATCATAATCCCTGTTCTGGAATATTTTCTTTGAACTTAACCACATCCCAGGACATGGAGGACTTTAAGCACACAGTATGTAGAGACTGTTTACTTTCCCACAGAAGTGCTGCACTGGCCCTGTACATTCTGGAAAACTAATGATCAGAACATCTTGATGGGCCACCCTTTGGGATGTGCCAAGGGGCTGACCGCCCGGCCAGGGAAAGCCAGGCTTGGCCACCACTCAGCTGACTGTTGTGTCTGGGATTTGATTTCACTCTATTTGCAAGCTAGTAAGTCAGCCTGTAACTGTTTCCAAAATGCTGGCAGAAGCCTTGAGATTCCTGGGTCAGTGACAAAAGGCTTTATTACCGCAAGCAGCTTAAAGCATCAGCTTGTGTCGGGTCCTTTGCCCGATGTGGGCAATGAGTTGCATTACAAGAGCAGAGCTTGGGGAACCTTCTGCTTCACAGGAAGCAGCAAGCAAGCCTGCTCTTTGTCCTAGAGGGAGCCATTACCTCATCCCGAAAGGCACTCCCTGCAAACCCAACCCTGAGAAGTGGCCCAGGTAACCAGCTGGCAGGGTCACATATTCTTGGCACGCCCAGGAAGCCTTGTAGCTGCGTGAGACACACCTCTCCTGACAAGCCACCCCTCCTGGCTCCTGGTGAATTTTCGCACGAGTATGCCACCCTGATTAATCATCTAACAGAACCCAAGATCGAATCACTGTTTGTCTCACGCAGCATTTAAAGCAATCTCAACAAGACTCCAAGCAGCGGTGAGTCCTGTTGATAGGAGGCCGGCCTGTCGTTGAGCCTCCAGCTGTGAATCAGCAGGGCCTACGTCAGGATGGAGTCCAACACTCATCTTATCATCCATTAGGATCCACCCGAGGGACTTCAGACTGACCTCGGTTCTTTGGCGTCATTACCAATTACAAGGCCCAAAAGCAACCCTTGTGCCCAATGGGGAGACATTATGGCTCGTTCTTTCCCACATGTCAACACACGGATTACTGGAGCACAGGGCACGGATTCTGGTTCAGGATTGGTTAAACCTGATTTGGACACCAGCACATGGGCAGTGCCACGGAGTACTGTAGCCTCAATCACTATGTACGGCATAAGCCACGGCTCCCTGGGCATCTGAAGTGTGTGATTTTGTTATCAGCCAGAGTGTAACGAGTCTGTGCAGGTCCGTGTGTTTGTAAACGTGCAGGGTGGGGATCACATTCAGGAGCTGCTGCTGATGGCACCGGGCACAGCAGAATCGCCCAGGACAGGCCACACTGCCAGGTGCAGGGTTCAGCAGGCCAGGTGACAGGCAGGCTGTGGTGTTGGACCTCCAGGACGGAGCACTGGTTGCAGCTCCTACCATCTGGGTCTAAGGTGTTCTGTCCCTGAGGGTTTCCTGTCCAGTAGGTATAAATTTGCTTCTTAATGTTTATTTTTGTGAAAGAGAGACAGAGACAGAGCACGAGCTGAGGAGGAGCAGAGGGAGGAGACACAGAATCAGAAGCAGGCTCCCGGCTCTGAGCTGTCATCGCAGAGCCTGACACAGGGACTGAAGTCATGAGCTGAGATCGTGACCTGAGCTGAAGACGGACGCTTAACTGACTGAGCCCCCCAGGCACCCCATGTCCCAGTAGGGATAGCGTCACCTTTTCTTCTTTTTTTTTTTTTTTTATTTTTTTCAACGTTTATTTATTTTTGGGACAGAGAGAGACAGAGCATGAACAGGGGAGGGGCAGAGAGAGAGGGAGACACAGAATCGGAAACAGCCTCCAGGCTCTGAGCCATCAGCCCAGAGCCTGACGCGGGGCTCGAACTCACGGACCGCGAGATCGTAACCTGGCTGAAGTCGGACGCTTAACCGACTGCGCCACCCAGGCGCCCCAGCGTCACCTCTTCTATCACCTACTCACACCTTAGACCTTTTGTTTGTAAAGGTCACATGAGAATGAACTAGTAGCATGTTTACAAAGTTACAGCAACGACATGGACCACTGCAGGAGATTTGGCATGCAGGGCACTCAATGACCAAGTAAGTGGTCCCAGTCTTCATGATGCAGGACCAGTCATCCCAGGGAGAATCCAAGCAGACTCTTCAAAATTAACTCCAATCTCTGAGGGCCCTTGTGGTCAGCCTGCCCACCCCCCCTCCCCCCCCAGAGGATGCACCAATCAGGAGGGCTTGACATTAGGGGGGAAAGACGCACCATATGCAGCAGTGAGGAGGAAAGAATCCCAAATTTTCAAAACAGTTTATGTAGCTCCCAGCCCCTTTGACTTGGTCTTTACCCAGGAGATGGCCTAGAAATAATTGTCCCATTCTAGGGACAGCTACAGTCAGTGAACAAATGGCCTTACTAAAGTGTATACACCAGGAGGAGACAGTGACAGGTCTTTGTTGAGTTGATTTTTTAAAAATCCATTCCACCTCTTAGTGATACCAGGAGCCCAAGGATGACAAAGACTGTGAAATGACCACTGAATGCCTTGGCTACTGGCCCACTGCTGGGCAGCCTTTCCAACAAACATTGTTAGCCAATACTGTTAGCCTGTAGATGGTCCAGAGAGTCGAAAACAGGCACAGTTTAGTTTCAAGGGCCACAGTGGCCCGGCAGGAGTTGACTGACCACACGGGAACAGTGCGATAGTGAGACACCACAGGCAGACCAAGAGGGGTCCAGAGGTCCAATGTAGTCAATCAGCCGGGAGCAAGTGGGGCCGTGGGGGCCTCCCAAACCACGAGACGCATGGGACACATTTCCGCACAAGTGAGTCAGAGTGACAACTTCTGTGTCAGAAACATAAAGAGTACACTGTATGAAAAACCTACAAAAGCTCAACTGGTCTTGATGGTGTTAAAGAGAATTCACTTGATGATCTTCCTACTGCGGAAGAATTACTTTAAAGTGACTCCCAACAGTTTCTTTTAAAATCCAAAAACAACTCTTTTCTTTCACGTGACTCAGTTATGAAGGAGAGACAACTCTTGCTTATGTAGGTGGAAAGGTCCCCTGCTCAGCCAGAGGCATCATTGGACTCAAGGTCCCACACAGGAAGCCATGAATGGGTTTGAGGGTGGCGCATGGGGTGGCAGGGGGTGTAGGGGAGAGCTGCTGGCTACTGAGGAGGCAGAGGTGGACACCAGCCCCCTGAAGGAGGCGCCCCTGCTGAGCACTTACTTTGGGCAACCTAATACCTGTGATCTCATGTGGCCTCACACCCACCCACGGCACAGGTGAGGAAGCTGGAGGTTCAGAGGAGTTGAGTGGCCTGCTCGCTGCTGCACACCTGGAACAGTGGGCAGAGAGTCTCTTCCCAGTTTCAAGGTCCTCTTTGCCTGGACCACAGGCTCTCCCAGAGCTGGATCCCAATTTAGCTGGGACATGGCAGGCAGGTTTCAGCTGCTCACCATCATCTCCAAGGCTAGACTGCCAAGCTGCCTAGAATGCTTGGCAGGGAGAGGCCAGAACAAGCAAGGTCTTCCACAAATGAGGAAGGCTTTTGCCCAACTTGTCTCTAAATACATTTCTAAGCCCAACGGGATGCAAGTCCCCTAATGCACAGAATATGAACTTTTTAGCCTGAGGGGATTTTTAGGAAGGGTGAAGGGAAGGGGACCAAAGCAACTTCCAAAACTGTCACCTCTATCCAGTCCCAGACTGAGGCCCACCTTACCTCCTTGAGTCACCTCCACAGGGTAGAGGCCCCAGACTGCCTGCCTGACCCCATGGATCGCCCTGATGCTGCTCCATGCTCAGGACTATATGTTTGGAAGATGGGGAGGAAGGAAGGGCTTCCAGAGTCTAGAGACAGGAAGGGAACACTCACAGGGAGGCACAACTGGGGCCAAGTCTGGAAGCCAAATTCAGCCAGGCAGTACCCTGTCTTCATTTCATTGCAGGGGCACGTGGGAGACCTGAGGAAGGTTGCAGAGCTACAGGAAAAGATGAAAACCATGGATGCCAAAGTGACTGGAGTCAAAACCACTCCAATCTCAGAGGAAGGTCTGTCTTCCCCTGGATAGGATGCATCCTCACTCCCACCCTCCTGGACCCTCAAGGTGTGGATTACAGTTCATAGTGGCTCATTATTTAAAAAATAAAAAAATAAAAATTGGGGCACTGGGGTCCTCAGTCAGTTAAGCGTCTGCCTCTTGACTTTGGCTCAGGTCATGATCTCACGGTTTGTGGGTTCAAGCCCCACATCGGGCTCTGTTTTGACAGTGCAGAGCCTGCTTGGGATTCTCTTTCTCTCCCTCTCACGTGTTCTCTCTCTCTCTCTCTCTCTCTCAAAACAGATAAATACACTTAAAAAAAATAATTATTAAAAACAAATCAATTCAGTAGGGTATGGCTAGAATTTTTTTTTTTTTTTTTTTTAAGTAGGCTTCACCCCCAGGATGGAGCCCAACTCAGGGCTTGAGCTCACAACCCTGAGATCAAGACCTAAGCTGAGATCAGGAGTCAGATGCTCAACCAACTGAGCCACTCAGGCACTCCTTCACAAGTGAAACAGAATAAGGAAATATCAGAGATTACCACAGGTGGTAAGGCTAAGTGTTTGATCAAATTTTTAAATTTTTAAAAAATGTTTATTTTACTTTTGAGAGAGAGTGAGTGTGAGCAGGGGAGGAGCAGAGAGAGAGGGAGACACAGAATCCCAAGCAGGTTCCAGGCTCTGAGCTGTCAGTACAGAGCCTGAGGCAGGGCTCAAACCCACAAACCATAAGATCATGACCTGAGCCAAAGTCAGACGCTTAGCTGACTGGGCCACCCAGGTGCCCCTGTTTGGTCAAATTTTATAAGCATTCAGTTGCAATGTAAGATGCATTTCATTCAGAAAGATCTGAAAGATGAGATTTTTTTTTAAGGAGTTCATTTCTAGAATGGGGCATCTTACATAATATTCTGTGTTAATTTTGGTAGAGTTTAAATCAGCAGTCCCATAAAGAAAAAAAACACTTGCTGAAATTTAAGGGAAGGCCCTTTTTATTAAGCTTGTACATTTTATTCTCTTCCTTTCAGAAGCCTAATAAAAAAAAAATTTGTTACTGCTTACTTAAAAAACACACACACACAAATCAAAAAACAAAGAAACTATTAAAACATTACTTCTGTGATGGGAAAAGACACTACAGGATTCAAGGTAAGCAAAGAAAACTAATACCTGGGGCAAAGAACTAAACTGAAGAGCAGCCGACTCTGGTTTGGGGCCAGACCACTTGCAACGTGAGACAGAACCCACCTCTGAGAGGGTTTTCGAAGCAGACCCAGGCGGGAGACCAGGAAGCAGCCCTCTTACCTTCTGGAGAAATAAACAGACCCGAAGCCCTAATGATCGCACAAATACAAACCAATCACTCTACTTTAAAAAGCACACACACATTCCGCACTTGTCTCCCCTCCCTTCCCAGGTTCTCTTCATCAACAGGGACACCCGAGGAAGGGCGGCTTCTTGCTGGCAGGGCATTCACAGGACGTAGGTGTTCTTCACCAGCTGCTCCTTGTCGTCCCCAGAGCTCCAGACGGTGCGGAGGGTGCGCTCCTGGTTCCTCCGTGCCACCCGGATCAGGCAGACCACGGAGGCCCCCAGCAGGACAATCAGGACCATCACAAACAGCCCCACCAGGACCACCACTGGGGAGGAGAAAAAGGCCTCAGAACCGGCAGGATGAGAAGGACCACAGCCAGAGCAGGGCAGCACACAGCTCACGAAGGGTAAGGACTGGCAGCCCTTCTGCCAGACCCCCTGTGACTCCCACCTGGGAGGGTGTGGACAATTGGCACTGCCCGCCAGGGGAGTCCTCAAGGAATCTCTAGAGTCTGGAGAAGCAGGTTACTGAAAAAAGGAAGCGTCGTGCTATGTGCACAGAGTGGGTATTTGTGTTCTCTCTGAACAAGGAAACCCCACTTCAACTCTGTATTTTCCTACCACCTCTCAGGGCAACCCATACAGGAGTCCCAAGCCAAAAACTGTGTACCATGATGTAAAAATCACACACCTCTGGCAAGTGTGTGAACATAAAACCCCAAGGTTTTGTGTTCACACGGCACACTGACCAGCTGGAGAAAGATGTGGCCCTGCAGGTGGCTGGGGTGGTTGGTTGCCTATGGAATGAAGTAAGGGTGGAGGCAAGGGCGCATTCGGAGCAGGGCCGGGAGGAGACCCTCGTGCTAATTGCCCAGGTAGATTTAACAGTGGTTGCTCCACTGCAGTCTCACTGGTCATCGAAGATGCTTTTTTTCAGGTGGGGCCCCACCTAAAGAATGTGGCCTTCTGTGACAGCTCCCTGGCTCCCTCTCCCCTTCTGGCTACAGAACTGACAGGGGCAATTCTTTCTCTACCCCCAACCTTCCAAACCCGGGCTGTTTTCTGCACCCCCGTGCCTGGCAAACCAGATTCTAGCTTCGCTCCTCCTCTAAAACAGCAGACATGCAGGCCAGGTCAGGGCTCCTTAACAGGGAAATAGGTGGAAAGAGGTCAAACCAGTGTAGCAGGTCCTTTGTGCAAACACTACCATCCGTGACTCAAGCTCACAATCAGAAACAAAAGTGAGAGGAGGCCAGGTGTCTTGTCAGACCAGACTGCTTGGGGACAATAGCATTGGCCCTACCTGGCTCTGCCCACACACAGCAAGGGCTCTGCGGCTTCCTGTCACCAGGGACCAGCTCAGTACACCCCACAGCGGCAAAGTTCCCTCCAAACCTGGAGCCAGTCTCAGGCCCACGTGCGGCAGACCTCACAAGTCTTACAATAATAGTAGGACTTGTCCTCCAGTCACCCTGGGGCTGCTTGGGAGGAGACCGCCTCCCTTCAGCCCCCATTTATTACACTGCATAGTGGGACAAACATCCACCATATGTTCCAAGCTGCCTGACCATTCTCGTGCAGAAACATGACTCTCAACCAAAAAAGGTGTTTACAGTGAAGGATTACGTGTGAGGACAACAAGAGCCTGCAAAAATACAGCTGAGCTTGGTCAGGGAAAGCAGGTGGAGGAGGGCCAGAGGCTTCTTACCTTTAGTGCCATGGGGTAGGACAGGATACAACTGCTTGCCTAGAAGAGAATACACAACCCTCAGGTCAGCTCACAGCCCTCCCCACCAGAGCTGCCAGCAACTAGGTGTGCCCAGGAGGCTCTTTCTGAGGGGTTTCTTCCAGCTCTTTTGAGGGCCTTGCCACCCTGGTGGGGGCTTAGGACACGTCTGTGCAACAGCCGGGCCCAAAGCCCACCTGTTCCCCACAAGTGCGCCAGAGAATGGCAGAGTCCAACGGACAGCATTTCCAAGGCCTTCCTTTTAGGGATGGGGAAATGGACCAGTGGCCTCATCCACCCACCGTTTCTTGGCTTTAGGAATCAGCAAGGCTCACCAAAGCAGTGGTGCATGCACTCCTCCTTGGAGAGATAGCTGTTTTTATTGCCCCGGCACCCTCCGTAGATGAAGTTGTCACAAGAGTTCTTCTCCACATCAAAGTACCAGCGTGGGAAGGACGCACGGCAAGGCCCAGTGACTGCTTTGGCAGTGCAGTATTCTGAGAGCGACACAACCCAAGGAGTACAGATTAGCAGGGCCCAGGCATGAAACAAAGCTGGAATGCTCCAGAGCAGTCACACTGCTGCCAACAGAGAAACAACTCTCTGCTAAAGGAACTTATAAATTACAGACGTGGCCAGTCTGGCCCAACTGACACTCCTCCATGTTTTCAGATATCTTTCTCTTTACAGCCGGACTCTGTTGCTATAGAGATCACTGTAAGTCGGGCACTGTTCTTGGTCTCAAAGAGATCTGTCGTAGGGGACTCAGAGGCAGAGCTACGGTGATCTGCCCACAGCCATGCGGGTGGTGAGAGGCAGAGCCTCACGCCATATCGCCTCTCTAAAGTCAAGCTCCCGCCTACATGCTGTGGCACATCCACTTCCTGCAGGCCTGGGGCATCCTTGTGGGTTCTACCACCTGGGAAAGGTCAGGAAGCTCTGCTCTACAACTTCTGTAGTGGAAATACTCAAGTGTGTCTCAATTCCCAATGAAGTAAGAAAACATGTTTTTTCCCATAAATGTTTTTTAAAAGTTATACCTTCGTAGTTGAAAATGTCACTGGCGAGGTCATCAGAATCCTGCCTTCTGGGAACTAAAACACAAACATCCAGATCAGGGAGGCTGGGCTGGACACAGGACACATAGCCTGGCTGGGACTGAGTCTACAGGGCCCACTGAGGGAGCACGACACGCTGGCACCCACCAGGAATGGAGCCCCCTCCACAGTCAGGTCTGTCACCTCCCACTCCTAACGGGCTCTACAACACACACCGGAATGAATGCTGGATGGAGAGGCCTGCCTTATGCCTCAGGGGTTACTATGCAAACTAATCCCAGCCACAATTTGTGGGGCGATGAGGAAGATGGTCTTGTTCATTCATTCTCTGACATAGGGAGGCCCCTCCTTCTCCTGGGATATTTTCTTCTGAAATAGGATGGAAACCAGAGTTATCAAGCCAGTGCCTGAGATTCTGGATGACCTTGGAGGCCTTCCTGTGAATAACAGTGAACCCAGACAAAGCAATGGCTGGCACAGTCACAGGATTCCTGGCTTAGCAAAACTGGAGAGTGACTCTAACAAGCCAGCCAACCACTGAACTAAATAAATGCTCACTCACACGTGAGCACCGATGTCAGAACCAGAGGGCCAAAGCCAAGGCTGCAATCAGTGCATGGCTACTGGCCCTGGGAGCTGTCCTCAAATGGGGTGGGCGGGGGGGCGCAGATTTCCTCCCTCCACCGCAAGTCTTGCCCAGCGGAGCCCATTGCCTGGGAACTGGCCTTCAAGAAAGCTGGGTTGGACTTGCCAGTGCATCTGGACCACTCACCCCAGGCTCCCGATACATGCAGAGTCCTTTAAGCATAAAGGAGGAATGGGGCAGCTGCTGTCAGCGCTACAAAGCAAGCTAACACAAAGCTCAGGATCAAGGACTGCAGTGGGAATGGAGGCGGGGATGGCAGAAGACAGAGGACTCAGCACAGGAGGGAGACAGCAAGGAGGACAGAGAACAAAGGAGACAGATCAGGGAAGGAGAGGTGGGGTGGGGCAGTGAAGGCAGCACAGCAGGCAGAGGCCAGCTCAGAGAGAAGGAAGGGGCCTGAGCTGTAGGCAACAGCAACATCCACAGTCCCTTGTCCTGTAGGAAGAAGCAGAGGCCAACCCAGAAGCAATGTAGAACCCCGCGGCCCTTTTGCCCGTTGGACAATGTGAACTCCCAGCGTAAGGATGCCAGAAAGGAGCCAAAAGCTGGCAGCCCAGGCAGAAGCCCTGTTTGCCAATTCTGGATAAACAGACCAGGAGGCGGAAGCCCTTGTACTGCTCCCAAATTACAAATGTCCTCATGGTCCAGATAGCCCTCATCATAACCTCGGTCGTTTTAAGAACCTACCACTTGGGACAGAGGAATCTGCTCCATTCCTGCTGGTGGCCAGATCATCGATGGTGTTCTCTACAAGGGAACAAACAACACGGTGAGAAAGTGCACCTCAAGACTGCCTGGTGAAACAAAACAGAGTCCCTGAGCAGCCATGGTCCCATGCACCTCTCACAGTGACTCCCGTTTCTCCTTTATGTGGGCCCTTTGATGTACATGCTAGACCACAAGCCGGCTAGAACTTTGGAAATGAGGAACCAAGACTGCCCTTGTGGGTGAAACTTTAAGATCAACTCCCTGGGAATCAGAGCAAAGATGTATGAAGTGACTTCTAAAAAGACAGAATGGCCTCCGAGACCAAATAATCTGTTTAACTGCATTAACTCACCTAATGAATTAAAAAAGTGAGTGCATAGGGGCGCCACAGTGGCTCAGTTGGTTGGGTATCCGACTTTGGCTCAGGTCATGATCTCGCGGTCTGTGGGTTCGAGCCCCGTGTCAGGCTCTGTGCTAACAGCTCAGAGCCTACAGCCTGCTTTGATGTGTCTCCTGTTCTCTCTGCCCCCTCGCCCCCCCTACTTTCAAAAATGAATAAATATTAAAAAAAAAAGTTAAAAAAAAAGTGAGACAGTGTGAAATGTATTTAATGCCACTATACACTTAAAAAATGGTTATAACAGGGGGTCCCTGGGTGGCTCAGTTGGTTAAGCATCCAACATCGGCTCAGGTCACGATCTCATGGTTTATGGATTTGATCCCCACATCAGGCTGTGAGCTGTCAGCACAGAGCCTGGAGCCTGCTTCAGATTCTGTGTCTTCCTCTCTCTGTGCCCCTCCCCGCCTTGTATGCTCACTCTCTCTCTCCCTCTCTCTCAAAAATAAATAAACTTAAAAATTTTTTTTTAAAAATGGTTGTAACGGTAACTGTTATGGTACGTATGTTTTATCTCACACATACACACCAAGTTATGCGGGGAGGGGTGGAGAGGCTAGCCCGCTAAGGAAGTACAAGGAAGTGTGGGCAGGGTCCAGGAGGGACAGAACCTGGCTCCTCTGCCTCCCCGCTGGTCCCTGCAGACCTTGTGCAGAGGCGCGGGGCCGGCCTAACCTGATGCCATTGAACATTCATATCACAAACTAGCTCCCCTTGTTCTGCCTCTGTCCACATAAAGCAACCTCCTGGGAATCTGCCTGAGAGGCTCGCCTACGTGGACTACAGGTGCAGCAGGCACAGAGACCCAAGTGTCTGGTCCCCGGGGTAGTTCTGGTTCTCATTATAAATTAATAAACTGACATTCTCATTCGGCTTCCCATAGAGGTTACCCGCCTGGGAGAGAATATGCTGGCAAAAGACCCTGTGACTAGCTGCCCTGGCTGCTCCAGCTCTCCTCATGAGACTCACGAAAGACTCACGAGAGAGTGCTTCAACAACACATGCGGTGGAGCCACACTCAGGTGCCAACAAATGAGCTTTCTGGGCCCTCAGACTCCGGCCCGCCTCTAGGGAAACAGCTGTCTGCCTTCTCCAGCAAACACAACCACCCGTGACCCCTCATGGCAACATCCTGAGTGCCCACTGTTCACTGTCTGTGTTCTTAAAACTTCCAACTGTTTTCCTGAAAAAGTAAAGAGAAACTAGAACAGGCAGGTACATTTGCGACAGTCAACTCTTGACAGAAAAGGCAGCAAAAATATTTCCCTTTAATTCCTGCTCCCATACCGGTCACAGCTGACCACAAAAAAATATAATAAATGGTATTCTCCTCAGTCACCATCTGGTAAGGTTGCCAGTTGCTCCCAAAAGGTGAGGGACTAGCCTGTATGATCCAAAAGCAATACCCAGCCCTCAGCCATCCAAATACTTGTTGAGTGTCTGCTGGGCAGCGGCACACAAAGATCAGTAAACGGTTCCTGGAGGCACTCGGTCGCTGTGGACTTGTGTGCTCAAGCACGATGTTTTGAACCTCAGGCCACAGCCAAGGCCACTGTTGTTTCCCCCTCTTTATACACAACTTTAATAAGCGTATCTGACTTCTGAATGGCTCTCAAAGCCAAGAGAGATTATAGCCAGTGAGTGAGGAGACATGAAACCCAACAAGGATGCAGGACCTGCCTCTGGCCCAAGGCGCACAGGCTGGCGGCACGTGGGAGTACTGAGGGCACCGGTGCGTCCTCACAGAATCCTGATCCAGGGCCTGAGCAGTGATGCCGTGCCATCAAGAAAGGATGAGAAAAGTCACGTAACAACATTAGGGAGATCGCCGATGACATTTTATCGGTCGCCAAATCCTCAGGTCTCTAGAGCACTTGGAAGGGATCAAACCCCAGAGGACCAATGTCTCACTGCCACAGCCCTCAAGGAGGCCCTCACGGCTCAGTTCGGAGCCAGTGCCCTCTGCTGTGGGGCTTTAGGTTCTTATTTAAACTATGAGGCTCTCAAAGTCAACATTCTCTAGACTCCACTGAGTCCCTCCCAGGTAAGGGCTGGGAGAAGGACAGATTCCAGAAAGTCTGTTCTGCTTTTAATCTGACTCACAACTTGGCTGGTTGGGTAAGCTCCTCAAGGCATTTGCCCCAGAGGTAAAAATAACCCAAATGCCCAGGGAGCAAGGAGGGCAACCTGTCTGAGTGGCCCTGGAGGACTCTCCTATGCCAGGCCTGGTGGGGGACTTACACTCAGCAGTGGGAGAAGGGAAGTCGGGGAGAAGAGGTGGTCATGTCCCCCTCCCCCAGCTCGAGCCTGTGGCCTACTCTCCTTCTGGGAAGAGGAGGGAGAGTACTGCTGTGAAACCACTATGTGGGCGACCTTCAAACTGGGCCTTTCTTCTGCTTTTTAAAAACATCCCCCAGGTTTAGCTGTGAAGAACTAGCAAAATGCAAAAGGCATCCACAACCCAAGTTAATAAATGGTCTCTAAGTTACGCCCTTTCCCCAAGGACCACTGTCTTACCTGTGACACCAGCACATTTCTTAAGACACTCCTCCTTGGTCAAGTAATTATTGTTATTCCCTTCACAGCCGCCATACACAAACTGCTGGCAGGATCCATCGGTGACATTGTACCACCACCTAGGGAAGGAGGCCCGGCATCTTCCCACTATCTTCGAAACTCGACAGAATTCTAAAACACAAAGCAGAGAGACCAGTCGGATTCACAGGGCAATCCTGCCAACGGAGAACATGCACAGACCTGTAAGAGGAGGCCCGCTGTTTCCCAGAGCCCAGGATCCAGCACAGATTCTCCGTGAGTCGTGAGTGGTTTCTAAAGTGTTGCCATTAGGCTTAGTGATTCCTTCCTTGCACAGGAAAGAAACACATCACCTAATAACAAAGACACCAACCCACCCAACTTAACTATACTTCAGTTGCACGTTGATTTTGTCCCTGCCTCAACTTATTAAAGACACACGAGGGGCGCCTGGGTGGCTCAATCGGTTGGGCGTCCGACCTCGGCTCAGGTCGTGATCTCACAGCTCTGTGAGTTCAAGCCCCGCATCGGGCTCTGTGCTGACAGCTCAGAGCCTGGAGCCTACTGCAGATTCTGTGTCTCCTTCTCTCTCTGCCCCTGCCCTGCTTGCTCTCTCTCTCTGTCTCAAAATAAACAAATACTTAAAAAAAAAAAAAAAATTAAAAAAATAAATAAATAAAGACACATGACATCCAATGTAGAAATATGGCTTTCAGGGACACCTGGGTGGCTCAGTCGGTTGGGCGTCTGACTTTCACTCAGGTCATGATCTTGCGATTCGCGAGTTCAAGTCCCACATCAGGCTCTGTGCTAACAGCTCAGAGCCTGGAGCCTGCTAAGGATTCTGTGTCTCCCTCTCTCTCTGCCCCTCCCCTGCTTGCTCTCTTCATTCTCTCTCAAAAATAAACATTAAAAAAAGATTAAAAAAAAAAAAAGAAATATAGCTTTCAAAGGCAAAAGAACATATCACACTTCAGGATCCTTCCGGGTATGTGCCCATCACACCAGGCATCAAGGGGGAACTTAGCACTGAAAGACCAGAGCCGGCAAGGTGAGGTCAGGAAGGACCTGGACCTGTCTTAACCTTCCTTATCCACTGTTTGCCCAAGTCAGCCACTTCACACTGAAATTTCCACACAAGCCTCAGAAGGAAGCTGCTAACCCTTGTCCCAACTCCAAAGGCAGCTGAGGGCACTCCTCCGTTCCAACACTTACAATGGCTCCCATCTGAGCATTCCAAGAGGGGCATGGGTTTCAAGGTGCCCCCAAATCTGACCCCACTCTAGTACAAAGGAAACAAACAAAAATGTCACAGAATTCCAGCCAGCTACATATACCTCCGAAAGACCTAGATATCTGCTTTCTCTTAAAAAGACAGAGGGGTGCCTGGGTGGCTCAGTCGGTTGAGCGTCCAACTTCGGCTCAGGTCATGATCTCACAGCTCATGAGTTCGAGCCCTGTGTCAGGCTCTGTGCTGACAGCTCAGAGCCTGGAGTCCACATCGGATTCTGTGTCTCCCTCTCTCTCTGCCCCTAACCCACTCGCATTCTGTCTCTGTCTCTCTCAAAAATAAAAACAAACATTAAAAAAAAAAAAAGAGAGAGAGAGATAAGCAAGTGCTGGAGGTATCTCCTGCACCAAAATGAGCCTTTCTCCTGGAGGAATCAGGAGGATGGAAAGCAAGTTGAAAAGGGAGTGAGCTGACAATGTGATCCAAAGTCTGACCAGTACCACCTATCATCTTTCTGGGATCATGAGTCCAAACCACCTCTCCTACTCCTTGGGCCCCACCCGTCTGTCTTCTGGCAGAAGGGCATTCCAATCTGCAGGGTGTTCAATTAACATCTCAAATAAGTTATAAGCTGTCATTTACTCTCCTCTAATTGTTTTCATGTTTGTTAGGTTTACTTCACTAACTAGGGGATAGCTTTCAAAAGCAGAGGGCAAGATCTTGTTTTTCCCCAAAATATGTCTTACGTCTAATGGGCATGAAACCAAATGTTCGACAAAACATCAATCTATGGATAAAAAAGGGTGTAGTACTGGGCAAAACAAACATCTCAAGGAACTCCCACACACACCAATAAATCACAGGTAACTAGTACAGCAGAAAAAGCATATTCTGAAGAAATTTTCTGTTAATTTGAAAGCAACCATCCATTAAAACACCAATTAAAAAGTACCTTATCTGGACACTTCATACGAGTAGAATCTTATAAATGTACAGAAAAGGCAAATCAAGAGAAACAGGAAGTAGATTAGTGTCTGCCTGGTGCTGGGAGATTGGGGGATGGTGATGACTGCAAATGGGCACAAGGATCTTTTGGGGATGATGGAAATATTCTAAAATTAATTTGTGGAGATGATTGTACACTCTGTAAATATACTAAAAATCACTGTATTGTATGCTTAAAATAACTGATTTTATGGCATGTAAATACTTTAATAAGGCAGTTAAAAAAATTAGGGGCACCTCCTGTCCATAACACATCAACCAGAATCAGCGGATTGTGCACCTGGAGTAGATACTTTTGATAACATGCCAAAGATCACAAAACATACACAATCAGGGCACCTGGGTGGCTCAGTTGGTTGAGCATCTGGCTCTTGATTTCAGCTCAGGTCATGATCTCACAGTTCATGAGTTTGAGCCCCGTGTCAAGGTCTGCACAGATGGCATGGAGCCTGCTTGGGATTCTCTCTCTCCCTCTCTCTCTCTGCCAGCTTGCTCTCTGTCTCTCAAAAACAAAACAAACAAAAAACCATACACAATCAACAAAGGCCCAAGGAAAATATGATAGGAAAAGGGTTCTCTGGTGTATGATCCACTCAACCCCCATGGCTGTCAAATGTCCGAGGCGGCACTGCTAGGAACAAGACAAGATGGACAAGAGCCACAGGATCCACTTATGAACCACAACTGAAAACAACATCAAGGCAGGGAGGACCCAACTGCTACAGAAGAAGCAACAGCCTATCCAGTACCCTGCCAAGCTGAGCACCCTGGAGATCACTGACTGCTTTGTGTCCTTGCTTCTTGAGCAGTTTCAGGGACAGTCTTTTTGACAAAAAACCCAAGGGAGGAATTGCACACTTTGTTTTTAATATTATTTATTTTTATTTTTGAGAGAAAGAGTGCAAGCCACAGTGAGGGGCAGAGGGAGAGGAAGGGAGGGTGGGGGGGGAGACGGAGAGGGAGAGAGAGGGAGGGAGGGAGAGGGAGAGAGAGGGAGGGAGGGAGAGAGAGAGAGGGAGGGAGGGAGGGAGAGAGAGAGAGGGAGGGAGGGAGGGAGAGAGAGAGAGAGAGGGAGGGAGGGAGAGAGAGAGAGGGAGGGAGGGAGGGAGAGAGAGAGAGAGAGAGGGAGGGAGGGAGAGGGAGAGAGAGAGAGGGAGAGAGGGAGAGAGAGAGAGAGAGGGAGGGAGGGAGGGAGAGAGAGAGAGGGAGGGAGGGAGGGAGAGAGGGAGAGAGAGAGAGGGAGGGAGGGAGGGAGAGAGAATATCTCAAGCAGGCTCCACGCTCAGCAGACAGCCCAACTCGGAGCTCAATCCCACAACCTTGGGATCATGCCCTGAGCTGAAATCAAGAGTCAGATGTTCAACTGAGCCACTCTGGTGCCCCAGGAACTGCATACTTCAAATGGGTGAACTGTATAGTAGGTAAATTACATCTCAGTTAAAACAAAAACATGACACAATGTCGAACAAAGCTCAAGGCAGCCAGGTGGGAACCACCCACCAGACACCATAACAGAGAATGCAACGGGGAGACCACTGTATCAAGGGTGGGAATTCGGTAGCTTTTCCTAAGCAAGGGAGCCGGATACACACTCTGTGCAGGTAGAGAAGGCTGAATGTATAAAGAAGAAAGAAAAGCCTATCTAGGGATGGATAGTAGTTACCTTGGTGACGTCCGCACTGTCCAGAACCTGGCCCTTATTTTTGTAAACTCACACACTTACTCTTAGTGCCCCAGCTGATGAGATGCAGGGACGGTGATCCTTGCTAGCAAAGCACACAAGAGGATGCTAACGAACTGTCAAGCAGGTTGGATGTAAATATGAACCAGCATACCACCTCGGAAAGCAAGCTGAAATGGAGCAGGTCACTTGGAGTCAGAGTAAGGAAAAGTCTACAGCAGAATTCCTATGAACATCCTTCTCCATCAGGATCTACCAGGCAGGCCAGAACCACACAGTAGACAACTCAGGACACACCTCGGTCAAGAAAACACAGTCAAGATGTGCCTCTGTGACACTTCCTTTCCTGACTGCTGCTACTCACTGCTGCTTCTTTCTGACTGGAACATTCTTTCTGTAGATGTGATGGTCCCTTCCTAACAAATCTTGCAAGGCTGAGAGACCATTATGTCCCAGACAGCTGCTCACATCTGCTCTCAATGACCACATATTGACTTCATAGTTTAAGTTTCAGAAAACAGCCTTATTTTTAGGTTCCCTGGGTGGGGTAAGAGGGGATTGGGGGAGGGGGAGACTTCACTTTTTCCTTTGCACAGGGGAATTCAGAAATGTATCTTTATTAAGAGAAAACTTGGGACTAAAAATACAGTAAGCCTGTAAAGACAGAGTGTGGACAATTACTGAAGCTGAACGATAGTCCACGTGGGCTCACAGAACTGCTTGCACCCAGGGGCGCCTGGGTGGCTCAGTCTGTTAAGCATCTGACTTCATCTCAGGTCATGATCTCTGGTTGGTGAGTTCAAGCCCCACGTTGGGCTCTGTGCTGACAGCTCAGAGCCTGGAGCCTGCTTCAGATTCTCTGTCTCCCTCTCTCTCTGCCCCTTCCCCGCTCACACGCTGTTTCTCTCTCTCTCAAAAATAAACAGTAAAAAAACTATAAATAAATAAAAAGAACTGTTTTCACTATTGTTGTATACATTTGAAAATTTCTTAATAAAAACAGCTTCTCTTTTTTTACACAAATTTCATTAGAGTAGAAGAGCTCAAAGTAGCAGATTAGTTGGCTGAAGCTAGGTTCAATAAAGATGAAATTTAACCACACCCTACTGTGTCAAGACAGATCCTTTCTTTGAATATGGAAGTACCCTGTCAAATGGAGAAAATTCTCATTTTGTCACATGCTTCTACTAACTCATCTGCTTTTAAGCCTCTATGATATAAATTTTTATTCACTAGGCTTAAGAAGTGAACTCATGAAAAAGAATTTTGGGGGGTACCTGGGTGGCTGTTGGTTAGGTGCCAACTCTTGATTTTGGCTCAGGTTTGTGGAATCGGGCCTGGGTCGGGCTCCACACTGACAGCATGGGGCCTGCTTGGGATTCTCTCTCTCCTCTCTCTATGCCTCTGCCCCCCACCTCCTGCTCATGTGCATGCTCTCTCTCAAAATAAATAAATAAATAAATGAATGAATGAATAAATAAATAAATAAATAAATAATTTTGGTTTTGTTTGCTTGTTTTAAAGGAGGCAATGTTCTTTTAGGAAGCACAGGTCATACATTCTCCACTCCCTTTCATTGTTCTCCAAAAGGCTTGTACAAAAACCCAGAAATACTTTAGTATGTAACATGGCTTCCATGACTTATCATCTTCCTTAAAAAAAAAAATTACTTTTAATTAAAGTACTGTACCTTGGTAGATCCAGGTAAAAATCAAAATGAACCAAAATGGGGGTGCCTGGCTGGCTAAGTTGATGGAACATGCAATTCTTGGGGTTATGATTTCAAGCCCCAAGTTTGTTGTAGAGATTACTTAACAGCTCAAGTCATGATCTCGTGGTTCATGGGATAGAGCCCCACATCAGGTTGTGCTGCCAGCACAGAGCCTGCTTGGGACTCTCTCTCCCCTTCTCTCTGCCCCTCCCCAGCTCGCACTATCAAAAAGTAACAAACAAGTCTTAAAAAAAAAAAAAAAGGAAAAAAGAATGTAGAGCTTTACTTATTTTTTGAAACCCCACCTATTGCCTTCACTAAGCATTATGCCAGGCACATTATGTACACTATTTTTAATAGTGGTCCAATCAGAGCCTGAGTATTAACATAACCACCCCTCAGATGGACAGAAAGAAAAAGCCACTATAGTAACAGGCAGTGGGGAAAACATGAAACTGAAGTTGCCTAAAAGCCAAAACATTCCTCAGGGCCTTCATCACAATCTGAGGGCTCAAAAGGCCAGGCCCTTTGCTGGGCCTGTTTACAGTCACACTTAATGACAAGGTCACAGACAGCACCACTGGTCAAGGCTGAGGGGCACCTGGTAGGACAAACTTTCAGGAAGTTATTCCCTAATAAGTATTACTATTTAATAAAAATTAGTAATAAATATTAGAAATAAAAATTACTATTAAGAGATGACAAAACAATATATTGGTCTTAGAATAGCACTGGAAAACAATCATGAAAAATGCCTCAGGTCCTATTTGTACGCTCACAAATTCTAGTGCAAAATGAAATACATCCTGTGAGTTTTCAAAATGCAGAGTAAGAAAAATGGAAAAAAGCTGCAGAGCACCAAATCTGTATCTACTCGCTTCAGAATATGTAAAAATGGAATTCCTGTCTTTAGGAACTAGTTAACATTCTCTTGGAAAAGCATCAGAAATGGTTAAAAGTCACATATTATCTGAAATATGAACCTAAATTACCAAACCCTGACAGGCATTTCGAACATTGCCTATTATAAAATTGCCAAACAGCCTGGTCTTTGCCATGGAAAACAGGTTCCTCTGGTTCTAAAGTCACTAGAGCTTTAACCAAGACAACAAGCCAAAGGCTCAGACACCTTCACTCCATGTGCAATGGGCTGGAATAACCTGCTGTCACCTGCTAACAAGGACATCATAGGAATTTTAGGCTCCCAGGCACTACCAATTTCATTTAACTCTACAGGCTTAAGATAGTATCTAATTCTCCAAAAATGTATAGTTGTAGCTGTGCCTACTCTAAAAAAACTAATAAACCATTTCAAATATTCTGAAAACTGGAGAACATACCATAACACAAGTGTATCTACTTCTCAGCATTAACAAATTCTAACCTTTGTATACCCCTTACTTCAATCCCACCTTCTCTCTCTCTCCCCTGAATAAACAACTGCCTTGAACTTGGTGTTTTCTTTTATTCATGTGTTTATACACAGATTAAGTTTACTTCTAAAACAAGCAAAAAGAACTTTCCTAGGAGTCTAGCCTTTGACACGCTTTTTACTCCCATGGGTGCTACAGACTAAAGAACCCTGACTTCTTTATTTTTTTTAATTTATTTTTTAAGTCTACATCCAAGTTAGTTAGCATATAGTGCAATAATGATTTCAGGAGTAGATTCCAGTGATTCATCCCCTATGTATGACACCCAGTGCTCATCCCAACAAGTGTCCTCCCTAATGCCCCTTGCCCATTTAGCCCATCCCTCCACCCACAACCCCTCCAGCAACCATCAGTTTGTTCTCTATATTTAAGAGTCTCTTATGTTTCGTCCCCCTCCCTGTTTTTATATTATTTTTGGTTCCGTTCCCTTATGTCCATCTGTTGTTTATATTATTTTTTTTAATTTTTAAGAGAGAGAGACAGAGTGCTACCAGGGGAGGGGCAGAGAGAGAGAGAGAGAGAGAAGGAGAGAGAGTCACAGAGTCTGAAGCAAACTCCAGGTTCTGAGCTGTCAGCACAGAGCCCAATGTGGGGCTTAAACTCACAAGCCATGAGATCATGACCTTAGCTGAAGTCAGACACTTAACCGACTGAGCCACCCAAGTGCCCATTTTGCTGATAGCGCTGCTATAAACATTAGAGTGCACGCGTCCCTTCGAAACAGCACACATGTATCCTTTGGAAAAATACCTAGTAGTGCAATTGCTGGGTCGTAGGGTAGTTCTATTTTTTAATTTTTCAAGGAACCTCCACACTCTTTTCTAGAGTGGCTGCACCAGTTTGCATACCCACCAGCAGTGCAAAAGGGTTCCTCTTTCTCCACGAACTCACCAACATCTGTCATTGCCTGAGTTAATTTTAGCCAATCTGACTGGTGTGAGGTGGTATCTCATTGTGGTTTTGATTTGTATTTCCCTGATGATGAGTGATGTTGAGCATCTTTTCATGTGTCTGTTAGCTATCTGGATGCCTTCTTTGGAAAAGTGTCTACTCATGTCTTTTGCCCATTTCTTCAATGGATTATTTGTTTTTTGGGTGTTGAGTTTGAAAGTTCTTTATAGATTTTAGATACTAACCCTTTATCTGATATTTCATTTGCAAAAACCTTCTCCCATTCCATCAGTTGCCTTTTAGTTTTGCTGACTGTTTCCTTTGCTGTGCAGGTTTTTACATTGACGAGATCACAATAGTTCACTTTTGCTTTTGTTTCCCTTGCCTCCGGAAACATGTTAAGTAAGAAGTTGCTGCGGCTGAGAACAAAGAAGTTTTTGCCTGCTTTTTCCTCTAGGATTTTGATGGTTTTCTGTCTTATGTTTAGGTCTTTCATTCATTTTGAGTTTATTTTTGTGGATGGTGTAAGAAAGTGGTCCAGGTTCATTCTTCTGTATGTTGCTGTCCAGTTTTCCCAACATTTGCTGAACAGACTGTCTTTATTCCATTGGATATTCTTTCCTGCTTTGTCAAAGATTAGTTGGCCATACATTTGTGGGTCCATTTCTGGGTTCTCTATTCTGTTCCACTGATCGAAGTGTCTGTTTTTGTGCCAGTACCATACTGTCTTGATAATTACAGCTTTGTATTACATCTTGAAGTTGGGAATTGTGATGCCTCCAGCTTTGTGAACAACCCTGACTTCTTGCTTCACTGTATGCCTGAGATCAGGCCAAAAAGCCTGGGATCATCTCACAAGCCTGAAGTCACTCATAAAATGGTCCTTTTCCTCCCACCCATCTGTTTATCTAGAGCAAAGCTCAGAAAACATTTTTTATACCTGGCCAAATAGTGAACACAGCCAGTATTTGCTTTGCATGAAAGTATGGAAACCAACTTCTATGACCTTTAAACTTGTTTGTCAAAACATTAAAAATTGTGGGTTAAAAATGTATAGAATGAACAGTAAAATTAATATTTACTTAGTACAATGTGGCTAAAACATTAGAAACTTGAGAATTAAAGTGTTTAAATTTCTTTGCAAAAAAAAAAAAAAATTACCAAGAGTAGCTTGAACAGTGCTTGTGATGGTCTTTAGTCATATAACTTCTGATAATGGAGCAAGCATCGTTTCAATTAGTCTTAGTGAACTGTCACTTTCTAGGTTTGGATCAGCTCCCAACATTTTATCCTTTCTCTTTCAATATCACAACTGCTCTGAGAGTTGCTTTACTTTTTGTGGGTTTTTTTTTTTTTTTGCCAGTGGTACTTCCACTGGAACATCATTGTTTTTGTCACCACTTTCCTTGTTTCTGTTGATAAGTGGACCCTCACTAGGCTTCTCTGGCTGCACATCCAGTCTTCCAAATCAAGGCAGTTTCAACATTCCCAAAGTAAGCGAGTTCTTCTATCACTCCACTTACACTCCATTGGAATTTTTTGTTTTTCATTTTTTCAATGTTTATTTATTTTTGAGAGAGAGAGACCAAGTGTGAGCCAGGGAGGAGCAGAGAGAGAGGCAGACACAGAATCCAAAGCAGGCTCCAGACTCCAGGCTCCAAGCTGTCAGCACAAGCCCGATGCGGGGCTCGAACTCATGAACTCGTGAACGGCGAGATCATGACCTCAGCTGAAGTCGGACGCTCAACTGACTGAGTCACCCAGGTGCCCCTGTTCCACTGGAATTTTGCTTCCAGCATTACCACTTTTTCTCTTTGCTGCACTTTTCATCTTTTTTGGTCAATTCCCTCTATTGATTAACCACAGGTTAATCAACTGTAACACGGGTTTATTACTGGGAAACAAGGAGGCAAGAAAACCACATGATTTGCTGTGTGTGTAAACTGAGTAACAGATATACAGCGATCAATCACCATGCATATATGTCATTTACATAGTGATCTGTGACCGAAGAGCTGAAACTTGTACTTTATCCAAGTACCCAGGGTTAATATACTGTGGTAACTAAAATCCGTGCATGTCAAAAACCATGCAAAGCAGGGATTGCCTTTATTTCAGACTTTGTGGGTCACAATCTGTTCTAACTACTCAACTGCAGCATTGTAGCATGAAGGCAGCCTTCGACAAACATGTAAATGAATGACCATGGCTGTCATTTCAGTAAAACCTTATTTATGGGCACTAAAATTTTATTTCATGTAACTTTTACTGATTCTTGATTTTTTCAAACATTAAAAAATGTAAATAGCTCTTAGGCCATACGCAGGCAGCAACCATGATACAGTTTAATCTCTTCTTTAGAGAGTGTTTATAAAAACACCCAGTTCAGATTTTCCACCCTGTCATTATAGAACTCAGCAAGCCTTATACGTGCAGTCAGAAGCTATCAAATAGACTCCTAGGGTTCACATTTCTTATAACAACACTGACCATGCATTCCTCAGGTTTTTCCTTTGCCAAGAACACTGTAGCATACCCTCCCATTGCTAAAAACAGCACTACTCTTTCCATTAAAGCAACTTAAAATTCTAAAGACAATGATGAAAGAGAAATTACCTGCTATAATAATTCTCAGACATTTGAAAATCTTATTTTACACACAAAAAATAAGAGCACAGTTCACTCCTCAGTATCAAAAAGCAAAGAAAGCAATCAAGAGTCATTTAATCCAAGTGTTTCAAACAACAGGGGCATCGGTTACCACATTCCCAGAGGGCTTGGTGTTCACAGACCTACAACAGCTGAAAATTCACCATCAAGACATCTTATTTGTGCTGGTTAAGTAACTTGTAAGACATGCACATAACAGTGCTGTTAAAGACAGGCAAATGTGTGTGTGCTGGTATAGAAAAACGTCTAAGACTGAGAAGGAGAAAAACAGGAGAATGGTTTATGTATTGTAATTGCTTTCTAAACTTTTAATTTAGACACGTGTATGAATTTACCTTTAAGGAAAGGAACTGAAGGAGGGAGAGAGGCTTTTCCAGTTTTTTTCCATCCAGAACACACAGTGTGAGTATTCTAATCTTGTGAATACGTTACTTTTTGCTGTTGTTAAGGGTCAGCAATGGTTTTTTCAGGATAGTGGAATATGGTCCCTGCTGTGTAAAATTTTCAGTTAAAGGGGCACCTGGGTGGCTCAGTCTGTAAAGCGTCTGACTTCGGCTCAGGTCATGATCTCACGGCTTGTGAGTTTGAGCCCCACGTTGGGCTCTGTGCTGACAGCTCAGAGCCTGGAGCCTGCTTCCGATTCTGTGTTCCTCTCTAGTTCTGCCCCTCCCCTGCTCGTGTGTGCGTGGGCGCTCTCTCTCTCTCTCAAGAATAAATAAAACATTTTTAAAAATTAAAACAAATAAAACAAATAAAAATTTTGGTTAAAAAATTTTAAACTACATGAGAAATAAAATTGAATGTGCTAAATTCCTTAGGATCTTGAGCAGTATGAAGCAACAAGTGTTTGGTGAATAGCTATTGTATGTAAACAGGGTCACCATACAATGTACCCTCCAGATGAGGACATTTTTCAGAATGAAAGGGGGCATTCTTAATAGTCACTCTGTGACATAAAGTGGCATAAATTGGAACCCTCCAAGGTAAACTGGGCTGAGTAGTCATCCCTAGAAACCATTGACTGAGGATGCGGTCTTTTGCCCTTCAGGGGTTTATAATTAGAACAAGGCTCGCTTGGGCAGAAAAACAAAAGTCAAAAAAATCACATAACATAAAATATTTCAATCACATTACAAGCACTGAAATTCAAAGGGCTTGTAAGCCAACACAAGGTACAAAGGAAATGACCAAAGGTTCTGGTATGGGGAGTGACACATATGAAAGTCATTTGGAAAAAGTGTGTAGGACAGATCCTCATTCTGGTAAAGGATCTACGTGTGGAGGGATCCCTGGCTGCCATTATTATCCACTGTCTTACCTAATGCAGTCTTCCTAACCTCCCTGTTTTTTTCTCATTCATAACATGGGAACAACAGTACATTCAATAAACACATACTAACCTAACAATAAAGCTGGAAAATGTATAAACCCCATATTCTTTTTTTTTTTTTTTTTTTTTTTTTTGAGAGAGAGCCTGTGTGTAAGCAGGAGAGAGGGACAGAGGTGGGGAGGGGAGAAGGGGAGGGAGAGGGAGAGAGAGGAAGAGAATCCCAAGCAGACTACACACTCAGCGAGGAGCCCAACCCCACAACCCTGGGATTATGACCTGAGATGAAATCATGAGTTGGATGCTCAACCAACTAAGCCACCCAGGCGCCCCTAAACCCGTATTCTTTAATTCGGCAAGCCACATGTTCACTGATTTAGGCCTGGCTGGTTTAAAAAAAAAAATCCTGCAGATTTTAGAAGCTTGGAATATATAAATGGAAGAATCTTGGGGGGCTCAGGAAGATAAAGCAAAGCTCTGATTGTGAATCCAGTGTATCTGTGACATAGTAAGAGATAGATTTAGTCACTGCCCCCCGCCCCCCCAACTGCACCTTCAGACACAGAGGTTTCTAAAATCCTTGTGGTTTCTTGAGTGCTAGGAGCACCTTTGTTCTAGTAATTGGTCTTTGGCCTGGGTTCCTGACACATGAGTTAAGACCCTGGTAATCTCTGGAGTGATAATGAGATGACTGGTGGCTGGGGGGCCCCTATATAGCTTCTGGATGGGGGCTGGTTTTCGGAAAGACAAAGGCAAGATTGAAGGGTTGGAACTTTCAGCCCCACCCTCATCCTCTAGGAAGAGGAGGTGAAAAGGAGTTTGAGTTAATCAATCATGCCCACAGGATGAAGCTTCAGTAAAAAAACCCTAACTGAAGGGGTTAGGAGAGATGGGTTGGTGAACACATCATGTACCAGGAGGGTGGCTCACCCTAAACTCCATGAGGACAGAAGCTTCTGTGCTGGGGACCCTCCCAGACTTTACTCCAGATCTTCATCTGGCCATTCATCTGTATGTAAATGTATCTCCTGGAGTTCTGTGACCCATTGTAGCAAATTACTGAACCCAAAGGGGTTGTGGGAACCCTTGATTTATAGCAAGTAGGTCGGAAGTACAGGTGACAACTTAGGACTTTCAACTGAAGATGGGGGGAGGCAGTCTTGTGGGACTGAGCTGGTAATCTTCGGGGTCTGTGCTAACTCCAGGGAGTCGGTGTCAGAAGTGAGTTAAATAGGTGTTCACTTAGAACTGGAAAACTGCTTGATGTGGAAAAGCCCATTCATCTGGTGTCAGCAATACTCTGCAGAAAACAGGAGAGTTTTCTCTTTAAAATCCATTTCGTTTAGGGTAAAACTAAGAATGTGAGCAAGAGAACTATCTTGAGGACATTATAAATATAACTCAGCCCAAGATGAAGTGAGGGTCTCTCTGTGTGATTTACACATGTTCTGGATATAGTTAGTATAAAAGTGTTTTTCGGCAAATTTGTTAGCAAAAAGTCCCCTTTTGTGACATCTAGACTTGTATCGCCTGGTCTGGAATGCACTATTAATCTTGAGGCTGCTTTGACAGCAACTTGTCTGGGAAAGGGCATTCACTCACTGAAACTTGAATTCACTGGTTAGCAGTAAAGTAAGGAGGCTCAGTCAGTTTCTCCTCCATAGGCTCCACTGAGATACATTCTGCGGGTGCGGACGGATGCAGTTCTTAACAACTCAAATGGGAGGAATATCTTTGACACACGGACCAAAAACATAAACAGTGTTAAAGATTAAAGGAGTTTTGTATTCCATTATAAGCACAAAGCTTTGAATAAGTAGTAGATATTATATTTTTATGAAGGCCAGACCAATAAAGGGACAGTGGGAATGAAGATAAAAAAGAATGACACAGTTCACTAGAAAGTCCAACCGATGCGACCCAGGGATAAGGAAGACCAGAAGTACAACCTCAAGCTGGAGTTGATCAAACCAACTCAACCACCATCACTCCTCCCTTTGTTTCTCTGCTGTGTGACCATTTCCATGCTTAAAGCGACACCATCCCTTATCTGCACCCATAGTAAGACAATGGCAAACTATCACATGGATCAAAGTCCTGCAACTCCACATTACTGGAGATTAAGAGTTCAGAGCCTGGGGAAAATAAAAAAACAAATGCCCTGGTTACCCATTTGGACCTTCAAGTATCTTTTCACCAAGGAATGAGAGAATTTTAAAAGTTCTGTGTAAGTGGAGAAGTACTGAATATCAGAGATGAACTCTTGGCTGTTTTAATTCTATCATGCCAAATTCCAAAGTTGACATTTATTCTGTGACCAGCCTTATTTGAAAGTGATCTATAAATCCACGTATTTTGGTTAGCTGGGCAGGTTCTACATACTTAAGTGCTTCTGTTTTCAGTACAGAAAACTACCCATCTCCTCTAGGTTTGGGTGCCTGGAAGTTGTCATTATTAGGATAAGTAATTCAGAAACTTCAAAATAACTGCTAGGTGTTTATAAGGAAAGAACATTTACAATGACAAACCCAACTTAAATTATAAGACTCATAAAATCTTGTTTTAGATATAAAATCTTGGTATTTTAGATATAACATTTTGATACATAAGTTTACATTTTATAAACACCAACACCATGCAAACCACCATTCCTACCCACTGTCACCTCATATTCATCACTCAAACAAGACTATAAATTCTACCCTTACCTAAATCTATAACTAGAATCACAGTAGCCCATCTGAATAACTTGGAAGGAAAGTTTCAATGTCTTTAATGGGTGGGACTCCCTGTTAATTCACATTCAGGGAGGGGCACCTGGGTGGTTCAGTCGGTTAAGCATCCAACTTCAGCTCAGGTCATGATCTCACGGTTTGTGAGTTTGAGCCCCTCATCGGGCTCTGTGCTGAGAGCTCAGAGCCTGGAGCCTGCTTTGCATTCTGTGTCTCCCTCTCTCTCTGCTCGTCCCCTGCTCATGCTCTCTGTCTGTCTCTCTCTCAAAAATAAATAAACATTAAAAAACAATTTTTTTTAATTCACATTCAAGGATTCTTAACATTTTCTGAATAGTGGTCCATTTTCACATATTGATCAAAACTAATAAATCCTCTTAGAACGGTTTCTCAATTTTTTTCCATTATCACCCCCTAAAGACCTTTTTAGAAATGTTTCCCTAATCACCCCATTAAATTTCAATACCATGGACATACCGTATATTTATTTATGTGCAGTGGCCATTTGAAAGGTCACTATTGATAAAATCTAGTATTTTTTCACCTGCTTAAGGGCATGCTCTAGACTCTAAATGACAGACGTAAAGACACACACAAAATATGACCTATGAACTCAAGGACTTCAGAAGCCATGGACCCAGGACCCTTTTGGTGAGATCCATCTCAAATACTAGTGTGTAAAACAGCTTAAATTCTTGCCCTCATCTCAAAAATGGATTTCTAATAATGGAAAATGTACTTCAAATAATTTCAAAGTTACCAGGACTCAGCATCCATGTTCCAGCGTTCCTTTTCAGTTTTCAAAAGATCTTGTCAGAAACAACACGTGAAAGGACATTGTGACCAGGACTGCACAAAGACACCCATAATCCTCATGCTAATACTTCTGGGGTCATCTGTGAAATCTGCCTTAGTCATGTCACCAGTAGGCCACCGGGCTTCCTGGGGTTGATGAAGTCACTTCAGTGTGACCCCTCCAGGCTTCTCTCCCCTCTCACATGAATCACGGGCTACCTCACCACTCAGCTAGCCTCGGTCTAGCCTCAGCACGTAGCAGAGGCTCGGCTGCCAGGCCAACTACCTCAAGACAAGCCTGAGAGTTGCAATGACTTTGGGGATAGGTGAAATGAGGAGTGCTCCAGGAGCCAGGTGAAAGAGAAGTTTGCTTTCTCTATCACAGGCCAAGCTCTCAAATGCTGACCAGAGCAAAGGAATGTTTCTGGTGGAAAGGGGCTGCATTGCCCTCAGTGGACCTGAAAGTAAGGCCCTCATTGTCTTTAGAGACTGTTATCATTTGTATCTCAAAGGCCATGTTTTCAATACTAAGACACACCAAACCACATCTTACTGTTCTTATAGTACTTGTCACCACATATATATTCACTGTTTATTTACTGTATTGTCCTCCTCGCCGAGGTAGGTGCCATGGATCAGGAGGTCATTTGTTTTGTTCAGTGCTATTTCCAGCGCCTGAAATTACTGTACCTGGCACTTGGTAGGTGTTCAATAAATACGTCTTGAATAAATCAATGAATAAATATTTCAGACTGTCCTAGAACCAAACTGTCTTGACAGCAAGCAAAACAAATGCTTCTTCTGTGAAGGGCAAAAATACAAGACGCTACTCTGGAGAACCCTCAGCTGATCACCAACACTAACTGCACGTTAGCTCCCATCTGTCAGACCTCCAACCACTCAGTTTACAACCATCCATGGGGGTGAAGAGAAGAGAAAGGAGTGGTGACTAATAACATGCTTACTGGAGAAGTGCTGGAAAGTTTGTCCATTCAGTCAAAGTTCTGGGGGAACTGTAATTAACCCAAGAGGTTGATGGAAACTGAAGATCACTTGAAAGTGCAGTGGAGGCTCTCAAATGAAGGCTGCTGTACTTTTCTCTAGTGGAAATTCCCAAGAACAATCAACAAAGGACTATGAGCCCAGTAACCATTAATGTGAGTTCTGATGCCCACGTTCAGGCCTAAAGTTACTGGCAGCAGGAACTACATTTAAACTTCCCAAAGGAATTGCTGAGGTTCTATTCTGAAAAGGAATACACAGTTGACTTTCCTCTTTATGATTTTCTTAATAACATTTTCTTTTCTCTCGATTACTTTATTCTAAGAATACGGTATTTAATACATATACAAAATATGTGTTAATTAACTGCTTATATTATTGATAAGTCAACAGCAGGCTATTAGTAGGTTAAGTTTTGGGGGAACTAATCAAAAGTTCCATGTGGATTTTCAACTGTACCCTGTGCTGGTCAAGGGCCAAATGTATTATCTGCCCTTGTACTGATCAAAATTAAAATTACGTATTTTGGGGCACTCCACGTAACAGGATTTATCACCTAGGACGATATTTAAAAAATCACACACATATGTGCCCACCTGATAAGGGCTTTTCCCTTGCTAACAGCGATGATACACACACACACCACACTGTACAATTTATAAGGAGCTGTTATTTTCTTTGATCTCCATTTACTAAGTGTGGCACATATTTTCTTTAATATTTTTATGTATTTTTGAGAGAGAGAGAGAAACAGTGAGTGAGAGAGGGAGAATCCCAAGCAGGCTCTGCACTGTCAGCCTGATGCAGGGTTCAAACCGTGAGATCATGAGCAAAAACCAAGAGCCAAAATCAAGAGTCAAACACTTAACCAACTGAGCCACCCAGGGGCCCCTAAATTGGGCATATTCTTAAGATGGGGGGCGTGGTGTCACAACTCAAATGCTTAGAGATACAGTGGGCAGGCCAAGTGCATAAAGACTGAGGGAGACTAGTCTATGTCCTTTCCAAAGGAGCACTATAGGTGCTATGTGGGAACACTGACCTGGTGCTGCTCATCTTCACATTTTTCAGGCAGAGCCCCAAGACAAATTTTTCCATAAAAAAATTCCCCAGTTCTAGAAACTATACAAGTCACATAAAGCCTGTTTGAGGCCTCTTGGGAATGAACAGTTTATAATCTGTGTGTTTTCCACGGCAGACTGGCACTCTCCCTGACTGCTAGAAATACCCAGAGCAGCACCAGCTCTTCCCCACCTCCATCGGCAGAGGTCTGGAGCCAGGACACTCTCTGTCTAGCCTCCAAGTGTCACTACATCCCATGCCCCTTCCTATCCGCCCTCCAACACCCAGCACCTACTCAACATTGTCAGTCTTGAAACCACATGACACTCCCATCACCTGCTTATCACATCAGCCACAGACTCCTGAATTACCCCCCTTGTCCCCATACATCCTGTTTTGTTCCCATCTCTCTTCTCCCTAACTCCCGGGGTTTCCAGAACTTAGCAACTACTGTAAGCAAAAATCTTTCTTTTCCTCAATCTTCTTTCTCAACATTCTCGTCACTTTCTTACTCTAACCAAACTCCGCTCTACCCTGAGGACATGCCTTCTCTTGTGCCCTTCCAAGAGTAGGGCTCCTTGCTCCTGGAACTGCTTCTACACCATTCTCCTCCTGCCCTCTCAAACCCTAGCTATTTTAATCTCATCATTAAAGTAGATTATACCCCACCCTGTGTATCACCTGCTAACTGAGATCACTACTCCTCACTTCATGACTTCAGCTCTCAGTTCACTGTCTTCCATGCTGCCTCTCATTCTCAGTGATTTCCCTACCCAGGTAGGTGACCCTCGAACCATCCTGGCCTCATACTCATCTAGTGGCACCTATGCAGTTGCAAGTGGCTGCAGAAACACCTCGCTCTTAGTGGAAGACCTTGCTGCCTGAGAAAAATCAAAGCAATCAGAAGAAAGCAGGGTGGGGAATCAAAACTACCTCCTGCCTCAAATTAAACTATCTGAAAGCTTTCAAACAAACAGAACTTCAGATAAGCAAGGTCGTTAGTTCACACAGCCAGACAGCAGTACTTGTGAAAGGTCAGGAGGTCCAGCCATCTACAACAACCAGAAAGGCCACTGGGAAAAGAGAAGGCGTGACTCTGTCAATGACTATTGTGTGACCTGAGGCAAGACCTGTAACTTCACCACCAAACCAGGTTGTTTCAAGGATTAAACAACACACGGGAGCTCAGAGTAAGCAAGAAGTTAACCATAAACTCAGTTTTGAGAAAATCCAGGCCAGGTAACTGGAAGGCACATCCTAACATAATCACATCACTGAAAAAAGTCCAGAAGTACTGTCAAATTCTAGCTCAGATTGCAAGAATGATCAACGCTTGTATTCTTGATTCCTTAACCTACAGAGTTAATCCTCTCCCACCAACCCTTGATATCCCCGTTAGCTCATTTTTCCTGCCTCCAGTGTAGGGACATTAACAGTCTTCTGAAGTCACCACAGGTGATGACTTGGTGTGCACACATACTTTCTCTCCTTCCCACCCAAAATGCTGGCCTATAAAGCCACCTGGCTCCTCCCGACTTCTCCCACCTCTTATCCTCCACCAATTATCTCCCCACCCCACCCCCTCCTGCTCCAGCTATGATGGTTCTCTGTCTTTTCCTTGAATACCCCCAGGCTTGCCCCCCACCTCAAAGCCTTTGTACTCCATCACCTCCAACTGGACTCTCGTCCACAAGGTTCTTGTGTGGCTGCTGCCTCCTCATTCATGTTAGGGCTCAAGATGTCACCCTCCTCAGCGAGACGTCCCCCGAACACCTGAGCTAAGCAGCCCCCATCATCTTACATCATCCTGTTGTGTACTTCACCTTGTTCATTTACTTCTTAGTAACTTAATACTATGGTGGCTGCTCTTTATCTATTTTTAATTTTTTTTAACGTTTTTATTTATTTTTGAGACAGAGACAGAGCATGAACGGGGGAGGGGCAGAGAGAGAGGGAGACACAGAATCGGAAGCAGGCTCCAGGCTCTGAGCCATCAGCCCAGAGCCCGACGCGGGGCTCGAACTCACGGACCGTGAGATCGTGACCTGAGCCGAAGTCGGACGCTTAACCGACTGAGCCACCCAGGCGCCCCGGTCTTTATCTGAATGTTTACCTACTCACTGTCTCGGTTCCCCCCCCCCCCCCAACTAAAATATAAGCTCTCCAAGTGCAGGGACCTGGCTTGTTGGAAGTTACAAATGTGCCACTGGTGCCAGCACCATCCCTGACATATAGCAGGGGCTCAGTAAGTTTTGCTGAATCAATGAATTCTTCTTTCAAAATTGTTCCCCCCACCCTCCCCCCCCAAAGCCTGGCTGTCCTGGTCTGAAGCAGTTGAGATTATAACACTTGTTCAAAAAGACGTTTCAGGCCAAACTTCCGTAAAATGTAGAGGTTTAACACTGGGCCTTGTTCTCCGCCAGCTTCTAAGGACCAGTTTCACAAACCCAACCCCAGCTTCTCAATGCCAATACTCTTCTTATACCAAAGGGCCCAGTCTTGCACCCTGGTAACGTTTCTCCCCTCCAACATGTTTGCTTTGCTTCTCCTTCCTTTGAAATACCTTTCTTTTCGGAGGCGCTCTACTGCAAATTTCTCGGGAGGCTGTCGTCCGATATCCAAAGAGGTGGGCGAGGGGGCTTTTTCCCAGAGGCTAAAACTGCGTCACCTAATCCAACCCCCACCCTCTCAGGCCTGGCCTCCCTGGGCTTTTCTGGGCCATGGAACTTTCCTCTGACAGGAAGTGGCTGGTCTTCTGTTGAGCCTCTCACCCTTTTCCTGTTGGCCAGTGCCACTCCTTCTTGGTCAATAGCCCTAGTCTCCTCCCTCACCCGCAGGAAACTTTACCAACCCCGGCTCCGCCGCCCGTCCTCACTCCCAAAGGCTCCCAAACCTCTTCCCCAGACTCAATCTCCCACAGCCGGCTCCACCACGCCCCGCTTCACCAGGTCGCCCCCAATTTCCTCTCCCAGCAATTCGCCCTGATCATACCTTACCCAAGGCCCTTCGCACCCCAACGCAGCCGCCAGACCCTAATGTCCCGCCCTCGGCCTCTCAGCCTCCCGCTCCTCCCAGGAGACCCTCCCAGGCCCTCACCGTGGACGCTACGTTCTCCGTCGGCCGCCTCAGCCCCGAAAAGGAGCAGCGAGGCCAGCAGGGCGAGGAGCACCCCGCACCGCCTTGGCCCACACAGCTGCGCCATGACGGGCTCCACCCGGCAGCGCAGGCGAAGCCTCAAGCGGCTGGCCGTTAGGGTCTCGCGATCAGGTGCGGGAAGACCCTTGCCGCGCACGCGCACTGGGGAGCCTCGTGTTCAGGTGCTGGCGCTCCCAGAGGGTCTGCGAGGGCTCCCCTGGCGCTCCCGCCGGCGTCTCCGGGACTGCTCCTTGTCGGACCTTCGGTGCGCGGACGGTCCGTCCGCTACGCCCACGACGCTTCAGTCCGCCTCTCTCTCGTCCCTTGCCTCCGGCGACACTTCGCCGACTCTCCCACCGTTCAGACCCCCACCACACCCACAACCGCTGGTGGGCGGTAGAGCCAATGGCGGGCGCCTTGAAGCAGCTCCCGAAGGTGGCCGGCCGGGGAGGGGGCGGGGCGCACCTGGCGAGGCGGAGCACGCAGAGCGCAGGCGCAGGGAGCAGGCACCTGGGCGGCAGTCCTCCTCCCCCGGAGCACCTGCGCTGGCCCCAGGATTGGGGGAAAGGGGCAGGGCTTGCGTCGGCTCCGCCGGGGGTAGGACCTAGCAGGTGAGGAAACGCAAGCCTGCTGAGCCCCGAGGCTCCTGTTACCTGCTCCGAGGTTTGGTGACGTCCGAGTACCCTCGCTCCTGGGCTGGGCCTCGGGGTGGGAGGAGAGGGTGCAGAACCTGTGGTTCCAGGCTTGGAAGCCCGCCTCGTTTCAGCCCCCCTTTGAAGGCGAGGAATTTACTCCTGTCTAAATGCCAGCGGTCACTGAGCGCCTACTTGGCGCGTTACTGGAAATACGACAGTGACCACGTCAGACTGGCCCCTTCCTCACCAGACTGGAACAGCCGAGAGTAGCGATGGCAGAAGTATAGGGTGGGGGAGCGATTAGAGTGGGGGAGTGACGGGGAAGCGCAGACTGAATGATCAGGGACTGGGGCGGTGGAAGTGAAAAGGCAGCTTTGATAATGAACCCTTGAAGGATAAGAAGGGCTGACGGACGAACATTCCACATTGCAAGCAACAGGAACAGCGAACGCAAAAGTCCTGAGGCAAGAAAGACAACAGTGCCTTAAGGGATACAGGGCTACTCCCACTACTCAGCCTCCCTCCTGTCATAATAATATGTGGAGAGCCTTAATTAGGTTATCAAAATGGTGTTTACCTTAAGCAGTTTTGTGCATTTTTTTCTAAAGATTTTAAGTAATTTTACCCAACTTGGGGCTCGAACTCACAACCCCAAGATCAAGAGTTCCAGGCTCTATTGACTGAGCCCGCCAGGCGCCCCCACTATTTTCTTTACTGTATATATATATATATATATATATATATATATATATTTTTTTTTTTTTAATGTTTATTTGTGTTTGAGAGAGAGAGAGAGAGAGCAGGGGAGGGGCAAAGAGAGCCAGAGACAGAATCTGAAGCAGGCTCCAGACTCTAAGTTGTCAGCACTGAGCTCCATGCCGGGCTGGAACTCACAAGCTAAGAGATCATGACCTGAGCCGAAGTCAGTCGCTTAAGGGACTGAGCCACCCAGGTGCCCCTATCTTTATTTTAAAAAATTTTGTTGGGGGGCACCTGGCTGGTTCAGTTAGTTAAGCGTCTGACTCTTGATTTCTGCTCAGATCATGATCTTTTGGTTCATAGGTTCAAGCCCCACATGGGGCTCTGCACTTACAGTGCAGTTCATTCTCTCTCTCTCTCTCTTTCTCTCTCTCTCTCTAAAATAAACAAATAAATTAGGGGCACCTGGGTGGCTCAGTCGGTTAAGCATCCAACTCTTGATTTCAGCTCAGGTCATGATCTCATGGTTCGTGGGTTGGAGCCCCATATCGGGTTCTGCACTGACAGCTCAGAGCCTGCTTGGGATTCTCTCTCTTTCCCTCTTTCTCTGCCCCTCCCTGCTCATGTGTGAGCTCTCTCTCTCAAAATAAATAAACTTAAAAAATTCTTTGCCCACCATCTTCTTTAATCTCACAGTGAGGTCCTAGCACCCAGGGTCAAGAATCTGAATGTGAGGACAAAGGTCTCTCTAACACCCAAATCCCCGACCCCCATCCCATCCCACTAAGGCAGACCTTGAGCTGGAAGACAGGACTATGGTGAGAGTTGAGGCTGGAGAGGAGTCACAGGTTCATTCATCCATTCATTCACGTATCTGTCTGTTCATTCCGCATATTCACTGAGCACCGACCATGAGCCAGGTACTGCTGTAAATGCTGGAGAAGATACAAGAGGGAACAAAGTAAAATTCCTGCCGTGGTGAAACTCACTTTGTAATGTTGGTAACAGTGGTAGAACTAGCATATTTGACACCTGGAGTGGATAACTTTTTAAACAATTTTTTAAATGTTTATTTATTTTTGAAAGAGAGAGAGAGTGAGCGGGAGAGAGAGAGGAAGACACAGAGTCCAAAGCGGGCTCCAAGCCCCATGCTGACAGCAGAGAGCCCAACAAGGGGGCTCAAGCCCATAAACCACTAGATCATGACCTGAGCCGAAGTCGGATGCTTAACCGACTGAGCCACACAGGCGCCCCGTGGATAAATTTTTATACCTCTTCCTCACTACCAGAAAATTATTTCAGTAAGAATCATGTAAGAATCACCATTTTATATGTTCTTTAGTTTTAAAATTAACAATTGAAAATGAATAAATTTCAATTTGAAAGATATTACTCAATTCAGTAAAATATTTCATTTATGAATGAAAATTTTCACTTACATTGCATTTTGCAGTTCATACCGATTCACTATTTTAAACAAAAATTTCAAAAGAATATGTAGAATGACAGAATAATTTCATCTTTACAATCATTGTGCTATCATTTTAGTTTCTAATCTATTATCACTTAAATGAAAGATTATGTAGAATCACAGAGATTGGAGACTCAAACTGTACAAGCCCAAATGATACCAAATTGTTATGAACTTACTATCAAAATGAACCTGAATCTTCATATGGCAGAGGTCAACTGTATACCTGGGAGTTCTCTCTATATATTTTAAAATTATTTTTAAAATTATTTTTAACTTTATTTATTTATTTATTTATTTATTTAGTAAGTAATCTCTACCCCCACTGTGGGGCTTGAACTCATGACCCTGAGGTCAAGAGTCCACATGCTCTACTGACTGAGCCAGCAGTCACCCTGGGAATTCTCTAACTTCTTCAGAATTTTGTAGCAAACAGATGTTGGGTAGCCCCCATACTCATGGGCTGTATAACCCCCCTCCCCTCAAGGGTGAGCAGGACCTGGGATTTGCTTCTCCTCAATAGAATATGGCAAAGGAAGTTCATGATTATACTATGTAAAACTCCTTTTTTTAATGTTTTTTTTTTTTTGAAAGTGGGGGAGGGAGACAGAGGATTCCCAAAGAGACAAAGTCGGACACTTAACCGACTGAGCCACCCAGGCACCCCAAGACTCCTTTTTTTTTTTTTTTTTTTTTTTTCCCAAGACTCCTTCTTAGTGGACTGGAGAGAGAGACTCTCTTTTGCTGGCTTTGAAACAAATAAGCTGCCACATAGAGGACCTATGGAGAAAGTTACATGGCAAGGACTTCACCTCTAGGAGCAAGAGAGCAGCACAAACTGATAACCAGCAAGAAAATGAAGACCTCATCCTGATTAGGTCAAGCAATTGGAAGCAGATCTTTCCGCAGTTGAGCCTCCGATGAGACAGCAGCCCTGGCTGGCACCTGGATTATAGCTCAGTGAGACGGTGGAGCAGAGGGCCCCCCTAAACCATGCTTGGCCTGGATCCACAGAAACCACGAAACAATAAGTTTTAAGCTACAAAGTTGGTGGTAGTTTATTATGTAACAATAGAAAACTATTACGAATACAATGTTTACTAAAGTATACAGTAATAAAAATATCTTAACTGGAAGCCTTTTATTAAAACTCAACAGTAATTGTGTCAATTGTTCACAAGTAAACCGATGAAAGATTTTTGGATTATTTTGCAGGATTCTTTCTATCGCTTTATTCTACTGCTTAGAATTTGTCAGCGCATGGTGTAATAAAAACTGGGCCAACTTTTGGCCAGTTTTCATTTATTTTTTAAATTCTCCGCGGACAGTGCACCCCCTTTCTGCCTGTACTCTGGTAGACCACACCTATTGCCCTTTGGCACATCAGTTGCAAAACAGACAATAAATAAAATGAGTACATTGTATACAATGCTAAAATGTAATGTTACCGATAAAACAGAGCCAGGTGAGGGGCACGGGAGTTAGAATATAAGATAGGGTGTCAGACAAGACCCTACTGCACAGATGACATTTGAGGGAGATGAAGGAATGAACCCTGCTGATATCACGCTCAGGAAGAGCTTCCCTGATGGAAGGAACTATTAGGGCAAAGGTGTGAGATGGGACCACACTTTATAGAGGCTGCTTTTAAACAACAGGTTCCAGCAATGGAAACTTGATCAAGGCCAAAGGGCCCACAGCGACCACCTGGCTGAGAATACCGAAGGGCCCATCGGGAGACGCACCTCAAAATACCCGTAGGCCCTACCTGACCAATGGGCTCCTGACAACCAGGCACAGTTACTAAGAAAGAGAAAATTCCACGTGTCCCCATACCTCCTCACCTTCTCACTTTAAATACGCCCCCACCCACTGCCTCCTTGCAGACAGCCTCTCCTCTGTTGTCCTGACCCCTGCTCCCTTGGGGCCTATTCAATAAACTTCTGTCGCCTTTGTTCTGCTTCAGGTGAATCCTTTCACCTCTGAGCCACTGGCTTCCACCTGATCCTTGCCCCACATTGGGGACCCCCATCTGATGCAGAGAGACACCCCATGCTTGGCAGAGCTTTGAATGCCCCAGGACAATGGGGAGCTATGGAGAGTTATTTGTTTTTTAATATAACAGCTTTATTGGGATATAAGCCACATACCATACAATTTACCCTTTTAAAATGTACAATTCAAGGGTTTTAGTATGTTAATAAAGTTATGCAACCAACCCTACAATCAATTGAGAAAATAGCATCATCCTCAAAAGAGACCCTATATTCGGCAGCAGTCGCTCCCCTTCCCCACCATTCTGTCATCCCCGGGCAACCACCAATCTACTTTCTGTCTGTAGATTTGCCTATTCTGGACATTACAGATAATCATACAACATGTGTATGATTTTGAATCTAGTTTCTCTCACTTAGCATGTTTTTTTTTTTTTTTAATGTTTATTTTTGAGAGGGAGAGAGGGAGACAGTGTGAGCAGAGGAGGGGCAGAGAGAGAGGGAGGCACAGAATCTGAAGCAGGTTCCAGGCTCTTGAGCTGTCAGCACAGAGCCTTATATGGGACTCAAACCCACGAATGGGAGATCATGACCTGAACCGAAGTCGGATACTTAACTGACTGAGCCACCCAGGTGCCCCTCACTTAGCATGTTTTGAAGGTTCATCTATGCTCTAGCATGTGTCAGTACTTAATTTCTTTTTTTTAAATGTTTATTTATTTACGTATTTTGAGAAAGCACACAAGACAGAGCATGGGGAGGGGCAGAGAGAGAGAGAGAATCCCAAGCAGGCTCTGTGCTGTCAGCACTAAGCCAGATGTAGGGTTCAATCTCACAAACTAAGGGATCATGAACTGAGTCGAAATCAGAAGTCAGGTGCTTAAGTGACGCAGCCATCCAGGCACCCTAGTACTTAATTTCTTTTTATTGCCAAATAACAGTCCATTGTATGGATGTACCACATTTTATTTATCCATTCATCAGTTGATGGGCTATATTGTTCCCACCTTTTGGCTATTATGAACAACGCTGCTATGAACATTCCCATACAAGTTTTTGTGTGAACATATGCTTTCAGTTCTGTGGTATAGTCCTAGGAGTAGAATTGCTCAGTCATACAGTAACTCTTGAGTTTTACCTTTTGAGGAACTGCCAGACTGTTTTCCAAAGTGGCTGCACCATTTTACATTCCCATCATCAGCGTATGAAGGTTCTGATTTCTCTGCATCTTTGCCAACACTTGGTATTTCCTATTTATTTATTTAGAGGTGGGGAGGAGCAGTGAGAGAGGGAGAGAGAGAGAATCCCAAACAGGCTCCAAGCCGTCAGCACAGAACCCAATATAGGGCTCCAACTCACAAACTGTGAGATCATGACCCGAGCTGAAATCAAGAGTGGGATGCTCGACCAACAGAGCCCCCCGGGGCCCCTTAAAGATTTTGTTTTTTAGTGATCTCTGCACTGAACATGGGGCCCAAACTCACAACCCCGAGATCAAGAGTCATTCACTCCACTGACTGAGCCAGCCAGGTGCCCCCCCACTTCTTTATTTTACACACAAGTCAGGGGCCCCTGGGCGGCTCATTCAGCTGAGGATCCAACTTCGCCTCAGGTCATGATCTCACCGTTAGTGGGTTCGAGCCTCACATCGGGCTCTGTGCTGACAGCTCAGAGCCTGGAGCCTGCTTCAGATTCTGTGTCTCCCTCTCTCTCTGCCCCTCCTCCCCCTCTCTCTTTCTCTCAAAAAATAAAAAACATTAAAAATGTTTTGAGATACAAGTACCTTATCAAAAATATGATTTCCATTTTTCCCCCATTCTGTGGGTTGTCTCTTCACTTTCTTGATTATGTCCTCTAAAACACGAAACTTTTTAATTTTGATGATGTCCAGTTCATCTATTTTTTCTCTTGTTTCTTATGCTTTTGGTGTCATAGTTAAGGAACCATTGCCTACTTATGGATAGTTTTAAGCAGGGATGGGGCATGGCCAAACTTAAGTTTTAAAGTATCATTTTTGCTGCTTACAATTAAAAGTGGGAATACTGGGGGTGCCTGGGTGACTCAGTCAAGCTTCCTACTTGATCTCGGCTCAGGTCATGATCTCATGGTTCATGAGTTCAAGCCCCACATCAGGCTCTGCATTGATGGTGCGGAGCCTGCTTGGGATTCTCTCTCTCCTTCTCTCTGCCCCTTACCTGCTTGTGCACTCTCTCTCTCAAAACAAATAAATAAACTTGAAAAAAAAACTTTAAAAGAAGTGGGAATACTGGTGGGGCACCTGGGTGGCTCAGTTGGTCGAGCATCCGATTTCAGCTCAGGTCATGATCTCATGGTTCGTGAGTTCAAGCCCTGCATTGGGCTCTCTGCTGTCAGCACAGAACTCACCTCAGGTCCTCTGTTACTCCCCCTCTCGCTGCCCCTCTCCCACTCATGCTCTCTTTCTCATTCTCAAAAATAAATAAACATTTTTTTTAATTTGAAAAAAGAAGTGGGAATATTGGTGAAGTAACGGACTCCTGTGATCGCCCTTGTTAAAATTGCAACCCCGCCCTCATTCCATTTCCCCTTTTCTGCTTCATATTTCTTCATAGAACTTGTCATATTCTAATAAGCTGTATAATCGTGCTTACTTATTGTATTTACAGCCTGTTTCCACCACGAGGATATCAAGTCCCTGAGGACTGGGCTTGTCTTCTGTTCTCTATCTCTAGTGCCTAGAACAGTGCCTGCTGTGTGTGTGTGTGTGTGTGTGTGCGCGCGCGCGCGTGTGTGTATACTACTGAGATTTTGCATATATATATATATATATATATATATATATATATATATATATATATAAAGTTGAGAGGACTGAAGGGAGCAGGTGCCACCTCCCTGTGCACAGGTCACCAAGAAACCCGTAGGGAAGGGTATTGGGGAGGAGCCTGGTAATAACTTGAGTGGTTATTTTTTTTTTTTAACGTTTATTTATTTTTTGAGACAGAGAGAGACAGAGCATGAACGGGGGAGGGTCAGAGAGAGGGAGACACAGAATCTGAAACAGGCTCCAGGCTCTGAGCTGTCAGCACAGAGCCCGACGCGGGGCTCAAACTCACGGACCGTGAGATCGTGACCTGAGCCGAAGTCGGCCGCTTAACCGACTGAGCCACCCAGGCGCCCCTAACTTGAGTGGTTATTACCCATCTGGATGCTATCGGGCTTAGGGAGCCTGATATGAGAGAGAAGCTAACAGATGACATGATGTCAAATGAATACACACTTGTTGAATAGAATGAGTGAATAAATGAACGAAAGGCTGCGTGGGTGAAGGAATAATTGAAATAACGAACAAATGATGTGCTGTGAGTACTCTAGTTCCATTTTCCCTTGCAGAGAAAGATGGCACGCGGGCTCCTGCACCGTCCCTTGTAATCGCCAGGGGGCGCAGAAAGGCCGGGTCCCCAAGAGCCTGTCCCAGGACCCGCCCCCCCCCCCCCCCCCCCCGGGAGCCCCAGCCGCGGGAGCCCCAGCCGCCGGGCCCCGGCCTGGGACTCCGGGATCGCGCCCATACCTAGACCGTGCACGGCTGCGGGCTTTACTCGGTGCAGAGACCAGTCCCTGCGCTGCAGGCGGGGAAACTGAGGTCCGGGCGCCTGGGGCGGAGCTGGCCCCCGGGCGAGCCCGAGCCCCCGCCCCCGGCCGGCCCCGCCCCGGCCCGTAAGAGGCCCCCTGGGCGCCTGGCGAAAGCGCACAGTGCTGCGCGGGGGCCGGGGCCAGGACCGCGATGGCAGCTCAGCGGCTGGGCAAGCGGGTGCTGAGCAAGCTGCAGTCTCCGTCGCGGGCCCGCGGGCCGGGGGGAAGCCCCGGGGGGCTGCAGAAACGTCACGCGCGTGTCACCGTCAAGTATGACCGGCGGGAGCTGCAGCGGCGGCTGGACGTAGAGAAGTGGATCGACGGGCGCTTGGAGGAGCTGTACCGCGGCAGGGTGAGGCAGGGAGGGGGATGGAGGGGGGGGGGGACCGACAGACCCCGGGCCCGCACCCTCTACGCCCTTCGGGTCTCTGGTTGCTTGTGCTGGCCTCGGTCACACAAGAGCACGCACGCACGGGACCAGGCACTCATGGGACTCCTTGGCCCTAGTGTCTCCCCTCCATGGCACTATGCTTGTGGACACGGACACACACTTGGGTCTCCAGAGATGTGTCCAAACACCTGGGGAAGGCCAGTGATTGAGCGCACGGGGGGTGAGGAGGCAAAGTTGCAGAGCCTGAGCGGCCATATCTGGGGAAAAGTTGGGGGAGGGGGAGGTCTTAAAGCCAAACATAGATATGGTGACGGGGAAGATACTAAGACGAGGAGACGCACAGCAAAGGAAGCAACAGCATTTACAGACGTGCACAGCGACAAGTTAGAGCCACTAGCAGACACAGCAACAGAAGCAACAGCCAGGTACAGACATACAGACTCTCAAGGACACACGCTGTGGTCACCTGCAGATCAACGTGTGCTGTAATTCCAGGCACCCACAGGCATCCTGGCACAGGCCACAGCCCCATGCAGACACACAGTTACAACGACAACCACACAAAAGAGCTCCGGTTACAGCTCTTCATAGATACACAGTGTAGCAATTCACAGACGGTCCCAGCTTCACCTACCCCGGGACACCAAACAGTTCAACTAACAGCCACCCATTTTCTCCTACAAGCAAAACCAATAACCACGTGGCAAACACAATGGCAGATGCGACAGCCACTCACAGACATAAAATCACAGGAATGACCGCTACACCCGGACAGAAAACCACAAAAGCGACACAGGTAGAAACAGATGCCCGACGGCAGAAATTACCGCCGTCCTGTCCGTGGGCACCCGGGGCCGAAGCTACCGCCCGAGGTGTTGACGCAGAGGCTGCAGACAGACATTTCACACGCTGGGCTGGAGTCTCTGCTTGAAGTCAACACCGTGCAACACAAAAACGCAGTCACGGGGACCTGATGGTTGTGTCGCTGCACCGGCAGGACGCATAAACACTCCTCAGCACGGCTTGGAGGCGGAAGGAGCCATGGCCCCTCACGGTGACGTGGGGCCCTTTTGTTCTGACATGCGGGTAGGCTCCTGGAAGTGGACAGAGAAGTCCAGTTGCCAGCGGTAGGTGACATCCTCAGACAGTGGGAGCTATAGCTGCCATGACACATTGACGATGACACGGCTAAGCCAGAGCCACACGCCTCCCGGTCACGGGACCATAGGCCCCCGTGTAATCCACACACACACACACACACACACACACACACACACATGAGGCCGCACACCTCTGCCTCTTGGGCCGGCCCCAGCCCCTTGGCATCGGGCTCTGGCTCACACGCAGAGCCTCACACAGGCTGTGTGGCACACTTCTAGACTCTCCTTGCCTTTGCCCCTTCTCCGCACACAAACCCAGGACCAGCCAGCCCTGAGGTCCACAGTGAAGTCAGAAGCACTTTGGGTGGGGGAGGAAAAAATCTGTAGCCTCAGGGATCTCTTGCTTTGACAGCTGGATTCTGTCCCCCACAGGGATAATGAGCCTGCATTTGGCTCTTTGCCCCAAGAGGCTATACTAGAAATCCCCCTCTTGGCTGCTTACAGTTGGGCTCGTGGCTCATCCCGCCCGCCCACTCTGGGGGGCTTTGGTGGCCACCTCTCTGGACTGACCAGGGCACACTACTGGGCCTGGGGGCTGCCCTGAGCCCTACCCACCCTTGCTGTCCTCTTGGGCAAGGGGCTGCCCCCCAGCAGGAGGCTCTGGCCTGCCTGCTCCCCTCCCCCACAACTAGTGCTTAGACTTTTCCTTGAAAGGGCAGAGCCAGCCCCTCTCCTGAATCCCAGAATCTGACATTCCAAGACTCGACCAGGCCTGTTTCCCACTATGGGAACTGGGGCCAAGAGGAGAGACCTGTGCCAGCCCCAAGGCTCTCTGGGCCCTGGGGCCCAGGCATCTGAGCTGGTACAGGCCCCTTGGCCTCTGTCAACCCATCTGTCACCCCTCCCCCTCACCCCCCCCCCCAACACCCAGATGTCCCGCCTTGGTGGTGCTGTCCCTGACTGCCACATTGTTGCTCCAGAACACGCCAGCTGGGCCCTGGGGCTGGTGGGGCTTCTCCAGAGCCCTGGACAAAGGCGAGGGAGGGACAGGAGAGGGACCCTGACCACCCCTCCCTCCCTGCCTTAGGAGGCAGACATGCCTGATGAGGTCAACATTGATGAATTGTTGGAATTAGAGAGTGAAGAGGAGAGAAGCCGGAAGATCCAGGTAGGTGGGGGTGGGGTGGGGGGGGAAAGCTGCCGCCCCAGCAATAGTTACCAGGTTTATTGAGCACTTAGTATGTGCCAGGCACTGTTCCAGTTGTTTTGCACTTAACTCATTTTATCCTCACAAATCCTGTCAAGGGTTTATCATCTCCGTTTTGTTATTATCACTATAATTATCTCCCATTTTCCAGATGAGGAAAATGAGGCCCACAGAGATTTAATCACTTGCTCGGGGCCCCAGCTCAGAAAGAGCAGAGCTGGGAGTCAAGGCCAAGCAGTCTGACTGCTCTGACCTTGCTGTCAGGACCTGTGCTCTCCCAGAGACAGGAAGTACTGTGTGACCTTCTGGCCCTCTCTGGATTCAGAGCGGGTCCTGGTGCCAGTTTCTGGACTCTACCCTAACGCCCTCCACCACGCCCCCTCCGCCCCTCCTTGCTCTGTAAGACCCTTGGGCCACGTTCCTCTCTTGAAACCAGATGGGAAGTCCACCCTAGAGTCTGACTTCCTTTTGTCTTGTTGCCTCGGGGCTTTGTTGGGAAAGAAGGGGCTGGAGGGGATTAGGTGCTAGTCATTTACTAATTTCTCTTTTTTTTGCGGGGGGCTGGGGTGTTTAGGGACTCCTGAAGTCGTGCAAGAACCCCACAGAGGTGAGTTTGCCCTCCCACGCGGCAGGCCCTGTTCTGGCCCCCTGCATCCTGGTGGAAAAGGGGGTCCCTGGGGAGGAGGAAAGGCGCTGTCTTGCCCAGGGTCGTCAGAGGGAACTCTGGGGAGCCCTCTGTGTCGCTCAGCCCTTTTCTCATCTCCAGTGGTGTCTTTGTCTTCCTCACCCTGGCTCCTCTCTCCCCATCTGCCACTGGGGCCCCGTTATCTCCTCCCCACTGAGACGCTCCCCATCTGTCTCCGGTTTCTGCCTTTCCTCTGCTGTTCTCTCCTTGGGGCCTCCAGTCTTTGGGCTCAGCCTCTCTCCGGGTATCCCCTACTCTCCGCCCTGGGCTGCTTCTCCCTTCCCCACCTCTGGGGCCCTCCCATCCCTGCAGGCCCTGAAGCTGAGCGGCCCAACCCCTCCCACTTCCTTCCCTGCTTTAAAAGGGAAAAATATTCATGTTTCTCTAAATGGCTCTGGGCTGCCTGAGGGACAAACGTCATTGTGTGTCTGTCTGCCCTGGAGTGAAGGCCTCTGTCCCTGGGGACCCTCCTGGTGATCTCTTGGCCTGTGAAACCTCTTGATGTCTCTCTGTGGCTATTTCTTCTCTGTCCTTTCGTCTCTCCCTCTGCATCTGTCTCTGTCTCTGTCTTGGTCCCAGTTTCTGGGTCTCTGTCTCTCTCCCTGTCTGTGTCTCTATCTCTCCCTGTGTCTCTCACTGTTTCTCTCCGACTCTCTCTGTTTCTCTCCCTGTCTTTCTCTGTGTGTCTCCCTCTCTCTTTCCCAGTCTCTACCTTTCGTCCCCCTCCCTAACTACCCCCGAGCCCTCTCACTGACCAGGTCAGAGGGAATGGGGGCTGGGTGGGTGGGGTTGGCCCCACCCCTCCCCATGTTCTCAGGACCCCTGCCCTGTCCTCAGGACTTCGTCCAGGAGCTGCTGGTGAAGCTTCGAGGCCTCCACAAGCAGCCAGGTCTCCGCCAGCCCAGCCCCTCCGGTGACAGCAGCCTGAGCCCCCTCCAGGACCTGGCCCGGACCGCGCCACCCTGACCTTCTCGCCTCTGCGGCCCCCTCCCTTCTCCCCTTCACTCCACACCGTCCTGGCTTGTTTATAAGTTGTATGTAATGGTTCTATAACAACACCGCGTGCCTGTTTTTCCTCTCCCTGATCACTGGGCTCCCCCGAGCTCCCCCAACACCTCCCTCTCTCCTGCTGCGTCTCCTCGTGTCCCAGCACCTGCAGCTGGCCCGACAGATGGAGGCTCACTCCTCAGCCAGAGAGCATGAGAACAGGCCCTGCTGACCTTGCACCCCTGCCCCCCCCTCCCCCCGGGACTCATCTTGTCATTCCCCACCTCCCCCACCCCGCCAGCCTTGGTCGGCCCAGCACAAGCCAGCAAGGCCACAGTAGGTGTCATTCAGGGTTCCTGTGGGAATGATGGTCTGTGGTCCTTGCATCATGGGAGACGTGCAAAACCAAACGTGCCCAACATCACCACAAGACGCCATGAACAGAACAATTTAAGGGGGCTTCCTGAAGAAAGTGACATTGAGGCAAGGCTTTGAAGGATGCATGGGAGTTTGTGTAACGGGTACCCATATCGGAGGACTCTGAACCTTGTGGGTGGAGGGACTGACATTGAGGCTAAGCCAGGGGAAGATACCAAATATTGGCAGGGCCATCGGCTAATCAGGATGTTCAAGTCCCCTGGAGCTGGATCAGGGAGGCCCCTGGGCTGGAGCAGGGGGGAGGCCTGAAGGGTTACAGGGGAGGGGCTAGGGCTCAGAAGTTGTGGTAGCTATTTAACCCAAACTAGAAGTATTTCAGTATTTTAACAGCAGATCTAGTTGTACCCGTAGTCCTGGCTGTGTACAGTCAGGATACGGGGTGGGCCAGGGCCAGAGCAAGGGGATCTCTGCCCCCACCCCCACCCCCCCAGGGCAAAGCACACTTCACATATTGCCTCTACTACTGACTGGATTTGAGGTCCCAGCCCCTGTCCTTACCCCGTGCCACCCAGCAGCCCAGCTAGGATCAGGCACCCATCCCAGGGGGTCTGAGCTCTGGCAGGAAGAGAAGACGTGGCTGAAGAAGAGGGGAATGCAGGGACACCTTGCCTGTCCAGCCCTTCAGGTGGCCTTGCTGTCCCTACACAGACAGACTTCAGGCTTCAGTGTCTCCCTTCCTCCACCTAAATGTATAGAGAATGAATGTGTGGAAGATGGGGGTATCCCTCCTGGCATCCGATCACCTGGGCCCATCTCCCAGAACATCCTCTGGGGCCCACGGAACCCTTTGAACTTCCCTCTCACAACCTGTTTTGGTTCCTCGTTTTGTGGAGGTGGTCTGTGCTCAAAACTTAGGTTCTAAAGTCCTGGGTGTCCCATGTGTTGAGCGTCCCAGTTTCCTCATCTGGAAAATGGGGACTTCACAGATGAGGAAACTGAGGCCACGTTTAGTGCTATCATGTGCCCCAAGTCACACATCTGGAAAGTGGCATTGGTCTTCAGTCCCTTGCACCTGACTCCAGAGCCCAACTACTCAACTCCTACCCTACAATGCTCCTATAAACCATAGCGGTGAGTGCTATGCTTTAGTGTCAGGAAGAGGTTGACTAACTCATACTACAGTGTTAGTGACTGCTCATACTCCTGAGATGTCCTATCCAATTATTTTTAAATGTTCATTTTATTTTTGAAAGAGTGTGAGCAGAGGAGGGGCAGGGGGTGGGGGACAGAGGATCTGAAGCAGGCTCTGCACTGACAGCAGAAAGCCCAATATGGGGCTCAATCTCATGAACCATGAGATCAAGGTCTGGGCCAAAGCCAGATGTGTAACTGACTGAGCCAACCAGGTGCCCCTGTATTGCCCTTTAGATAGGATATCTCAGGGGGTGCCTGGGTGGCTCAGTCGGTTAAGCATCATCCCTGGCTAGCAAGGATGTACCTTGGGAACACTGATTTTCAAGCCCTCTGATGTGACAAAGCCCCAAAGGACACCGTGTCTCTGACCTGCCACCCTTGAACTGCCCCACTTGCCTCCTCACCAGGCTCCCTGCCTCTGTCTGTTTCCCACTCAGCAGCCAGATAACACCTTTCCTTCGCTCTCCCCTTTGTCTCCATCCACTCCCTTCCCTTTTCCGCTTTCCTCCAATTCATCATTTTAAAAATCAATTTCTAGGTATTGTTCTACGATTTCTTTATGCAAATACAAACAAGCGGGAACCTAGATTCTGCCCCAACCTTGCTCTTTCTCACAAAACAACCCACCTTGGAGATCTTTCATATCACAACCCCTCCGTGGGCTTCCCTTGGTCTCAGAACAAAGCCAAAGCCCTCCCCTATATACTCCTCCCTGCACTCTCCCGCTTCCCCACCTCACTCCCTCCGGGACCACAGACACGTTTCCTCTGCCCAGAGCACTCTTCTCTGAGGGCCCCTCGTCCTCCTTTCATGTAATCTCAGAGAGGTTTCTGTGAGCCCCTTATCTAAGGAGCCACGCCTTCTGTCACTATCCTGTCACCCTGATTTAGTTTCTCCATAGAATTTATTACACCCTGACATAATCTGTTATTTTATTGTCTATACTCCCCAACCTTCAGAATATTAGCTCCTTGCCTGCCTTGAGTATGGCTGTCCTCGTGTCTGGAACAGTGTCCGGCACACAGTAGGTGCTTGCCCCAAACAGTGCCCCCTGGTGGCCACATTCTCTCTCCGCACACAGTAAGCCTCCTCGTATAGAAGTGAGGTCTTAGCGCCCCCTCGTGGCTATGTGAGTTGGTTTTAAACTGCACCCCAGAGGTTAGTTACTCTGGGAACGCGGCGGGGGTGCGGGGAGAAGGTGTCAGATGGCTTTTAATTAAAAGAGCAGGCTCCAGACGCAGCTGCTACCAGGCACTCATCCATCTGATCAACACCAGAGGCTTTGCTAATTAGAATGATAAATATTAGAAATGGGCTTTTATCAATGATTCGGCTGGTATTCACAATTGACTAAAATGTTTTAGAAATACTTTTCATCCTCATAATAAACAGGGCAGCAAGTCAGCAAAGAGATTATCATGGTTGATATAAGATCAACCTACAGGGGCGCCTGGGTGGCGCAGTCGGTTAAGCGTCCGACTTCAGCCAGGTCACAATCTCGCGGTCTGTGAGTTCGAGCCCCGCGTCTGACGGCTCAGAGCCTGGAGCCTGCTTCCGATTCTGTGTCTCCCTCTCTGCCCCTCCCCCGTTCATGCTCTGTCTCTCTCTGTCCCAAAAATAAATAAATGTTGAAAAAAAAAAAAAAAGATCAACCTACAAAAATCAGGATCATTTCTGTAACACTATAATAACCAATTCGTGTTTATTTTTTATGTTTTTCTTTCTTTTTTTTTGTTATCCCCTCTCCCCCATTTATTTTTTTTTTTAACTTTTTTTTTTTTTTAATTTATTTTTGGGACAGAGAGAGACAGAGCATGAACGGGGGAGGGGCAGAGAGAGAGGGAGACACAGAATCAGAAACAGGCTCCAGGCTCCGAGCCATCAGCCCAGAGCCTGATGCGGGGCTCGAACTCACGGACCGCGAGATCGTGACCTGGCTGAAGTCGGCCGCTTAACCGACTGCGCCACCCAGGCGCCCCTCCCCCATTTATTTTTGAGAGAGAGAGAGAGAGAGAGAGAGAGTGAGGGTGTGCGGGGGAGGAGCAGAGGAAGAGAGAGAGAGAGGGAGAGAATCCTAAGCAGGCTCCATGCTGTCAACGCAGAGCCTGATCCAGGGCTTGGTCTTGTGAACAGTGAGATCATGACCTGAACTGAAATCAAGAGTCAGAAGCTCAACCGAGCCACCCAGGTGCCCCTGTAATAACCAATTCAAACAAAGTTTTAGGGGTGCCTGGCTGGCTCAGTCCGTAGAGCATGCAACTTTTTTTTTTTTTTTAATGTTTATTTATTTTTGAGAGACAGAGTGTGAGCAGTGGAGGAACAGAGAGACAGGGAGACACAGAATCTGATGCAGGCTCCAGGCTCTGAGTTGTCAGCACAGAGCCCAATGTGGAGCTTGAACTCACCAACCATGAGATCATGACCTGAGCCGAAGTCAGATGCTTAACTGACTGAGCCGCCCAGGCGCCCCATGCATCTCTTAATTTCAGGGTCATCAGTTGGAGCCCCACGTTGGACACAGGGATTACTTTTAAAAAATTAAAATGTCAATAAAGGATACAGAAGGTATTCTGAAAAAAATGAAACCATCCATATCCTTAGATAGGCTATCTTAATATTATCCACATGTCAATTCTCTCAAAATTAGTCTACATGTTTAAAGCAATCTTAATCAAAATGTTTTTTTTTTTAAATACTTGATAAACCAATTCTAAAATTTATATGGAGGCACAGGGTACCTGGGTGGCTCAGTCGGTTGAGCGTCTGACTTCGGCTCAGGTCATAATCTCATGGTTTGTGAGTTTGAGCCCCGCGTTGGGCTCGCTGCTGTTCGTGCAGGGCCTCCTTTGGATCCTCTGTCCCCTTCTCTCTCTTTGCACCTCCCCTGCTCATGTTCTCTCTCTCTCAAAAATAAATAAATATTTAAAAAATTATATGGAGGAATAAAGGTATACAGATAGCTAAGTCAACATTAAAAAGGAAGGGAGGGTCTAGGGGTGCCTGGGTGGCTCAGCAGGTTACGCGTCCAACTTTGATTTTGGCTCAGGTCATGATCTCATGGTTCATGGGTTCCAGCCCCACATCGGGCTCTTCACTGTCAGCTGGGAGCCTGCTGGAGATCCTCTCTCTCCCTCTCTCTCTGCCCCTCCCCTGAGGGAAAAAAAAAGGAAGAGGGGATTCTGCATTACCAAATATTAAGACCAACTGCAAAGCCACAGTTATAAAAACAGTGGGATACAAGAACAGGTGCATGCACCAAAGGAACAGAACAGACTCACAGGCAGACCCAGGCCCGTTTAGGGACGTAAGACGAGACAGGTTGCATTGCCATTCCATGGAGGAAAGGATGGATTGTTCACTGTGACTTTAGGAAAACTTGCACATTCTATGGAGAAAAAGAAAATGGATCCTTACCTCACACCACACACAAAGACTCTAAATGAAGTAAAGACCTAAATGTAAAGAATTAAACTATGGAGGGGCACCTGGGTGGCTCAGTCTGTTAAACATCCAACTTTGGCTCAGGTCATGATCTCTGGTTGGTGAGTTCAAGCCCCACGTTGGGCTCTGTGCTGACAGCTTGGAGCCTGGAGTCTGCTTCGGATTCTGTGTCTGCCTCTCTCTCTGCCCCTCCCCCACTCATTCTCTCTCTCTCTCTCTCTCTCTCTCCCCCTCTCTCAAAAATAAATAAATAAACAAACAAAAACAAGGAGAGGGGTGCCTGGCTGGCTTAGTTGGCAGAGCAGGGTTGTAAGTTTGAGCCCCACATTGGGTGTAGGGATCACTTAAAAATAAAAATCTTAACAAAAAAATAAAACAACAATGAGACATCAGTTAACACCTATTGATCAGGAAAAATTAGAAAGCTGGATGATACCGGGGCACCTGGCTGGCTCAGTTGGAGGAGCCTGCAACTCTTGATCTTGGGGTTATGAGTTTGAGCCCTACGTTGGGTGTAGAGATTAGGTAAAGGTAAAATCTTTAAAGTTTTGTTATTTTATTTTATTTTTATTTTATTTTACTTTATTTTAATGTTTATTCATTTTTGAGAGACAGAGACAGAGCACACAAGCAGAGAAGGTAAGGAGGGGGGTGGGGACACAGAATCCGGAGCAGGCTCCAGGCTTCGAGTTGCCAACACAGAGCCTGACGCGGGGCTGGAACTCATGAGCCGTGAGATCGTGACCTGAGCCGAAGTCGGATGCTCAAACGCCTCAGTCACCCCGGTGCCCCAAGTTTTTATTTTATTTTAGAGAAACAGTGTGTGAACAGAGGAGAGGGGCAGAGGGAGAGAGAAAGAATCTTAAGCAGGCTCCACACTCAGCTTGGAGCCTGACGTGGGGCTTGATCCCACGACCTGGGATCATGACCTGAGACTAAATCAAGAGTTGGACACTGAACCAACTGAGTCATCCAGGAGCCCCATTAAAGGTAAAATCTTTAAAAAGAAGGAAAGAAGAAAGAAAGAAAGAAAGAAGAAAGAAAGGGAAAAGAAAGCAAGGAAGTAAGAAAGAAAGAAAAAGCAAGCAAGCAGGCAAGCTGGATGATACTAAGTGTTGGCAGTGGCATTGACCAACAGAACAGACCAGCAAGCATGCATGGAGTGCGTGGTAACGCACGGTAAGTGAACTGGATAAACACTAGGCTAGGCCTGGGGAAATAGGGCCCCCATGCACTGCATGTGGGAGCGGCTCATGGTCCAGGCATCTGGAGAGAAACCTATTCATTCAGTCTCAGGTATTTCTGAGCACCTATTCTATGTCTGCCTACATCAGGAGCTTACACTCTAACAGGGCAAAACAGATAATAAACAATATTATAAATGAGTGAATTACGTATTAGAAGGTGATGAGAATTATGGGAAAAATTAAGCAAAGAGAAAAAATGAGACACAGCAAAGAGATTGGAAGTGCTAGGGAGGGGAAGGTTGTGGTTTTCTTCCTTTTTAAAAAGATTTTTTTTAATGTTTATTTATTTATTTAAAAAAAAAATTTTTTTTTCAACATTTATTTATTTTTGGGACAGAGAGAGACAGAGCATGAAGGGGGGAGGGTCAGAGAGAGAGGGAGACACAGAATCGGAAACAGGCTCCAGGCTCCGAGCCATCAGCCCAGAGCCCGACGCGGGGCTCGAACCCACGGACCGAGAGATCGTGACCTGGCTGAAGTCGGACGCTTAACCGACTGCGCCACCCAGGCGCCCCTAATGTTTATTTTTGACAGGGAGAGAGACAGACTGGGGGCAGGGGAGGGGCGGAGAGAGAGGGAGACACAGAATCCGAAACAGCCTCCAGGCTCTGAGCTGTCAGCACAGAGCCCGATACAGGGCTCGAACTCACAAGCGGTGAGATCATGACCTGAGCCGAAGTCGGACACTCAACCGACTGAGCCACCCAGGTGCCCCGATTGTGATTTTCAACAGGGTAGTGTGGTAGACAGAGAAATGGCCCCCCAAATGTCTGTGTCCTAATCCCTAGAACCTGTGACTATGTTACCTCACGTGGCAGAAGGGAGTCTGCAGACGTGATGAAGTTAAGGATCTTGAGTTAGGGAAGATTATCCTGGGTTATCCTGGTGGGTCCAACGCAATCACGAGGGTCCGTGTAAGAGAGAGGCAGAGGGAGATTTGAAAGGTGGAGGGTGGGCGGTCACAAGCGTCAGCCATGGATGCTGGGAGAGGTGCCCACCTGATTCTCTCCTAGCGCCTCTGGAACTGGAGGGGAAGGAATAATGTTGTTGTTATGTTATGTTATGTTATGTTATGTTATTTACTTACTGTTTATTTGTTTTTTGAGAGACAGGGATAGTTAGAGTGGGGGGAGGGGCAGAGAGAGAGAGAGAGAGAGAGAGAGAATCCATGCTGCCAACACAGAGCCCCATGTGAGGCTTGAACCCATGAACTGTGAGATCATGACCTGAGCTGAAACCAAGAGTTGGAGGCTTAATCCACGGAGCCTCCCAGGCTCCCTGAAATTTCTGTTGTTTTAAGCCCCTGAGTTTGTAGTCATTTGTCACAGCAGCCAAGTTCTGCCACGTCTCATCTCCTCCTCACCCCCACTCTGCCCAGTCCTCCCGCCAGAACTTCCTCAGCCTCCTCCCTGGTCGGTCTCTATGCTCCCTCCTTGCTCCCGCAGTTTGTCCCACACGTGCGACCATGAGGATCCTTCTAAAACAGCATTCCATTATCCTTTGAGCCCTCCTCGGGCTCCCTTCCCTTCCCTTCCCTTCCCTTCCCTTCCCTCCCCTCCCCTCCCCTCCCCTCCCCTCCCCTCCCCTCCCCTCCCCTTCCCCACCCCTCCCCTTCCCTTCCTTCCCTACCTGACGCGGTCTCACCGGCTCCGCGCCTCAGGAGTTGTTGCAAGGGTCACGTGAGAGTGCTCAGGGACCAGGACTCCTCCCACAGCCACCCCGTCAGGGCCGCGCAGAGGGTGCTTTGGGGTGGGCACACCCGAGTTCAAGTCCAGCCTTTGAGATGTATTTGTGATCTCTGACCAGAGAATGGGGGGTGGGGGGTGGGGGGCGGCTGGAATAATGCCCCTCCCCCGCCAGGCTGCTGTGCAAAACCTTGAGCCCAGGTGAGGTGCACAGTAGGTGTTCAGCCACAGGAATTTATGGCATGAGGACCACAGAGGGTATTTACCGCGTGGGGTGTGCCAGGCGCTGTTCTAAGTGCTTTGCGTGGACCCCCAGCATCCTCACCACAAACCCGTGAAGCTGGAATAATTAATCCTAGTTTATAGATGAGGAAACTGAACTTCCAGAAAGATTGAGGAAGTTCCCGCAGAGCCACAGGGGCGGACGGGACACTGGCCCACGGAGCCCATGCCATCCACTCTCGGCTCTGTGGCTTGTGCTGTGACCCCCCCTCCCCAGGCCCCATGGCAGCCCAGTGCTTGACGGTCATCCCTTCAGCTGTATTTTGTGTCTTCTCTCTGTGTTTGTCCTCACGCTCTAACCCAGTGGTTCTCACGCCATGAGGTCATTGGAGAGATGTGGGGGCTGGTTCGGGACAGATGGTGAGGGCTGTTGACAGAGACCCTGAATCTCTAGGACCTGGGGTTTGGGGGGCGGGGTTGGGCAGGGATGGCACTTTCACAGAATGCCTGAGTGGATTCTGACACAGGAAATCGGTTAGCCCCCTGGCTCAGAGGAGCGCAGGGAAGAAAGGTGAGTTTAACTTCTGAGTCAGACCTGGGTTCAAATCCTAGCTCTCCCTGTCCTGACGGGTAGGAGCTCTTGGTGAGGGTATTGTCTCTCTGAGCCTAAATTGCCTGTCTGATGCTGAGGTGATAAGTCCTGCTCCCTAAGGGTGGTCGGTGTGATTCAGTGATGTAAAACCTGTAAAAAAAAAAAAAAAAAAAAAAACAACAACAAAAAAAAAACCACAAAAAACCCACCTCAGTACAGGTCCTGACACACAGGAAGAGACCAATGAGACTGTACATTATTTATCATTGTTGTTATTATTATGGATCATTATGGTTGTTGCCCTGGTATTGTGTGATCCCCAACCTCACCTCCTCTGTACTTCAAAAAAAAATTTTAAGTTTATTTATTTATTTAGAGAGGGACAGAAATAGTACAAGTGGGGGAGCGGCAGAGAGAGAGAGAGAGAGAGAGAGAGAGAGAGAATCCTAAGCAGGCTCCGCGATGTCAGCACAGAGTATGCAGGGCTCGAACTCACAAAGCATGAGATCATGACCTGAGCCAAAACCAAGAGTCGGACACTTAATGGACTGAGCCAGCCAGGTGCCCCTCACCCAGGTGTTTATTTTTTTGAGAGAGGGAGAGAGAGAGAGCGCATTCGCGGGAGGCGCAGAGAGAGAGGGAGACAGAGGATCCTAAGTGGGCTCTCTGCTCTCAGCACAATGCAGGGCTCGAGCCCACAAACTGTGAGATCATGACCTGAGCTGAAGTCTGACGCTTAACTGACTGAACCACCCAGGCGCCCCGCATCTATACTTTGATATCCACATCCGGTCAGGAGACTTCTGAAGGTCATGTCTGAACATCCCAAGGGAGGTTTAGGGGAGGGCTGGATACTCGGAAGATTAGTGGGGAAGAGAGGGATGTGGGGTGGGAGATTAACAATAGCGTCTTCCTCAGAAGCCCAGGGGGGGCCCCCAGGAGTCTGGAACAGAGGGTCTCCTAGTGATTCCACAGGAGCTTTTGGGCTAGGATGTCAGACACCAGTGGCCGGGTGCTGGGCAGGGTCTGAGGCTCAGGGTGGGTGGACCCTGTCTCCACTAGTGGCCCCACTGCCACCTGGGTATCTGTCCCAGGTCTGAGGATTCAGAACAACCCGTGTGGACAAAGACTGGAGCCACAGTGCCCTCTGGTGGCCAGATGCTTGGGCTCCAGGGTTAAGTGAAGTGACCAAAGTTTGGGACTTCCAGGGACAGTGTTTGTTCCCAAAACTCCAGTGACGGGAAGAGTAGATATCAGGACCCCAAGATGTCAGAACAGACACTTACCCTGTGTCTGGAGAGGGCAAGGGGTCAGGACTTGGAAAGGATTCTCGTGGAATCTCCTACAAAAGGCCCCCCCACCCCCCCGGGTGCTGTCTCAGTCTGTACAGCATGCGACTTTTTTTTTTTTTTTTTTTTTTTAGTGTTTATTTATTTTTGAGAGAAGGAAAGAGAGTGTGAGTGGGGAAGGGGTAGAGAGAGAGGGAGACACAGATCTGAAGCAGACTCTAGGCTCTGAGCTGTCAGCACAGAGTCCCATGTGGGGCTTCGAACTGGTGAACCACGAGACCTGAGCTGAAGTCAGATGCTCAACTGACTGAGCCATCCAGGTGTCCCAAGCATATGACTCTTGATGTCAGAGTCATGAGTTCAAGCCCCACGTTGGATCAGGAGGCTCCTCTGGGCTCCCACAGAGCCTGTGCTTCTCTATCCCAGCCTCGACCCCTCTGCCTGGGCTTCCTCCACTCTTGGCTGCCATTGTGTGGTGATGGGTCTCTTATCCCACTGGACTGTGAGCTTAAGAGCCCGGGGAAGAGCCAGCACGGCTGTGTCCAGCCTGCCCACACAGAGCTGGGGACCATAATCCTCTAGAAAGGAGTGAATGTGCCTGCTAACCTCTCCCTTCTCTTTGCCTTTAACTCTAGACCCCCTGCTGGGAAGGTTTCCTTAATGCAGCACCCCACCCCCCACTCAGGTTGTCCAAGTGTCTGTGTGGGGCACAGTCTGGACCCCACCTGACTCTCTGTCCCCGCTAGTTGTGTGCCTCAGAGCTAGATGGTGAGGAGACACACGGAGCATGACAACTAGTTGATTCACTTATTTATTCAACAAATAATTATTGAGCACCTACTATTTTCCAGGCCCTGTTCTAGGCACTGGGGAGACAGCAGTGGATGGAACAACAATCCCTGCCCTCACAGAGCTATTATTCTAATGGGCAGAGACAGACACTAAGTCAAATAACTAAACAGATTTAGTACAAGATGACAAACTATGGTATGTATTGGAAGAAAAGGCATTTCAGAGGACAGAGTTATGGGGGATGCTATTTTAGCTGAGGTTCGATCTGAGGAGGTAACATTTAATCAAAAACCTGAATAAAGCAAGGGATGGAGCCATGTGGATATCGGGGAGGAATATTCTAAGCAGAGAGAACAGTAAGTGCAAAGATCCTGTGGCTGACATGGGATTGGAATGCTCCAGGAACAGGGAGGAGGCCGGTGTGACTGGAGCAAAGTTAGCCAATGGAAGGAAAGAGGGAGATGAGGTTAGAAATGTGATGAAGGTTGGGGAGGGGATCACTTGGGGCACTGAGGGCGGACTGAGGACTTTGCACTTTATTCCAGTTATGAAAGAAGCCCCCGGAGGTTTTGAGCCCAAGAGCGTTGTGACGCCATATGTTTTAGGTAGCGCACTCTGGCTGCCATGGGGAGAACAGACATGGGGTTGTCCAGGCGGGACACAATGGTGGACAGTACCAGGTGGAGGGTGTGAAGGGAGAAGAGTGGGTAGATCCTGGATCTGCTTTGTGAATGTAGAGATAACACGGTTTGCTGATGGGCTTGGGGTGTGTGTGTGTGAAAAAGAAGAGAGTCGATGATTGATTGCACTTAGAACAAAATCCATTTTCTTTGTAATGTCCTACAAGGCTCTACATGATCTGGGTCCTTGCCCTCTCCCCAACCTTGTCTCTCCCCTCACTCATTCTGCTCCGATCACACCAGCTTTCTTACTGATCTTTGCACTTGTCAAAGCGTGTTCCCTTTCCCCTCCTGTCTCCTGGCTGCAACTTCTCGGGTCTCAGCTCAAATGTCATCTTCTCAGAGAAGCCGTTTTATAGCATTCATAATTTTCTAAATTGATTTTGTCTATTTATTTTCTTCGTTGTCATCTTGTCTTTCTCCACTAAAAGGTGAGCTGCTTGAGGGCAGCGACTTTGGTCACTGCTCTGTGTCCCAGTGCCTAGAAAAGTGCCCGGCACCTGGCAAGCACTGATTAAGTGAACAAAGACACTGATTAACCTCTGTGCTTGTTTACAGGCTGGCTTACACAGAAGAGACACCCAGACAAGCAGGCATAGACAAGAACACACAACAGATCCTTGGGTCATCCACATACCCTGGGGAGACCCAGAAGCCAGGGGCCACCTGCTCCCGCGCCCGCGGTTCCTGGTGGATGGAGAGCCCGAGGTGGGAATGGAGCACCCCCAGGGAGGAGGAAAAGATGCTCTGGGACGAGCCCAGCCCCGCCCTGTATCCCCAGCAGCCAATGGGCGTGTGGTCCTCCCGGCGCCCCCTGGGACGTGTAGTCCGGTCAGGGGCGCCCTCGGGCGCCGCTGTGCGCCCCTAGACTCCACGTCCCGTCGTGCGCCGGGAGGTGCGGGGATTGGCCGAGCCCCGCCCCCGACCCGCCCCGCTCAGCTCGCGCCGCAGCCCCAAGAATGAATGAAATCGTAGCGCGCTGGGCGGCAGAGCGGGCGGCGCAGGCCGGGCTGGGCCCGCGCGCGGCGGCAGCAGCGCCCCGGGCCGGAGGCGGCCCAGCCGAGCGGGCCATGGCCACCGCCATTCAGAACCCGCTCAAGTCGTGAGTGTCCCCGCCGTTCACGTCCCTCCATCCCGCCCCCCACCCCTGGCCCTTCCCCCGCCTCTTGGGGAGGGGGACGCAGCGCGCGGAAGGTAGTTTAATGGGGGCCCTCCAGCTGGTCCCCCCCACCGCTGGGGGACCTGCCGCCCCTTGTTGCCCCCTGGGGTTGGGGGCGGGAGCCCCTTCAGGGTCGCGGGGGCGTCTCTTCTTTGTCGCTGTCAGTGAAGGAATGTGGCGCGGGTTGGGGGGTGGCGGAGGCCGTTTCCCCACCCAGAGTGGGGGTAGGGGCTTCCCTCTCCTCCTCCTCCATCTCTCCTTCGCCGTGTCTCCGGGGGCGCCGGGGGGCATAGGGCTGGGAGTACGAACGCCCAAGTCCAGACCTCAGCCTCCGGGGTCTTCACCACCCTCCTTCCCCCTCAGCAGAGCACCTTTCTCTTTCCTCTCTCCTTCTCCGGGGACCTCGGCCCGCGTGGCCGCAGGGTGGGAGCTGAGTCGTCGGGGTTCCCGGTCGGATCCCTGCTGGCTCCCTTTTTTCCTCCCCGGGTCTTCGGGACCTAGAAGCTCCGACGCCCAGGTCAGTTTAGACCGTGGGATTCCTCCCTCTCCCCGCCCATACACATCTAACCAGAGCATCTGGGACCGGATGCTTCGGGAGAGGATGCTGGCAGCACCCTCAATCTCGGGGGATTCCCTCCCTTTCTCCCTGTCCGCGTCCCTCCTCCGAGCGTTAGCTTCCTCCTGGGCCCGGTGGCTGGGAACCTGGACGCCCGGGTTCAAGCCTAGCTCTGTCCCATCCCTCTCCTCTCTTAGCCACCTCTTTTCTCTGTCTTTCCATCTCTCTCTCTCGCTCCCTCTTCGGGATCCTGGACTCCCGGGTCCCAGCGCTCCCCACCCCCTTTCCTCCGGCGGTGACAGCGGGCTCAGAGTGACAGGCGCGCGGCCGTTCCCGCCCTCCCTCCCCGGCTGGCGAGCGCGGCACTCCCCTCCCCCTCCGCCCCTGCCCGGGGGGCGGGGGGGGGTGTGGAGAAGGCGGAGGGCGAACGCCCGCGGCGCCGCACAAAGGGACTGTGGCGACCTCCCCCCCTTCCCCCAACCTCTTGCTCTCGCCGCCTTGACCTTGAGCAGCGCGTGTTGGGGGGTGGGGAGGGGGAAGGGGCCGGGAGCGCCCCCCAGCCTCCCAAAGGCCGGGCCTGATGGCTGGACCCTAGGCCCCCAGTTGTTTCTGGTTTCTGGCGGGGGGGCTGTTGGGAGAGGAGTGGGGCGGGGGTTAATAGGAACGCGCCTACACGTGTGGCTTTGCGGTGAGCAGGAGAGCTTGCAGGGCGTGTGCGGAGCCAGGGTCAGTGTGAGGAGGTGTGTGACGGTGACACCCTTCTGCTTCCCTCACTCTGTCTTAACACACAGACGGAGGTGTGCCCCACGAGGAACACCCTCGAGCTGGCTGGGACAGGGTTCCTGTGCAGGTTGGTGGATCTACAGGCATTCTGGCCTCCTCCCTCTGACCCTGGCCGGACCTCTTGGAGGAGGTCAGAGGAAGCGTTGGGGTGGGTGTGCCAGCGTCCTGCTTTGCCCTTCTTTGCTCTCCTCTTCAGACAGGTCCTCGGGGTTGAGGGCAGAGACTGGTTTCTAAAAGAATGGAGCCAAATCCCCTTGGGAGTGGGAGGCTGGAGGGAGTGCGAGGCTGGGTATTCTGACTACCTGGTTTCAAACCTCATCTTGAGCCCTTAAGTCTCCCCCTCCCTTCTCCCCCTCCTCCAGAGCCTCAATGTTACCATCTGTGTACTGGGGACTCCTAACAGAGCCTATTATCCCATGGGGCTTGTGACCTTTGGAAAGCACTTAGTACAGAGCCTGACCCTGCCTAAATGTAGTGATTAGTAGTCGTAGCATCAATATTGATTTCTCTTGCGGTCCAGTTCCCACATAGGGCATTGCGGGGGCCTGGGCAAAGTTAGGGTGCGGGTGCCAGTGTCCTTCTTTGCTCTCATCTTCTAAGGCGTCTGCAGGGGTGGGGGCAGGGGAGTTCAAGTGTGGGAGGGGGATCTGTGAGGGTTACTGGCGGTAGGGAAAGGGAGGCAAGTTTCAGCCTGGGTCTGGTGGGGGGGGGGGGGGTTCAATCGTGCTGGTGGACAAGGGCCTCCGGGGAGGTGATGGAGTTTTCTACACTCAGCCTCCAAACCGATCAAATGGATGCAAGGGTTCTGGGGTGGGGCAGGAGTGAGCTGGGGTGTCTGAGGCTGGAGGTGTGGGGAGCAAGTGTAAGCATGTGTGGGTGGTGGGAGGTGAGAGAGGAAGGTGGCAAGGGCATTCTCTGAGCTGAGCTGCTGGGCAGAGGGGGAGGGCTTAGTCTGGATGCGATAGGGGGTAACCGGGGAGGGGCCTGAAGATCAGAGTGAGAATGCGGGTACCATTCCAGGTAAGCATCCCCGACTTACTCTCCTTGCCACCTATTCTCAACCAGATATGAAGCAGAGACCTACTCTGTCCTGTTGCGGGTAGGGGAGGGGGAAGGTCAAGGCCTTAGCTGGGGGAGATGGGGGAGGGTTTGTGGTTTGTGGAAGGGGTCTGAGACACTAGAGGTGTGTGTGTGTGTGTGTGTGTGTGTGTGTGTGTGTGTGTGTTTAGAAGTGATAAGTATGGAAGACCTTGGAGGTGTCTCTCACCAGAGGGTAGGTAGGGGCATCAAGTGACAAAAGAGGTGAAGGCTATTATGCAGTCTGTCTGCCGGAGAGCCCCCTGGTGGACAAGGACATTTGTGGGCGTTTTTAATCCACACAGGGGCTCAAACTTGAACACAAACTTTGGACCAGGGGGGGTTCCAGGTGAGTGCTGGTGCAGCTTGGTGGGTCAGCTCACTATCTGGGGATCGCTTAGGGTACAGTCTGTGTGAGTGACAGTGGGAAAAAGAAGGAAGTAAAAACTGACTTGGGTACAGACATCTAGGCGAGTGAGTCCCTCCCTTAGTCCCACCTTCAAAGAGCCACCAGGGGCTCAGATTCCTCATCTGGAAAATGGGGGGTAAAAATAGCCTCACCCCAGAGGGTCATTATGAGAATTGCACCGGTGAATCAAGTACTTAGAACTGTGTCTGACACATCATGGGTACTCAGTATATTTACTCGTTCAACAAATACTGAGCATCTTTTATGTACCAGGCATTCCTCTTCTTCTCTTCCTCCTCCTCCTCCTCCCCCTCCTCCATCTTCTTCTTTTTTTTAAAGCTTATTTATTTTTGTGAGAGAGCGTGCACGCACGTGCCCGCGTGTGAGCAGGGGAAGGGGCAGAGAGGGAGACAGCGTGGAAGCGGGCTCTGTGCTATCAGCGCAAAGCCCAACACGTGGGGCTCCAACCCACAAACTGTGAGATCTTGACCCCAGCGGCAGTCATCGACTGAGCCACCAGGCGCCCCAGGGTATTATTCTTTCTAGAATTGTTGGCTATTTTACACCTTAACTACATATCAAATCCTCTTTGTGGAATGAGTGAAGTTTTACTGAACACTTACTACCTGCCGGGTACCTTTTAAAAACACTTTACACATATGTACTCATTTAATCCTTACGAGAATCCAATGAGGTGTCATCCTCATTTTACACGTGAGGAAACCGAGGCCCAGAAAGGTTAAGTCATTTGCCCGAGGCCACATGGCCACCAAATGGCAGAGCCAGGATTTGAATCCACAAGGTGTGGCTCCCGCAGCAAAGTAGCACTGTGCGGTCTAGCCCGCGGAAGGAAGGGATAGAGCAGGGCGGGGTCACTGTGAGAGTGACAGCCCTGGAGGGACTAGATAGGGTTCTCTGGAGCTGGGAGGGACTGGGGATGGGGGAGGGGGGGAGGGGGGAGGGGGGGGAGGGGGAGGTGTCAGTGAGCCAAGCGCAGGCTTAGCCGGTGGACGTCTGTATGGGCACCTCTTAGGTATCTCTAAGTCTCAGGGCATTGAAGTGTTTGTGTGAGTGTAAATGTACGTGAGTCTGTAAAGGTGTGGGAGTGAAGGGTGCGTGAGTCTACGTGGGAGGCTGTGAGTATACGTGTGAATGTGTGTGTAAACTGCCGTATGTGGGTGTGTGCGAGTCCAGGTGTGCATGTGTGAGTGTCTGCCCGGGAGACTAGATGTGCGTCTGGGCGAACGTGTGTGAGTGACTGCGCGCTCCCTGGGCCCCACCTCTGCACCCGCTTCCCCGCGGGGTCCCGCGGGTCCCCGGGCCCGGGACTACGACTCCCAGAATGGCCCGGGCGGGCCCGCCCCGCCGTCGTGATTGGCTGTGGTCCCGGTGCTCCCGCCCCGCGGGAATGAATGGATGGGCGGCCTCAGCGCCCGCCCGAGCGCTGGGAGGACCGACCCGGCGGGGACCTGCTGGGGGCAGGACCCGGGGAGCAAGATGGCCACGGTCATCCCCGGCCCCCTGAGGTGCTGCGGGCCGGCGGGAGGTGGGGGAGGGCGCGCGGGCGGGTCTGCGCGGGCGTGTGTGTGTGGCGGCCGGGGGTGGGGCCGAAGGGGTGTCTGGGGGGCTGTCACCGTGGGCCGGTGCTGCGCGGGGGTGCGAATGTGTGCGATCATGGGTCTCTGGCAAGAACGGTGTCCGATGCGCTGCTCCTGGACGAGCGGAGGGTGTGGGGAGCTCGGAGTCCTCTTCGGGTCCTTTTCGGGGAAGGGGGTCATGTCCCGCCCGGCGACCCCCGGGGTTGGGGAGAGAGTGAAATGGCCTGGAGGTGCGGGAGCCTTGGTAAACTTGAGTGAAGCCCACACTACCTTTGTCTTGGCGTGTGGACTGTGTGTCACTTGTTTGTACTGTTATTTTTTTGTTTTTTTGTGTGTGTGTTTTTGGATATGTGTGTGGATATGTGTTTAATATCTTTCAGTCTACCAGGTATCTTGGGATATTTGGGTCTTTGAGTGTATGTACATGTCCTTTGAAGCCGCATCATTTGTGTTCTGTGTCTGGATTTGTAGTTGTGCGTGTGTTTATGTGTACATTTTTGTGTGAATATGGGTGGATTTGTCTGTTTCTATATTGTATATGTGTATATCTTTGTGTTTGGATATGGGGTGTTTTAGATGTTGGTTTCTATATCGTGTATCTTTATGATTGTGTGTACGTGTGTGTCCTGTGTGAATCTGTGCGATTTCTTTGTATAGTGTGCCTGGACATTGTGTGTGTGTGTGCGTGTGTGATTTGTTTGTGTTGTGTCTTTAGATATGTGTGTAGGTGCTCATGTGGGTAGTTTGTTTTAACACTTCTTCTAACATTTGTGTATGTGTGTGTCTTTGGTTGCATGAGTGTGTGTGTGAAGTGTGGTGTCTGTGATCTGTTTGCATGTTGTGTGTCTTTGTGTGGGTGCTTTGTTTATGTTGTGTGTCTTTGGATATGTGATGTGTATTTGTGCGTGGATATATGTGTGTTGTGTCTGTCCCACACTATGTATCTGTGATGTTTGTGTTTTTTTCAGTAGATATTTGTGTGTGCAAGTATGTGAGATTTGTCTGTTTCTCCTTTGTGAGTTTTGGGATATGTCTCTCTTTGTGTGTGAATCCTGTGTGATTTGTTTGTGTTGTGTATTTTGATATGTGCACGTATGGATGGGTCTTGGTGTATTTTTGTCTGTTTCTACATTATGTCTGTGTATCTACCGGTTGGCTCCGGGCCTGCTTGGGTCTCAGGTTGGGGGCTCCTGAGTCCAGGAGCGACAGGAGGGGAGAGACTGGAGGAGTCGGATCACCCATTCCCGAGCGGCGCGTTGAGGGAGGGGTGCTGGACGACCCGGCGCTCCTGCCCTTGGTGACAGCCACTCGCCCGCTCGCTCGCCCTCACAGCCTAGGCGAGGACTTCTACCGCGAGGCCATTGAGCACTGCCGCAGCTACAACGCGCGCCTGTGCGCTGAGCGCAGCCTGCGCCTGCCCTTCCTCGACTCGCAGACCGGCGTGGCCCAGAACAACTGCTACATCTGGATGGAAAAGACCCACCGCGGCCCTGGTACCCGCTGGGAGGGCAGGGGCGGGGTGGGGCGGGGCGGGGCAGCGGCTTTGCGGCGGAGTTCTCGGTCCTCACCGCCCTCCTCACCTGCAGGTCTGGCCCCGGGACAGATCTACACGTACCCCGCGCGCTGTTGGAGAAAGAAACGGAGACTTAACATCCTGGAGGACCCCAGACTCCGGCCCTGCGAGTACAAGATCGGTGGGTGGAGCTCCATCCTGTGCCCGGGGTGGCCCCAGCCGGGCCCGGGGCAAACGCTGATCCGTGTGTGGTGACGCCTGTGTGGTTCTGAGCATTTGCCTTTATTTTCCTTCTAGCGAGTGTCTGCAGGTGTGTGTCTGGCTGTAGTCCAGACATTCTCCAGTTTTCCCTGAGTGACTGCTTTGGACTTGGACATGTCTTCTCCTACTGGGGCCCAGGTGTATTCCGGGCCCGGTGCTATCTGTTAGGTGCCTAGGTGGCTCCTCCCCGGTGAACTGGGATGTGTTGCTGTGCGGCTGTCTTTCTTCCTGTGGGCGCCTGAGTGTGTGTGCATGTGTGAGAGTGTCTGGTGGTAACCTTTGCGTCGGTAGTGGAGTGGATGTAAGTATCTGTGTCTCTTTCTAGGTGTTTCCAAGGACATTAGAGGGTTCGTTTCATCTCATGTGTGTCTGGTCTCCCAGAGTGTCCGGCCGTTTCTGGGTGTGTCTGAGTGCATCGGGGTGTCTGGTGTCTCTTCTTTGGAGTGTCTGGATGCTTTGGAATGTCTGGGAGAATCTCTTCCCCTAGTATCTGGTATATCAGGTGTATCTCTGCCCATGTGTGCTGGTCCAACCAGACCGTCTGGCCTTATCGCTTCTTGAATGTGACCAGTACTATTAGAGTCACTGGCTCTTTCTCTTCCCTCGTCCTCTGTGTGGGTCCAGGTATATTGAAGTGTCCATCTGTGTGGGTTTTTTTTTTTAAGTTTGTTTGTCTGTTTGTTTATCTAGAGAGTGCCCACACGGGCTGGGGAGGGGCGGAGAGAAAGCCGGAATCCCAAGCAGGTACCCTGCCACCAGAGCAGAGCCTGCTGACCTAAGCCGATCAAGGCGCCATGGAGTGTCCATCTGGCTGTCTTTCTGGGTGTGTCTGATTCCCTCAGAGGCGCCGTGTGTGGCTCCCCTGTGTACGTCCGTGTGTGTCCATCTGAGTAGTTCTCTCCAGATGTGTCTGTCTGTATCTCCCCTGTGTGTGTCCACATGTCTGGTAGGGTCTGGCTGGGTGTTCCTTACGCGGACCTAGGTATAGCTGACGATTTGGTGTCTCTTTCTGATTGTCTCTGGGTGTATCCCAGGGTTTGGATATGTTTCCTCTACGTGACTGGGTGTATCTGAGTGTCTGGGTGTATCTCCTCCTTTGTGTGTCTGGCTGTCTCCAGATGATCCGTCTGTATCTCCCATGTGTACCCTGTTTGAGAATCTGTGTTTCTCCACGTGCATCCAGGTGTAAGCGAGGGAGGGTCTGGCGTGTCTCCGTCTGAGTGTGTCTGAGCGGATCCGAGGGCCTGGCCGTGTCTTTCCCAGGTCTCGGCCTCCTTCCCAGTATGCGTGATTGAATCTTTGAGTCTGTTGCTGGTCGAGTGTGGGAACACCTCTTTCCTGAAGCAAAGGGCATGGCTCCCCAACCTGGGCAGTTTGAGAAATCCTCCAGGGACAACTTCCCCACTTGACTTCCCCACCGTGGCCTTGTCCCCAGATTGTGAGGCACCCCTGAAGAAGGAGGGTGGCCTCCCCGAAGGGCCTGTCCTTGAGGCGCTACTGTGTGCTGAGACAGGGGAGAAGAAGATTGAGTTGAAGGAGGAGGAGACCATTATGGACTGCCAGGTGGGACCACCCCTCAGGGGCCCCGGCCGCCTTGTCACCCCCGCCACCTGCCCTGACGCACCCTGTTCCCGCTCTCCGATCTCCCCTGGTTCCCTAGGGCCTTTGGGCCTCCTAAGTCGCATCCTTCCACACCTCATCTCTGTTCGGAAGACCTCCCTGCTTGCCCTGTGCCCCCAGTCTCCAGCTGTGTCCGCAACTCCCACAGAGAAGGACAGCATCCCCCATTTTCTTGACCTCAGTCTCCCTTCTGGTGTCCAGAAACAGCAGCTGCTGGAGTTTCCACATGATCTCGAGGTGGAAGACTTGGAGGATGACATTCCCAGGAGGAAGAACAGGGCTAAAGGAAAGGTATCACCCCCAAATCTTTCTCCCTCACCTCTCTCCTCAGTGACGGATCCCATATACTGAGCGTTTATCGTGGTCAGACCCTAACCCAGTTTGGCCTCACTGAATTCCCAGAGCAGCCTGAAGGGGTAGAGGATTTTATACCCATCGTACAGAAGAGGACGCTGAGGCTCAGATATATGAACCCATTGGCAAAACAGAGATTGTATAGTGGGTCAGAGCCTCCTTCACACCCATGAGGAAGCCTCTGAGAGGTCAAGGGGGTTACTCGAGGCCCAGAGTCAGGAAGTGGCAGAGCTGCGGTTCACCTTTCAGGCTCCAGTGATGAAAACTCTTTCAGTTGCCTCCCTTCTTGGCCCCTCATCCCGCCTCTTCCCCCAGGCATATGGCATCGGGGGTCTCCGGAAACGCCAGGACACCGCATCCCTGGAGGACCGAGACAAGCCGTATGTCTGTGATAGTGAGTCCTTCTGAAGAGGGGGAAAGAGAGAGTGGGGCCTAGGGACCTCTCCCCTGCTGGCCCCCTCCCTCCTGTTCTAGAGCCCGGCGGGAGGGGATGCTCAGGCCTCTGGCAGAGGGGGGAGGTGTGATCCCCGAGGCCAGGGTGGAGGCCGCATGGGCTGGGAGGGCTGACCGGCCCTCCCTGCTCGCTCTCCAGTCTGTGGGAAACGGTATAAGAACCGGCCAGGGCTCAGCTACCACTACACCCACACCCACCTGGCTGAGGAGGAGGGGGAGGAGAACGCCGAGCGCCACGCCCTGCCCTTCCACCGGAAAAACAACCATAAACGTGAGCAGGCAGGCGGGCTGTGGGGTAGTGAGGGGCCCCGGGAGTGGGGGCTGAGGAGCCTGGGAGGGAGGGGGCACATTAGACATTTCTGGAAAATCTCCAGCTCAGCGGTCCCCTCCCCCCACCGACCATGGGGATGCTGGCTCTGGGGTTGCCATGGCAACCAACCATCTCTCCCTCGCTCCCGGCCGGGCGTAATATTTCTGGGTCTGATTTATTGTTTCAATTAGAGCTTGGGGAGGGGGGTGATAGATGACTCCCCTCCCTCTCTGCCTCCCGTTCTCCCTTTTCTGCTAAGCTTTGGCTGAGGGGCAGGGTCTGTGGCCTGGGAGCCCTTGGCGCCTGCCCGTGCCAATCTCGTGGCAGCCCTGACAGCCGAGGGATGGGAGAGGGCTCGGGAGAGGCTCCGCCAGCGGAGAAACTGTCTTCACACCCACCTCTTGGTGGGAGAGGGCGGTCTCTTCACCCCGTCCCCACCACGCACCGGGCACCTCTGTGTTCAGAATTTTTCTTGTGAACATCCGTCTGTTTGCATATCAGATCTTGGCCAGTGGTACCCCCAGTTTTTATCTAGTCGGGGCTTAGTTGGCACTGGTTGTGTGGTAGAAAGGGGAAGCAGGGGGGCTCTTCCTAAAGCTGTTATTTGCCAGTTTTGCCTAATAAAGAGTGAGTTGTCCTCAAAGAGATCGGGGCTCCTGATGAGAATTATTTGGGCTCCCATCCCCGTTCTGCCGCGGCCACAACTTGGGGTAGCTACTCTCTCTCCTTACCTCCCCCATGCCTGGATAAAGGGGTCCACCCCGGGGCTGGGGCTGAGGCTGGGGGGCAGGGTGGAGCCTTGCCTATGGTGAGAGCCCCTCTCTCTGTCCCCCCAACCCCAGAGTTTTACAAAGAATTGGCCTGGGTCCCTGAGGCACAGAGGAAACACACAGGTAGGGACGCCTCCCTCTGCCCCGACTCGTGCAGCAGCCTTTGAGTAGGTGCCCCCGCCCGCCTACGTCAACCCCCCCACCGCCTGCTGTCTTTCAGCCAAGAAGGCGCCCGATGGCACTGTCATCCCCAACGGCTACTGTGACTTCTGCCTGGGTGGCTCCAAGAAGACGGGGTGTCCCGAGGACCTCATCTCCTGTGCTGACTGTGGGCGATCAGGTGATACCCTCACCTGAGGTTGCTGGGGGCCCGGGTGGAGGGGACGCCAGGAGTCCCGATCTGGAGGCTGGGAGGCGGAGAAGTGCGGCCTGGGGCTGGGGGGATCCAGAGCTGGTGGAGTGGACTCAACTGCTGAGGACCTTGGGAAACTGGGAGGGGGAGGGGCGGTCAGAGAGGCTCTGGGAATAATGGGATGCGGTCGTCACGGCGTTGCCGGTCGTAGCACGTGCTTAGCATGGCACGAGGGGCAGTGAAAGGTGGTTGCCAAGGCATTGTGGGTAGGGAAGCGTGATAGTGAGTAATGGATGGCCGTTGCCTGGGCACTGTGGATAACCGAGGGCGCTTGCCATGGAGTTGCGGTTAGTGGGATGTGGTTTCCCAGGGTGGGCTTGTAGGTAATAGACTGTGGTTGCCTCAGCACGGTGGGTAATGAATTGTGGTTGTCATGGTAATCACGGGGAGTGCGATAGGGTTGTCACGGCAACGGGGTAGCGTGGAACGTAACTTGTGGCACCGGGTGGCGGCTGAGGGGGTCTCCGCACTGGGGTAGTGCGACGGCTGTGGGCTCGGCGTCGCGCGGTACCGCCGGGAACACTTCGGTCGCTCGCCCGTCCTGGGGGACGGGCGTTGGGTCACAGGGAGCCCAGAGCGTGGGGACCCCACTGCGGAAGGCGGTTGCCATGGCGCCGTGGCTGGGAGGACGTGGCTGCCGCGTTACTGTGGTTAACAGAACCTGTCGGCCACTCTGCTGTGGGTAATGGAATGTGGCTGCCTCAGCACAGCGGCTAACAGAATGTGGCGGCCCGGGTGTTGTGGGTGGTAGAAAGTGGTTGCCACAGCACTGCGGGTAATGGAATGCGGTTGCCATGGTATTCTGGGGAGCAGAATGTGGTTACCATGGTGGCTGGTAGGAGACTGGTGGCCACGGTCGCGGCAGCGCTGCTTGCGGTACGGTCGCTGGGCACCGTGCGCGGGGTGGGGTCGGGCTGTGGGCCACGGGAGCTCCTCCGGCCCTAGGACCCAGGGGTGGGGGCCGAGCCGTCTCCTCCCCGGGGGGTCAGTCACCACCGGGGGCGTGATGAGCCCTAACTGCATCCCTGCCCCTTGGCCCCCAGGACACCCCTCATGTTTACAGTTTACGGTGAACATGACGGCGGCCGTGCGGACCTACCGCTGGCAGTGCATCGAGTGCAAGTCCTGCAGCCTGTGCGGCACCTCGGAGAACGACGTGAGTGCCCGCCCGCCTCCCCTGGGACATGCCCCCAGGTGGCCTCCCGTCCGGCACCTCCGCCTCTGCCAGTCGGGCCTAAAGCCTTTCCCTGGAGCCCCTCCCTGGTGAACACTAGTAACCTGTATTATTATTATTGCTTAGTGTCCATTAACTGAGCCCGGCACTTAGTGCTCCTCATCTCTCTGACTCCTCCCAACCACCCTCCGAGGTAGGTGCTCTCGTTCCCACTCCGCAGAGAAGACACTGAGCTCAGAGAGGGGACATGACGTGCCCGAGGTCACGTCTAGGAAATTAGTAGAGCTGGGAACCGAACCCAACGTCCATTGCTTCCAGAGCTGGTGTCAGACCATCTCGGTGGCGTTTGAAGTGTTCCACAGAATCTATAAAACCCAGACTGCGAGTTGCAAACCGGCCGACCACAGGGGTGTTTTGCTTGGCCAAGCAGGGTTTCGCAAAGATTCCGTGATGCGAAGCCCGTCTCGGAGCCCTTTCTCGTGGGAGGGACCGCCTTCCCCGGCCCCTTTGACCTACCCCTGCCCCAGCCCCCCACCCCGGTTTCTGGTGCCCGTGCCCCCAGGGTGCCAGCTGGGCGGGTCTCACCCCCCAGGACCAGCTGCTGTTTTGTGACGACTGCGATCGGGGTTACCACATGTACTGCCTGAGCCCCCCCATGGCGGAGCCCCCGGAAGGTGAGAGAAGAGGTGGGCATGACCCCGGGGGCGGGTGGGTCGGAAAGCTGTCTTCCGGCTGGTGAAGACCAAAGACCGTGTCTGCTGGCTGGGAGGTTGGGTCAGCCTCTTGGGGACCCGGGCCTAAATCCCTGTCCTCTGGCCACCCCCACAGGGAGCTGGAGTTGTCACCTCTGTCTTCGGCACCTGAAAGAGAAGGCCTCTGCCTACATCACCCTCACCTAGGCCTGGCTCTGGCTCACCCGGACCTCTGGGGTGGTGCTTACCTATCTGCCTCTCGGAGCTCCTCCACGCTCTCTCCGCCCTCAGTGCCCCACAGTGGAGGGGACAGGGGAAGCCCGAGAGGGGGCGGGGCCACCCCCTTCCCTCTGTGCAGGTGGAATGTTTGCCCTGTGGGTTGGTGGGCCCAGCAGGGCCCCTCTCCCTTCCTCCCTCCTTCCCCATCCCTTGGCGAATGGGCACCGGGGGCTTCTGCTCCCCTCAAAGCCATACCCCGCCTCTGGGCGGGCATGAGGGGTGGTAGATGCCAGCCCGGGGCACGGACACAGCGTTTTTCTAAAGAAAAAGTCAAAAAGTTAAAAAAAAAAAAAAGAAAAAAGAAATTAATATATACAGAGTCCTATAAGGCCTGGCTGGGTGGAGGGCGTGCTGCCGAGCGCATCCACTGGGCACCGGTCTATGCCAGCTTCCTGCCTACCAGCCCCACCCCCCAGTTTCTGGAGTTGCAGCTGTCCCACCTCCTCACCCAATGTGGGCACCATCCCCCTTCGTGCCCAGGGCAGGTGGGTGTGGTGTCCACCCTCGCCCCCTCTTGGTGCCCACCGTGGATACTGCATGACGTGAACCATGGTTTTGAACTCCGTTCCTGCTCCCTCCCTGAGAGCCCCACCCTGCCCGCTCTGTGCCTGCCGCCTGCCCTGGCTGGTGGGCGTCGGCTGGGGGGGCAAGGCGGGCAAGGCGGGCCCCTGCCCAGCGCCTGCTGGAATGAGAAGCACAGACTCTACAACGGACTAGTTTTTCCCCCTTCCCCTGCTCCAGTTCCCCACCGGCCAGGCCGGGCTGCCCCCTGCCACCCTCGCTGGCCATTTTGGGGGTAGCGAGGGGGCGTGGTTGTTTCTTGTGGTTGTGTGTGTTTGTTGTTCGGGTTAAAAAAAAGGGAAATTGAGACTGCAAGTGGGGGGAGGTGGTGGGTTTGGGGGGGTCTCCCCCAATCCAGGCATGCCCCCCCCCTTGTAAACGAGTCTCCTTTATTGCCTGCCTCTGCTGTGAATTAACTTGTTCTGTGTATTAAACTGGGCCTGACCCCTCTGCCCACGACTGCCTCGTTCTCCAGGCTGGACTGGGGCACCACCAAGAAGGGGAGATGGGGGCCTCCTAGGGGGAGACTTGACCAAGGTTAACAGCTGGAGCCGGCCCGACCTCCATCTCCCTCCATCTCCCCCCTGCACCCCGCCTTTCTCTGGCTTTGTCCCAGCTCCTCCCAGCCTCGCCGGGAAAGGAGAGGGGGGATGGGGTGGAGGGGGCTCCCGCCCAGCCAGCTGTGGTTGCCCTGGCAACGGACTGCTGCAGCTGCAGTGAGCAGCAGTGAGGGGGGAGGCGGGAGCTGGGGCCTGGGGGAAGGGATGGAAAGATGAAGAGGCCGCCCCTCCCGGGCTATGGTAGGTGGTGGGGGTGCCCAGAGCACCTCCTCTGGGTCCCCAGAGTGCCTCACCTGGGGTCCCCCATCCGGATGTGGGGCAAAGAACGGAGGGGAAAGGACCAAGGAGAGAATGACACGCACATGAGGTTGGGCGGGAGGCAGATTTGGGCGAGGTGGGATGAGGAGAGAACCAGGACACTGAAAGATCAGGAGAGACACAGAGCCACACATTTATAGAGAATCAGAAAAAGAGCAGGAGAGGAAAGAAATAGATCTGGAGAGAGAGGTAGATGAGTGAGCCACAGGAGTGATGGGAGCGGGGAGAACAGAAGAGAGATGGAGATTCAGTGGGAGAGGGAGACATCAGGGAGAGAGAAGGAGGAAGGAGCCGGTGATTTAGGGAAGCGGGAGAGATTCGATGAGGGGAGGTAGAGAACCAGGGCACATAAATTAGGAGAGAGGCCAAAGAATAAGAGGGAGGCACATTTGGGGTTAGAGAGATACAGTCAGGATCCAGGGACAGGCCAAGTCTCAGGACAATGACACAGAGATGAGACTTCGTGGGAGAGGAGGACAAAGAATTTGGGGGGACAACAGAGAAACGTGGAGAGAGCCAAAGGTATAAAGGATTCAGAGGTTGGCTGGGGAAGAGAGCCAGGGGTGATGGGAGGGAGAGAGATGGGGGGAGGGTGCAAGAGGGCACTCGAGGGATGGCCGAGGAAGTTGGAAACTGGGGCAAGATCAAGATGGGGAAGGGACCAGCAGGGCACAGTGTGGGTGCGAGTTGCGGGGCGTTGGACGTTGGTGTGTGTCACAGGCTTCAGGAGAGAATGTGAGAACAGCTTGTTCCATGGTTCCCATGCCGGTTGGGGGAGGGCCGAATGGGGAGGAGATGGGGCCTCAAGAAGGGCGGAGACTGGGAGAGTGTCTGGAACACTCTAGAATTTTTAGATGTGGAAATAGCTGGTCCACCTCCTCTGGAAAAAGGATGTACACCCGTTTTGGAAAAAGATATTTTTTTGGGGGGGGGAGGGGAGAGGCTGACTCAGAGGAGCATCAGGTTTTAGCTCAGAGATGGAACACTCCATGACAGGTAAGTAGGTGGGGTGGGTCAGGAAGATCTAGCCACCTGGCCAGCCCTGTCGAGAGGCTGGGCCGCTTCTCAGATCCGGACTTCCCACAAGAGTCCAGACCTTGGATTTTCACGTGGAATTCTGAGATTCAGAAAATTCTGAGAATCAGGTTGGACCCTGATCCCCAGGTCAAACCGCAAGTTCACCAGGGCAGATGCAGATCCAGGCCAGGAGTTTAAGGCCTCTCCCCAGCTAGGAGAGCCCCTAGAGGGAGGCCTGACCCAGGGGTGCGGTCATGGGACACCCCCACCTCACTGTGCTCCCCTTGGCCTGGAAGCAGGGGCTGATTTGCACCCGAAACCACCAACCAGTTGACTGGCAGCGGGAGGCCTACTCCCACCGATGGGGGCGGGGACATGCAAATAAGCCAGCACCAGGAGGGTGTGGCCTGGGGAGACCGCAGCCAAAGGAGACAGGGGCCCCTTGGTTCTTTCTGAGTTCGCTTTCAAAGGGCAGATTTACCAAGCTGGAAATCCGGCTTTATGGCCAACCTCCAGATTTTTAAAAGTTTGACCACTAAATCTAAAACCAGCGCAACTCCGTGGGCTAGGTCTGGCTTTCTGGCCTCCAGTATATGACTTCTTCAGTAGAAGCTCCCTTTTTAACTTAAGGACTTTTTACATTCTCAGTGTTGGATTCCTGTCATTTGGGTTTCAAGGCTGGTTCTTAGGGAAGTGTGTGTGTGTGTGTGTGTGTGTGTGTGTGCGCGCGCGCGCGCGCGCGCGCGCGCGTGTGTTTGTGTGAGAGAGAGACAGAGACAGAGAGACAAAGGGAGAGACAGAGGGAGAGAGAGACAGAGAGAGAGAGAGGGAGAGAGATGGCGTTTGGGACCAGGGGGATGGGGGAGGAGGCTGACGCTGGACCACACCCTCCCATCAGTGACTCCAGGCAGCTGCCCAGCTAGTGAACACACAAGCCATTTCTATGAAACATTTATTTCCTTTGAAACCTCCAGAAACATGCCAGAAAAATCTCAAGACAGGGATAGGAAAAAAAAAAAAAAAAAAAAAAAAGACAATAAAGAATAAAAAATCCAAATGAAATCAGCATATGAAAAAAAAACCCTGCTATCTTCAAGCCTTCAGATTGAACACTAACCTCAAATTAAATAGATTTGTTTTGCAGAGATCCTTAAAAAATAACAGGAAACAAAACCAAAAATCATAATTTACACTTGTCAATGTACATGATTAGGTCCCCAAATGATTCAAATGATCTGAAGAGATGAGGAGAACTTAAAAAAAAAGAGGGGGGGGCAGCCTCCAGGTTAGGGTCTGAGGAAAGGGCGGTGGGGAGGTCCTGGAGAACCCTTCCAAAAAGGGGTGGGGAAGAGGGGCAGAGATATCACAGTAGTTGGCCAGGACTGAGGACCAAGCAGGTCCCACCTAGAAGCCCTCATCTCACACCACAGGTGAGGGACAGGAGATGGCAGATCTGAGGGCTTCTCGAGGGACTGCGATGTGGCTGGGGTCAGAGGTTGATCACAGGGAGACAGGAGCGCCCTTTTCTCTTGCCCCAGCCGGCCGGCCCAGTGTGGCACCTCCCTGTCCAGCCCGGCACCTCTCTGTGTCCTGTGCAGTCCCAGAGCCCCCTGCCCTGAGGTTTCTGGCCCCAAAGAGAAAGCAGGGGGCGGGGTGTCTCTGGACAAAGGCTGGACGACCTGCTGCTGGCTTCCAGCCCAGAGGGTGCTGCTCGGAGCCGGGCCAGCTCCCCCCTGCCTGGGGCCTCCCAAAATGGGAAAGCCCACCCACCTGCCCACCCTGACTTTATCCCTCTGAGTCCTCCCACTGAGTCCCAGTCCATGGGGGACACACCTTGATCCTCAGCTTGAGGTTGGGGGAATCCACAGATTGTGGCCATACAGACTTGTTCTGGCGCAACTCTACATGAAAAAATAAATATATATATATATATATTTTTTTTTTGTTTTTAAAGGAAAAAAAGAAACTCTGTTTCCTGGGTGAACAGCGTAGTACCACTCTGGCTCGGCTGCCTGGCAAGCTGCCCCTTATTGCCTTTAGAGAACCAGCGTCTCATGGGGGGGGTTCACACAGCAAAGCACTCCCCGGGGAGCACAGTGAGGGTGTCCGGGCGTCCGCTTGCGAAGGGAAAACAAAACCAGAGAGGAGTTGCAGGCTGTTTTCTCTCCAGCCCTGACCGGAGGGCTGTGTGGAGCCCCTCCTGGTGCCCGGAAGAGGCCCTGGCTGTGTGGTCGGAGCTGGTGGGGCCTGGGGAGGAGAGACAGGGCTTTGCTGCCTGGGGCCAGGGCAGTAGCTGGAAGGTGGCATGGCCCGGGCGCTGTGGCCTTTGGCGGTCGAGGGGCGGATAGAAAAAAGACGGTATAAACAGTCCCGAGTGTGCAAATAGAGTTTCCCCTCAAAGAAGTTGACTTTGGATGCTGGGGGTGTCCTCTCTCCATCCGGGGTCCCAAGAAAAGAAGTGAAACTCTAACAAAGTGCTCCTGGCTGCTTTTTGGAAGAGCGAGGTTGGGAGGGGATACTGTCCGTGCCATTTGGAGCTAGTGCACTGGGACTGAGACCCCTGGCCAGTTTCCACACAGGCCTTCATCTCTCTGGGGCCGAGGGGAAGCACGGGCCAGTTTCACACTGGTTTTTCATGCAGGGGGCTTGGCCCCACAAGCCCAAACTCTGTTGCACGTGGTGAAGAAACCTGGTTTGTGGACTCCTGGAGCTGCGGGATTTGGAGACACACACCTGCCCTCCCTCTCCCCTTCCTACAGCTTCTGATGGCTTGGTCCTAGGAAGAGGCTAGATGGGCCTCCTGGGCGCGGCGTGGGCACGGTCCAGTCCCCAGGGACCAGAGATGGGCAGTTCAGAGGGAGGCCTGAGACCATGTCATCTTGTGGGGCAGGAGGACCTTGAGCAGACCACAGCTCACAGCCCGGGGCGGGGCCTGCGGCCATCCAGGGTTTCCGTGTCCATGAGGAGGGCGGTGGGGCCCTGGCTGGGTTGTCGTGGTCATACCCGCAACTGGGAACGAGCCAAGGGAGACAGGAGAGCGGGAGCCCGTGGCTGGCCCGGGCAGGGGTGGGGGCGGCTCGCCGCTTCAGAGCTCCTTCTTCTCCCTGCAGAAGATCTCCGCGAACTTGCGCAGCTGCTCGCTGGCGGCCTGTGACTCCTCCTGCAGGCGCTGGTTGTTCTGGCGTAAGCTGGCCACCTCCGACTGCAGCACGGCCTTGTCCTGCTTCTCCTGTGGAGTGGAGCCAGCGTCAGCGGGTGGGCACAGACGAGGCCTCCTGAGCCAGGCGGCCAGGGGTTCAAGCCCCAGCTCTGCTTCTCAGCGGCTTCGTAACCGTGGGCAGACTGACTCATCTCTCCGGACTCACTTCCTCAACTCTTCCAACAGACCTCACTGTAGTTACCCACCACCCCGTTTTACCCTCATGGCCATCTAAGGACTCGGGGACTGTTAGCCTCAGTTTCCTGAGAGAGGAAACCCAGCCTCTCCTAACGGAAAGTGGGGAGCTTAGGATGCGGGCGCAGGCTGCCCGCCGTACAGGCTCCCTTGGCCTTTCAGAGACGCCCTTCCAGGACATGTCACGTCTGAAGGCCGCTGACTTGTCCAAGCTCAGGCAGTATTAGATGGTGGGGTCGGATTTGAACCTGGGCCCCTATGATTCCTGTGCTTGAGGCTTCCACATTATATTCTGCCACCTTTTTGTTTTTTTGCCCAAAAGTATATAAAGCAACAGGTGGAAGTTCTCTGCCCTTATTTCTCTCCTCATTCTTCTATACCCTGGAGGTACGTATGATGAACAATTTGGAACGTTGCCTTCTAGATAACCCTCTGCCCTGTGGACGTTAATTTTTTTTTTTTTTTAAAGTATGACAATGTTCTAGGAAATAGTTCTGTAGCTTGCTCAGTTTTTACTTAAGTTACTGGACTTTTGTATGTGAGTAAATACACAGATTCCTGCTATTATTTTAATTGGCTGCAGAATATTCCACTGCATGGGTGTCCTGTCCTTTATATAACCGTTCTCCCGTGGAGGGACAGCTGCACCGGCTCCAATTTTTTTTTTATTGCAAACAGAGCAGCAATGAGCATCCTTGCTCATGGATCTCTGTACCTATGCTTGAAATTCTGCTGGACAAACTCCCACAAGTGGAACTGCTAGGTCAACAAGGTAGACAGTTACATTGTTTGATAAATATCATCCCGCTGCCCCCCAAAAAGGCTGGGGCCAATGTGTTCTTCCTCCGAGACTGTAGGCAGGTTTCCTCCATGCGTTTCCCAGCATTTGGCACGGTCACCTTCTACTCTTTACTCAGGACGACACTCAAAGCTGGGTGGTCTCTCCCAGCGTGGAAGGGGTCGGGTGGGGACAGGTGCCGCAGCCTCGCTGCCCACGCCTCACACCCGAGTGTCTGGGGGGCGGAACGGGGGGGCGCGCCACGAGGGCTGGCCGCCTGGCGGCCTTACCTTCTGGAGGTCGGTGTGCAGCTGCTTCAGCATCACCTCCAGCTGGTACACCTTGCCTGTCAGATCCAGGGGAGGCTCCTCGCTGGAAAGACAGGGACAGGGTGAGACCCAAGGCCCACCGGCCCCCAGGGAGGGTTCCGGAGGAACAGGGGGTACAGGACACTCCTGTCCCCGAAGTTCTGGAGAGTCCTTTCCTTGCTAGGGTCCTAAAGGATGCCTGGAGGGAGGCTCTGGGGGAAGCCAGAAAGGAGCCAGCCCTCCTCCCTGCTGCGCTCTCCCCAAAGACGGTACATCTGTGGATGTGGACAGGGGGCTGTGGCAGCCTGTGGAAGGCTGTGCATGCGCCCGCCCTGACGTGTGCCTCCCCCGCGGGGCCTGAACCACGCGTGTGCTTTAGGTGTGAGCGCCTCACACAGAGCAAAACCAGAACCCGCCTCACAGACACATCCACTGAGCACCTCGCAGACCTGGGCACGGTGTCTGCCACGGGACACTGAACATGGGGGCCTGCCCTCGGGGACGGGAATGGAGGACACTGACAAAGACGATGACGGCGCCCCCGTGACAGAGAGCCTGCCCTGCGCTGTGCACAGTCTCGATCTAACAGAGCTCCACGCCCAGTGTAGTCTGGGAGGTCACCTCGTCATTACCCGCTGGGCAGAGGGGGAGACTGTGGCTTAGGCGGGGACCCTGCACCCTGGAACCCAGCCCTGGCCTGCCCGGCCCCTGAGGAGGAGAGGGGCAGCCCCTCCCTGTGGGGGCTCCACTAGGCACTGTGGGGGGCGGGGGAGGGTGTGCTGCCGCAGCCGAGAGGGGAGACACTGAGCCCTCCTGCCCTTTCTTTCCACCACAGTCTTGGCTCCTGGGGGCCTGCAGCTGCTGCAGGGCAGGTGGGAGAGGGTCAGCTCAGGGGCGGAGGGAATCCAGGAGCTCGCCCAGAGCCCACAGTCCTGCCCTTTCCACACCAAGCCTGTTCCTGCCCTCACTGTATTGGCACATTTGTAAGTGCCGAGTTCCCGTGATTACAGTCGGGCCACATCTCTGGTGGAGGTTGAGTTCTAAAGCCAGTGAAAAGAGGGGTGTGAAGAAGAGTCAAAAACAAAAACAAAACACCAAAACCCAGGAGAGTCAAAATTTCCCTCGAAAATTACTTAATTTGCCCATAAAGTACAGCGCACCTCTGGTGTGAGCCTGCCTTGTATTTTTTGCCAACCTAGTGCGGTCAAGTCTGTTGCACTAAACGTGCGATGACCCATGTCCTCTTCTCTCCCTGGGAAGCCTCACGCGGGTAGGGCCTCTGTCAGCGCTTCCACAGCTGGCCCAGCGGGCCGTGCCAGGGGAGAGGCGAACAGTAACTATCAGGTGGCCATCCGCAGAATTCTGGAATGTGCGGAGGAGACCCAGGGGCAGACGGGGGGATCAAAGGCAGGGAGGAAGGGACCGGGGCGGGTGAGGACGCAGTGGGGGGCACCACTCAGAGGTTTTTCGAAGTTGGAGGTCGACTGACCATATGGATGACGCTGCGTTGTCTCCACCCACGAGGACCAGGCTAACTCGGACAAGGTCACCTCTGGGTTCCGGTGTGTGGGTTACTCCCAAGTCCCTCAGGGGAGATGCCCCCCTGGCTGTGCCGAGGGGGCGTGGGGGATGGGCAAGCAGCTGCTGTCTCTCCTCCGCCTGGTGTCCCCCTCCTTCACGGGGCAGGCCAGCCACCCTCAGGGATTCGAGTTGCTGGGCCACCAGGTGTTCCCAGGGAAACCTCACCTCATGGTAGGGGTGGTCCTGGGGGTTGGGGGCCCCCTCTCCAGGCTCAGGTGGCTGTGGACAGGACTGTGTGCAGGTGGGACCTCCGGGCTCAGAGCTGGGTCGTTGAGGGAGAAGAGTGAGACAGCTCTTTGCACTGCCAGGCAGAGACAGGGGAGAGGGGAGAGGAGTCAGCAGGGCTTCCAGTGCCTCCTCCCTCTGCTCCCCCGCCCCACCGACCAACCACCTTTCCCAGCACACCTCCCACCCAGACCTCCGTGACACTCCCAATCACTTTTGTTAGATCACGCACTTAGGATGGGCTCCAACCAAAAAAACCAAACCAAATTGACACCAACAACAAAATCTCATCCTGATGCTGAGCAAGCCTGTAGACTAGTGACGAGTTTATACAAAATGCAAGGGACAGAAACAAGTTAAATGGCAGTGTGACAGGGTAACCACCCAAATTCAGCATAAATGACCTGGTTTCATCAACAAACAAATGGTATGAAAAAAGTGGCCAAAAGAGGATGGGGCTGAAGTTGGGTGAGAAGTACACGGGGATTCATTTGCACTGTAGTTTTGAGAAGCTCTGTGAAATTTCAAAAGCAGAAAGAGAAGACAGAATACCATGTGTACCGAGGACAGAAAAGAAATCACATGGCTGTTAAAGCTCTGATTCCCAGGTCCCAACCTGAGCACCTGCATTTTTATTTTTTTGAGGTTTATTTATCTGAGAGAGAGAGAAAGAGAGTGTGGGAGTGAGTGGGAGAGAGGCAGAGAGGGAGAGAGAGAATCCCAAGCAGGCTCCAAGTTGTCAGCTCAAAGCTCAATGCAGGGCTTGATCTTGGGGGTAAATGGAGTGGCCACCGGGGAGGGGGCTTTGGCTGCCCCAGCCCCTCTCACAAGCCCACAGCTGGGAACGAGTGTCTGGACAGCTCTGCCTTCCAGACATCTGCTGGCATCTGGGTCTCCAGGGAGAGGCTTGGAGCTTCTCAGCTGCTTCCCACAGAACCAGTGATCCTGGCCCTAGGATGCCTGGACCCTGGAGGGGGGGGGGGGGTGGGGGTGGAGAGGAGGTGGCCCTGGCACCTCTCCCTGCATTCCTCCTGGGACATGGCCCCCACACTCCCCTTGTAACCCATCAAAAAAAGAGCCCATTGTTGGGGCACCTGGGTGGCGCAGTCGGTTAAGCGTCCGACTTCAGCCAGGTCACGATCTCGCGGTCCGTGAGTTCGAGCCCCGCGTCAGGCTCTGGGCTGATGGCTCAGAGCCTGGAGCCTGTTTCTGATTCTGTGTCTCCCTCTCTCTCTGCCCCTCCCCCGTTCATGCTCTGTCTCTCTCTGTCCCAAAAATAAATAAACATTGAAAAAAAAAAATTAAAAAAAAAAAAAAAAAAAAAAGAAGAGCCCATTGCTCAGGAAACCCAGGGAATGAGGTCCCCCCTCCCCCCACAGGCAGCTGTGAGACCCCCTGGGGCCCCTGTGGAGACTTGGAGAGGACAGCTGATAAAGGCCCTTAGGTTCTCTTCCTGGACCCTGAGTCTGGGGTTGAAAACCCAAATGCCCTCAGGAATATGCAGGTGCTATAAATGGTGCCACTCATTTTTTTAAAACAATTTTTTAAATGTTTTATTTCTGAGAGAGAGAGACAGAGCGTGAATGGGGGAAGGGCAGAGAGAGAGAGGGAGACGCAGATTCTGAAGCAGGCTCCAGGCTCTGAGCTGTCAGCACAGAGCCCAACGCAGGGCTTGAACTCGTGAACTGTGAGATCATGACGTAAGCTGAAGTTAGACGCTTAACTGACTTGAGCCACCCAGGCGCCCCATGATGACGCAAGTGCCGTGAGCCTACGTAAATTCATTAACGCTAACAACCACTTTGCAGTAGGAATATCATCTGACTTTATTTACAGATGAGGAGACTGAGGCAGCAGAGGCGGACCGGTTGCCACCGTGCTCATCAGCAGCGAAGCTGGGGCTCAAACCCAGGCAGTGGGCTGTGCGTTGCCTTTAAACCACGCCTGCCCTTACCTCCCTCAGGAGACCGCCGTGCCTTCACTTTTCACATCCTCTGCTGGGCCCCATCTCTGCCCCTCCCTCCCAAAGTCCTGGACCCAAGTAATGTTCAGCCCGACACTACCCGTGACTTGTGGTGGTGGTGGCGGGGGGGCAGGGGGGCACATGAAACTTTTGGGGCCAGCAGCGTCTGGTTTGTGGAATCAATAAATGAACCAGTATAATATATGCAGTTCCCTTTTTGTCCCCCAAACTATCCCTGCTTTCCCACCACAGCTGTTCAGAGAGTGGGTGAGCATGAAGTCTGTGCCGGGCTGGAGGCACCACGGGACGATGGTCAACTGGGTCACACTTAGAGGAAAGGCCTCCCCATGCCAAGACCCCCGAGATTTGTGGGGATAAAGAGCACGTGCATTTTCTCTCTGGCAGCAGGTACTGGGCTCGCACCCAGCTTACACTGAACCTGCCACGTGCGAGGGGCCCCTTTCCCCTCCCCCGCAAGCAGTGCTCTCGAACTCCATCTCTGCAGTTGTGACTGGTGAGGACGCGTAGCTCAGTGAGTTGTGACTTGCATCTATTTTATTAGGAGAGAGCTTGAGTGTATTTTTAAAAGTGTAAGAGCCATCTCAGTTTCCTTTTCTATAAAGGAAACCATGCCCATCTTTCTGGAAAACGTTCAGGTCCGGGCTTAAATCCTTGCCCTGTGTGCCCTTGGCCAGGTAGGTGACTCTGGTGGCTGAGCCTCAGTTTCCTCATCTGTAACCGGGAATCCTAACACATCCCTCACACTAGAGAATAGAAGTGATGTCTGTGATAAAGTGCTGGCTCCCTAGAGATGCTCTGTAATGTCATGGTGGCCCGCGGTCACCTCCTCCTGGAAACGCCACACGGAGCAACCCTCTCCCTCACTGAGAGCGTCAGGCCTCTGAAGGGTCAAATTTGCCTGCAGCACTGGGCCCCTGCTGGCAGCCACTCCCCTCCCGGTGATTCAGAGGCCTGGCCTGGTCTTCCCTGACTGCTCTCCTGTGCCACCTTACCCATAACCAGAGGCCTGACTGCCTTCCCCCAGTGACTGGGAGAGACTGCACGGTAGGAGGGAAGCTTCCTCCAGGGCCACCTGCCAGATGTGGACTAGCCCAAACGTGGAAATTTGAAGGTCATGTACCATATGGGTCTGGTTTAAGGCATCCTGCGCTGAGCCAGACCCATGCTGGGAAGCCAGTAGTGACTGAGCTGGCCCCAGGTCCTGCCCTCAGAGTCCAGTGGGGACACAGACCCTTCATTAGACAGCGGAGGCCCTGAGGTCAGGGCCGGGAGGGAGGAGGCACAGGCAGAGGGGTCAGGGCTGTGGGAGCCCAGAGCAGGTGCCTAATCCAGACTAAGGGATATCAGGGAGAGCCTCCTGGAGGAAGGACAGCAAAGCTATAGTCTGAAAAATACTGAAAAAAAATGAGCCAGAAGAACATGTTCGTGTGTGTTAGGGATCACCAGAAGTCCCATTTTACAGCTGACTCTTAGAAAGATAAAGCTGCTCGCCCAAGTCACGTGGGAAAGAAATGGCAGAGATTGTTAGCTGTCCCTTGTCACCTGTTTTCCCTTTTTCCATAATAACGAATCCCAAATTTTAGTTGGGCATAAGGCCTCATTTCCCAGCCTGCCCTGAAGCTATTAGGTGGGGCTGTGTGTGATACTCTGGCCATTGGGAAGTAAGTGCAGGGGGAGCGTCAGGCTTAGAGACATGTCCCTAAATGGAGGGGATGTGTCTCTCCCCTGCTGGCTGGAGCTGGACATGATGGCCAGAGCTCTGGCAGCCATTTTGGACCATGAGGGTAAGGCTCCCTGGAGATGGCAGAGCAGAGGGTTTGAGGAGCCTGCACCCTAATGAATTTGTGGAAGTGCCACACCAGGCCCACACCACCCACCTCAGGACTTTTAACCTGCATAAAAACCTTGCCTATTTAAGTCATTGTTAACTTGGGTTTTCTGCCATCTGCAGCCAAAGCAAATCTAAATACAATTTGGGTTATTGTAAGTCTGCCTGGTGATACAACATAAGGCACTGTCTTTTGAGGGCTTGTTCTGTGCCTGACATGTTTTACACACAGTTTCCTGTAATCTTCACCGTAGCCCTGGGCAGTGGGCACAGGTCACATTCCTGCTTCGTAGATGAGGTAACGGGATCAGAGAGACAAAGACACTTGCCCAGGACTGCACAGTGAATAAGTGACAGGGCAGGATGAGAACCCTGCTCCCCCTAATTCTGGATCCTGAGCGTGTCCCACTTCAAAGCCCCAAGGCCCTCCACTGATCCTTCTAGAACACAGCAGGGGGTCGGTAGGGACTGGGACAGGTTGGGCAGAAGGCGCCTACCTTCGTATGCCTTGGCTGCATTTACCAGGCTGGACCACTCAAGGCCAGAGGCCGTGTCAGGCAGTGGCATCATCCCGGGGTCAAGGCGCCGCAGTGGCCGGTCCCGCCCATCGGCCAGCGAGAGCTCCGAGGCTGAGATGGTGGCTGGGTAGGAAGATTGGAGACGGGAGATGGGGGAGAATGACAACGTGAAGGAAACAAACTTTCTGTAGTGTGTAACATTACAGAATTGTTACAGCACAAACGATTAATACAATTATTAGAAGATGACACATGCCAGCAGGAAAAGGGGTGGGGGTATCAGGTGTTTACGAGGGTGGGGACAGAGAGAGAGGAACAGAGTAGCAGGAGGTGAAATCAGAGGTGATGGGGCTGGACTGTGGGGCCTCGTGGGTCAGGACTTTGTCTTTTGCTCTGAGTGACACGGAGCCACTCAGGTGGCTCTGCGCAGGGAGGGACGTGACCCGACAGAGGTGTTCACGGGCTCTCTCTGGCTGTGTGTAGAAGACGGACCGTGTGGGGGCGGGGAGCGGGGAGACAGTGAGGAGGCTGCCGTGGTCCAGGAGGGAGAGGAGAGCGGGCAGGACCAGGTGAGGCTGTGGGGGCAGGGGAACAAGCGGCAGCCCCTGGATCTATTTTGTACTTGCAAAACTACTTCCTGAAGAGGGGATGTGAGTGTGAGCCAGGGTGCAGGGGGAGCTTCAGGATTCGGAAGCTGGCCCTGAGATGGGACGGCAGGGGACAGGCCAGAAGTCTGCTTCTGGAGGTGTGGAGCGGAGGACGCAGTGCCAGCCCGCAGACATAAATCCAGGTCGTTAGTGCGTGGACAGTGTCTGGTTATGGCAGGGTCACCGTGGGGAGAGCTGCTGGGTCCTCGTGTGGCAGGCCAGGCAGAGAAAGAGGCCCCTGGGAGTGACAGCACCAGCGGCCGCATTTGCTGCAGCCATTGGCTGAGTCCCACGTGCCAGCTGTAGGCCCCGGGCCTCGGCCTGCTGATGCCTCACAGCTGCCAAAGGGGAGGGGACAGAGGACTGCCGTGAGGCACCGAGAGGTCAGGAGGTGGCTCAGGCAGGAAAGGCCAGGCCTGACTGACCACATGTCCTCCTGCTGAGCACCATGCCGGGTTGTGTCATGGGGATCATCTCCCAGCCTCACCTCCAACTGGCCAGGAGGGAGGTGCTGTTACGACCCTGCGTTGTGCTCAGAGCAAGACGTCTCGCCCGCATTCACACTGTCTGGTAGTGGCACTTGCCTTTGGACTGCGTGGCCTGACAATGACCCTGCTCTAAGCCCAACCCCATGAGGGTTTGGGGTTTAGAAGGTCCCTGTTAATACTCCGTTCTAGCCCTGCTCTGCAGTCCGGAGGTACAAGCCTGACTCGCGATGGATTAAAATGCTTGCTCCAGACGGTAGAATGCTAACAAAATAATAAATAGCTACTGCTTTTCCTGCATATCAGGGATTGTGCTGAGCGTTTTCCACGTATTAATCTGAGTCTCAGTTTAATGCAGTGAGGGGTAGATTCGCCTCGAGCTGAGATGGGGACTGAGTGAGAGGAGGCTTTGGGAGGCTCCATCCCAATAATACAGGACACAGCCCTCGGCCAAAACCCCTGGGGACACATCTCCGAAGTCAAGATCTGTTTGAATCGGAGAAAGCTGTGCAGGTGCTATAACATACCACACCCAGAAGGGCTGGGCAGCACCCCGTATCCAACACAACAGTGTTCTGCAGTGAAGTTCACGGTCACTCACACCAGATGGGGTAAAGAAGAACAATACATACATAGCCTCATGTCCGTCTGGGTTGGGTTTTGCTGCTCAGTGAGCTTGGCCCAAACTTCTGCATGACCTCTCAGTTGTAGAGTGTTTGGGGTTGTGAATGAGGGATTGCAGGGTGGACCAAAGGCAGGGCCAGCCCGAAATGGTGCACCGGTTCTGATGGGGGCCCCCCTCGTGGGGGATGCTCAGTAAGCAGTCGCTGGATGAGTCAAAGGATGGATGAGTCATATCCCTACACCCCCTCCCTCCAAGAGCTGGCAGACTTGGGGGGAATCAGGTAAGTAAATAAACACTTGCGAAGCCATCTGCTTGGTGCTGGGACAGGATCTGGGGGCGCAGCAACTGTAAGGCCTGATCCACACGGCCCTCCAGGCTGCAGCAGGGGGTGCTGACACCCTCTCTCTGGCCTCAGATGACTCCAATTTTGGGGCACTCCAGACTTCTAGGTGGCCCCCCAGGTGCCTGGCCAACAATCCCCTGCTCTGTGGGACACCCTGTGCCCCACCATCAGTACCCGACTGAAATGCCTATGCACCCCGCCTCCCTACCATGGCTGACACCAACACTGAGGATCTCCAGTGCTGACTATCCCCCCCCACCCCCGCCGCTTCCCATCGCCAGGGAGACTCCCCCGCCAGCCCCAGGGGCCCGGGCTCACATTTCTTCTCTGGGAAGCCGTTGCCGGTCGCAGGGACGGTGCTGGGGCTGCCGCCGCCAGGGGGGTGGGGGTGCTGGTGCTGGCGGCGGGCGGGCAGCGTGCTGGAGGGGAAGGCGCAGGTGCTGCTGAAGAGCACGTCGCTGGGCAGGCCTGGCTCCAGGCTGGCAGCGTTGGCGAAGCTGGGTTCCCGCCGCCCGCTGCACAGACTCTCATCTGACAGCGTCCGCTGCAGGCTCTTCTGTGGGGACTGCTGTCGAGACAGGGTGGGTCATGGGCCGCGGTCGTGGCCTGGCTCACGGTCACTGTCCTCGGGCACCTTCCTGTCTTGGATGGCTGTTTCTGACCCACCCAGCATCTGCTTTTGCCCCTTTCTGCTCAAAGAATCCCAAGTTTCCCCTGGGGATAGCTCCTCCCCCAGTCACGCCCCACTTGGTTGTGGCCCTCAAGAGGCCAATGCCACTCTCCCATTCCAGGTAAGGTCAGGGAAGGCAATGCCAGTCATCGGTGGGGACCGCTGGGGACAGCATCCTGAAGAGACAAGAGACTGGGGCCAGCTTGGGCCCACAGGAGAGCACAGCCAACCGGGAGTAGGCGGGCACAAGAGTGAAGGGAAGCAGTGGCTAAAGGAGCCTGACTTTCCTGGGAACCCCGCCTCCACTCCTGGACCGTGCAGGGTGGGTGGGTGGAGGCTGCTTCCGGCCTGGGCTCCATGAGAAGGACATGAGAGCCAGTTAAGAGCATCCCTTCCCAGTCACATGAGCTACCCTAGTGTGGAAGAAATGCCCCACGTGCCTACCGAGGCTGGCTTACATTGCGATTAGGTCCCTGACTAATGTGACGACCCGACCCCTGACTACGAAGCCACATACACCCAGACGGGACTGGCAGTGCCCCAGGTGGAGGCCATGGGCAGAGTGACTGCAGGGGGCCCTGTCTTCCTCCCTCACCCTCCCATGACCGCCTGGCCCGCCAGACTGTGTGTGCGTGTGTGGGGCGGCCTCTACATACTCCCACGTCTCTCTCCTGCTCCGGCGCCAGGTTGTCCATGATGATGAGTTTCTTCAGGTCGTCCTCGATGGTGGATTTGTAGTTCTTTCGTGGGGAGCGGAGGTCTCGGAGGGACGCCCTCAACCGCGGCTGCCCGAAGACGTTTTTCGTGTTGGTGTCCACCTGCCTAGAATGACAGGATTGGGGTCAGAGGGGTCTTGGGGGGTGGGGGTTCAAGCTGTTTCTCAAAGCGGTCCTGACCCAAGGCTGGCTGCCACTCCCACCGGGTGAGGGGCTACAGCCTTCTCCGTGTCACCTGGTGAAGGTGAGCTGGGGTGGGGGGGGGGGCAGCGTTTATTCTCACCATTCATTCGTCCCGCAAGTGTTTCTATCTTCTGGGAACCCGCTCTGGGCCATGCCTTGTTCACATAGCAATGAACATGGCGCTGACCTCCAGTCCGGGAGACTGACAATGAATATATGGACAGAAGTCTGGGGGAAGCAGGAGGGAGCCCACAGGGTGGAAGAGCACTCCAGGAAGAGGAAACAGCAGGTGCTGGGCTACGAGGGGTTCAAGCTTGGTAAGTGAGGAGTGGAGGGGCCCACAGGCGGGGTGGCCTGAGTGAGGGGACAGGGAGGGGATGGGTGGTGTGAGGGGAGGTCTGGGAGGCGACGGGACAGATTCTGCAGGAACTGCAGGAATGAGCCACAGAGGAGACCTGGGACTACACCTGGGGAGCCTCTGAGATTCTGAACTGGTGAGTGTGAGATCCTGATTTGTGTTTTAGAAGGATCACTCTGGTGGCTGGATGGAAAAGTGACTCTCACGGAAGTGGGGCCAAGAGTGGGAGGAGGGAGACGGTGAGAAAGCTCCTGCAAGCTGTTGGGGTGAGAGATGAGGGTGGCCCAGACCAGGGCTTCCAAATGCAGAAGAGAGATGGGGTCCCATGGCGTCTCACAGAGGGATAATCTCCTGGGAGCCAGGTCCCCATGGGGTGAGTGCTGGGCTACGGAGAGCAGACCTCTGGCTGGGGCCCCCAGGGTCCATCGTCAGATGTCCCTAACTTTGGTTTTCCTCACCCATCGTACGGGCTAAGAGAGTTCACGAATCATGGGGTGGCTGGGAAGATCCAGAGATCAGGCACCTGAACCCGGGGCAGGGCCCTGGGGCCCCCTGATGGCCACCATCCCCATTTTTCTACTGGGCCTCCAGTTCCAGAAGTTGGTCTGAGAGCCTGGGTCACTCAAATCACCATCTTCTTCTTCAGCACCCAAAGCTGACCCCATGCTGCCTTCCAGAACACTGCCACCTAAAAGCCACTGAGGCACAGACTGGGGCTAAAATAAAAGGAGGAGCCCCCAGAGGCGGACAGGTCTGGGTCTGAGTCGTTCTTGCTGAGAGGCTGCAGGTACATCGCACCACCTCTCCGATCCTCTGGAGAACGTGCTGACCTCCCAGCACTGTGGGGATTGCTAGAAAATGCCGGCTGGCACCCGACAGAGCCAATGCTTGGGAAGCATTCCCAACTGCTTACCGGAGGCTGGCCCCGAGCTGCGCACACTCCTCCACTGCTCCCCTGACCCCTCTGCTGGCCCCACAGGCCGTCATCCTCTGGCTCCCCTGGGGCTCCCCGTCCTCCACTCCTGGGACTTCCCCTGAGGCCTCCTCTAGCTCTCAGACTCTGGCCCAGCCTTTGGGCTCAGGTCTGACTTTCCTGGTGAAAACTGGGTCCCTGACCAGAGGTGTCACCAGGAGGGAAATAATGACAGCTAACAGCCCCTCACTGTGTACCGGGCCCCGTCCACCATCCCGAGGACTCCATGCACAAGAACTCGTTGAATCTGCACAGCAGCCTCCCCGGGAGCCACTATTACTGTTACCCCCATTTTACAGATGGGAGACTGAGGCACAAAGAGACTAGAGTAACTACACAACAGGCGTCCAAAGTCACACAGCCCCTGTGAGTGGAGGAGTCAGGATTCTCGCCGAGGCCACCAGGCTGCAGGGCCTACAGATGTTACCACTGTACTTGACCGCCTTGTTTGTAGCACAGACATGGCATGTAAAGGATGAACAGTGTGTGGAACATAATCGCGTTTGGTTTAGTAATAATCTTTTAAATGCAGAAAAAAAGTTCTGGGAGAAATCATGAACAATGGTAAATTACCTCTGGGAAGTGGGCGTCTTTTTAGGAGGTGGGAAGAAGGGACTTGCCCTCTTTATCTGATACCCTTCTGAACTGTCTCTGTTTATTACTCGCAGGCTATTGCAATAATAATCGTTTTAACAACTATTTTAAAAGAAGGTGACACCTGGACTTTATCATTTTGTAACTCAGGAAAGAAAAAGTCTTTGAACCCAGGAAGAAATAAGATGTCTAGGGCTCCTGAGGGTTTTGAAGTCTGTATTTCCTTTCTCATTTTCTCAGCTGCCACCTTGGGATTTTAACAAAAGAAGGAAGATAGGGTGGCGAGTTTTTTTTCTTCTCAGGTCATATTCCTCCCCAAATTAGAATTCCAGGTCTAGGGTAATGCTGGCTCCATTACGGTGTTCTCTGAAGTGTGTTCTCTGGGCAAATGAAAAGCTTTAGATCCAAAAAAGAGACACAGAAAGCGCATACGCCCTCAATGAGTTCCTCCCATGGGAGCTGGAAGGGGGCTTACCCCTCCCCATGCCAAAGGGGTTTCGCCATTTTCCAGAATCCCCTGCAAGGAAGGGGGTGATGTGTGGGACCTCAGCTTGTCTATGGCAAAAAGGGGCACCGTTTACAAGGCCGTCCTCCGGGACAGATGCAAAACCCCCCGCAGAACACTTTCAAACATGCATACTCTCGGGCCTAGGGGCTCTACTTCTGGGAGGGTGTCCTTCAGGAAGGGGAAGGGTGAAGCCTCCCAGAGAAGGACGATGGCCCCAGAGTAAGAGAGGCAGACCTGATCCACATGGCACCGGAAGAGGTTCTCTCAGATACAGCACAGAAATAAAGAAGTGGTATGTATAGTGTGAAATCATTTTTAGCAGTAACTAAGTTTACACACAGCTTAGTTTGATACATTAAAATTTACCAAACTCTCAACTCCAAAAGATGGGTACCATTGGGGGATTCACTTTCTAAGAATGTGCCTCACTACAGCCATGAGATCCTTGACGATAAGCCCTGCTCTGCCTCTGCCCTCATCTCCTCCCACACAGGCCTCCCAATGCTCCTTAAACATGCCAGGCACATTCCTGCCCCAGGGCCTTTGCACTGGCTGTTGTGTCTGCCTAGAGTGTCCTCAACGGCATTTCCCATGAATGGCAGCTTTTCACCCATCCAGCTTTTCTCAAATGTTGCCTCCTCAGAGAGGCCTCCCTGACCACTCAGCCCTCTGGCGCTCCCTCCCAGCCCAGATGTGCTCGATCGCACAATCCTGAGTGCTGTTTCACTTGTTCACCTCCTGGCAGTTTGTCGTGGGCACTTGTGTGCTTGTGGTCCCACTCCCACCTCACCTGCAGCCATCTACATCCTGTTCTGTGTGGGGAACAAGGCTTGCCATGTTGCAAGCACTCAGAAGTAGCTGTTCAGTGTGAATCACACAGAACCAACCTTCCTTCCTCCCAACCAACCCACTAACCCACCTGCCTATCTCCTTCCTGCCAACCTTCCTCTCTTCCTTTTTTTTTTTTTCTGTTCATTTATTTTTGAGAGAAAGAGACAGAGCGTGAGTCGGGGAGGGGCAGAAAGAGAAGGAGACACAGGATCCGAAGCAGGCTCCAGGCTCCAAGCTGTCAGCACAGAGCCTGACGTAGGGTTCGAACTCATGAAGTGAGAGATGGTGACCTGAGCCAAAGTTGGACGCTTAATTGGCCGAGCCACCCCAGGTGCCCCCTCTCTTCCTTTTCTTAAAAAAAAATTAAGTAATCTTTACATCCAATGGTCGGGCTTGAACTCACAACTCCAAGATCAAGAGTCGCATACTCCTCTGACTGAGCCAACCAGGCACCCCTCTTCCTTCCTTTTACAAAAAGCTTAAATGACTTCTATGAAAGAGGAAAAAGTACAGAGATATCTTAAAAAGTTAAGCCAAAGAACACAAGTATTCCTTCCCTGCTCTGTTTCCTTTGTGTTTATTTGCAAAATCGCCTTCCCAGCTCCCAGGACCCCCAGGACTCTCCTGGGGGCATTCCTGACTCTGTGGTGGAAGGCTGGCTCACCAGAGGACATCCTGCTACGACCGCCTCCCCGAACCCTCAACTCGGCAACACATCTCATCCGCTGCAGGTCCCGCGGCCTGACACTGTGTGCTGCCACGACGCGTCTAAAGGGGAAAAGGACGACGGAATTCAGTCTGGAGAGTCAAATCTATCATTTGTGCTCTTAATTCTTTTCCTCCTGGAAGAATTTTCCAACGTATTTCCTACACTGCAAATTCTAAGCAATAATTTAAAGTGATATCAGTTCCAGGTTAACAAAGCCAACCGAACCGGGCTTGCACATTCTGATCTTTTTCCTTTTTCTCAAGATCTCTGGTCTCCGTAGTTGTCAAAACCTAATGACCCCTGAGGACAAAACAGACCGCTCTCTGATTATTCAAAAGAATGAGATCACCTCTTTGGTGCTAACATGGAACTGTCACCGAGGTAAGAGAAGAGCAAGAGAGAGAAAAAGGCAGAAGGGTAGAGACGGGGAACCATACTGGCAAGTGAAGAGGAGGGTGAGGGAAGAAGCACACACAATCACAGGGGCTTCATCATGTTTGGAACATTCCAGGAAGGATGCAGCAGAAACAGAGCTATGGCTGCATGTGGGGAGGGGCGCTGGACCGCTGGGCGCCATAGAAGGGAGAGATGCTTCTTTTGTATTGCAAACCCTTTTGTACTAGTTTGGTTTTTATCCTGCGCACGTTTTACCTTTCAAAGTTCAAATGAAGAAAACGCCAGGAAGGATGTGCCTTCTCTCGACGTCTGCCCTACAGCACCGGACATAATCTCTAATTTGCCCATGCTGCCTGAACTTGCGACTTTGCCGTGTCGTGGAATTAAACCACTTGCAGTGGAGAAAAAAGAAAGACAACTTACAAAGAAGGCTCTGCAGTAAGGAGCCAGACAACAGCATCTCCTTTTTCCTGTGACACAAGGGCCAGAGGTGGAAGGCGACCAACGGCTCTGACTTGGCTGGGCCTGCTCCCAGCTGACTCTGGGCTCTGGCCTCCAACTGGGGCGGCTCCCTCGGGGCCAAGTTAATTAAGCTAATTAGCACCGCTGTCAGCCTGTCTGAGCTGGGGGCTGTGCCAGCACGGCTGGCGAGGACACACAGCAGGTCTGCACCTCAGGCGGAGGGAGGATATTCCTGGAAGGATGGCTGGGAGAGCCCTGTAGGAGCAAGCAGCGGCGGCCTGCCCTGCCGTGGGAGGAGTGGGGGGTGGATGTTGGAGACAGGCTTTCCCCTGCTCCTTTGGTGGCTGCACTGAGCTGGACCTAAATCCGAGGAAGGAAGGAGCCCGAAGGCCAGCTGTCAACCAACAGACGCCAGTGCCTGTCAGCCCAGCCAACAGTGACCAGGCATTTCCCTGTGATTCACTGAAATCCTCACATCACCTCTAGGATGGGTACTCCTGTCCTCCCCTTTTGAGGCTGGGGAAACTGAGGCACAGTGAGTTGAGGACACTCAGCATCCACATTTGCCGGATGCTCTGAGCCACCGTGAGATTCACTCATGATGGAAGCTGTGCTCGACCGTGCATGGGTCGTGGTAGCAGCAGCTCCTGGTGAGCTGCTGGGCCTTCGCCCCGGTGCTGGTGTCTCGTGTGTGGCTGCATTCTTTCCTCACGGCTGCCGTGAGAGAGAGGCTCTACCATCGCCTCACCCCCACAGGTGGGGGCACCGATGCCGACAGGTGCTGGTGGACCTGGGATGTGAACTGAGACGGTCGGACTCAGGGACTGCCCGTCACCCCGAGTGCTCACTCGCTCCTGGTATCCAGGCTGCCCCCCCACACGGGATTTCCCCTCATCCCCTCAGGGGCCCTACATGAGGATGCTTGGGGCCTGGGTCCTCAAGTGTGACAACAGAAACTGTTCGCTAGGGCCTGCCTCCTCCTTACTGGGCCCAGAGTCTGCAGGGACAGGGTCGGGCGGGGCCCGACCTGTGTAGGTCCAAACAACCCTGTGTAATGTCGCTGACTAGTGTGACACTTGGAGACACGTGGTGTCAGTACGGCGGTTCCCTGGAAGAGCAGCGGCCTGTTCTTGGCTGTGCCTGTTTGTGAGGGAGGCTTCTTAGGGTGGCCCAGGGGCCACTCTAGCCCACAGGGGCACTGCCGTCCCTTCAGTTGGGTTAAGATCAGCCTGCCGGGGAGGAGATGCCCAGGACGGCTAGGGGCTGCTGACTCCACCTCCCGATCTGAGCTCCAGCCTCGCATCTCCTGCCGCTGCCGGTAGAGAAACACGTTGGCGTGGTCACACCCTCACCTGCTAAGCTCTGTGCTGCTGAAACAAGGTGGGGTGGGGAGAAGCTCGCATGGATTAACTCACTAAATCCTCACAACCCTGGAGCTAGGGATGACTGTCACCCCATTTTAAAGAGAGGGAAACTAAAAAAAAAAAAAAAAAAAAAAAAAAAAGAGAGGGAAACTGACGGGTTAAGGTGGGGGTCGGCAGCTGACGGATTCCCATCCTGACCCTCACGCTGTTCTGTAATGGCCAGCAGAATTAAGTGGTCAAAACAGGGGTGTCTGGCCATCTCCTGAGGCAGAACTGTTGGCCTGTCCCTCCCCCAGTGTTGACCAGGGCCTGCAGCAGAAGGGCCGAGCACGAGAGACACAGCACAGATCCTCCGTCCTTCACTAGCTTCCTCCATCGTTTGGTCAACTAGAGCACGTGCCCAAATACAGAGGACACTGCTCTGTCCAAGAAATTAGTCCTCAGGAAATAGGAGTCGCTGCCCTGGACAGGAATCCTCCTTGGGTGGTTTATATGACAAGACACTCTGATGGTTAGTTACCTTGCCAGGGATGAATCCTGGCTCTGTTACTCAGCTAGAAAGCTGGGTAACCTGGCTATGTACTTCTAACTGTGCCTCAGTTTCCTCATCTGGAAATGGGAGGTAAGAACAGATCCCTCTCGTGAGGAGGATCAATGGGGCTGGGTCTGTACAGCCTGAGCCCAGCAGTCTGGCTGAAAGGGAGCACCCCTGCGTTGGATGAGGCCATTAGCACTTCTCCATGGGGCGTGTTAGAGGTCTTTGACCGGAATTAAGGAAAAGGGAAGGAAAGAAAGACAGGTTTGGTAATTACTCCTGGTGGGGGTGGGTGATGAGCTCATAATATGTGGTGACCTTGTGGGGACAAATTACCCAACGAACGAACATAACATTTGCAGTGATTAACCTTAACTAACTGAGTGAATCTGGGCAAGTAACGTAACCATTCTGTACCTCAATTTTTCTCATCTGGAAAATGGGATGCAAAGTACTTGCATAGTGAGGATTAAATGAGCTAATGTAGGGGAAGGGCTTCTGACAGTAGTTGGTAAAGTGGGTATTAACATACGGAGATAAATAAGTTATGCAAATGAGTTTTTGTGCCTTGGGATTAAATTTCAGTGACAGCTTCATAGGCAGGAAAAAAAAAAGGTATGTTTAACCTCAAATAATTTAGCTTGAAGATGGTGTTTTCTGGAAAATTAGGTTAGGTGACTCATAAGTATCTTTTTTTTTTTTTTTAGAAGTATCTTTAACAATGATAAAGACACTATCTCCAAAATGCTCAGAGAGAATCAGAATAAAACAACTTTATGAAATGCGAGTGTGTGGACAAAAGCAATCATTCTAAATTAACATATTATCTTCTGCATGTGATTTAAAAAATGTATCCAGCTGGCTGGCTCAGTCCATGAAGCGTGTAACTCTTGATCTTAGGGTTGTAACTTCAAGCCCCATGTTGGGTGCAGATCACTTAATAAAAAAAAAATTTTTTTTTCAACGTTTATTTATTTTTGGGACAGAGAGAGACAGAGCACGAACGGGGGAGGGGCAGAGAGAGAAGGAGACACAGAATTGGAAACAGGCTCCAGGCTCTGAGCCATCAGCCCAGAGCCCGACGCGGGGCTCGTACTCACGGACCGCGAGATCGTGACCTGGCTGAAGTCGGACGCTTAACCGACTGCGCCACCCAGGCGCCCCCCCAAAAAAAAAATTTTTTTAATGTTTGTTTATTTTTGACAGAGAGGGAGACAGAGCATGAGTGGGGGAGGGGCAGAGAGAGAGGGAAACACAGAATCCGAAGCAGGCTCCAGGCTCCGAGCTGTCAGCACAGAGCCCGACACGGGGCTCGAACTCACAAACCGTGAGGTCATGACCTGAGCCAAAGTCAGTCGCTCAACCGACTGAGCCACCCAGGCGCCCCTATTTGATATTTATATGTATATTTTATATACTTGGTTTACATACATACATTTATACAAACATACACATCTATAAAAATGATGTGTATGTTTGAGTCTTATCATAGGGAAAAGTGGGTTTTTGTTTGTTCAGTGTTATCATATATTCAGGCATATCATCTGAGCACCTACTGTGTACTGGCCCCGGGTGGGGCTCATGGCACCTCTGCTCTCCTGGAATTCTCAGTCCACCATGCGGGACAGAGAGGAAGCCAGCCGCCAGAAAATGATGCTCTGATGTACCCTGGGACAGGTGCCGCAGAAGGGAAGAAGCATGAGGTCAGTGGAAGGGATGAGCCTGGTGTGGGCTTGAACGAATTTCCCCAAGGATGGCGTGTCTGGGTTAAGACCTGAGAGGTGGTGTTATGGGTCCCCTCCCACCACAAAGATGCTGAAGTACAAACCCACTATCTCAGAGCGTGACCTTATTTGGAAATAGGGTCTCAGACAATGAGGATGGACCCTCGTCCAGTAACTGGTGTCCTTATAAAAGGGGGAAACGCCAACACAGAGACGCGCCCACAGGGAGGAGGCTGCGTGAAGACGAAGGCGGACGCTGGGGAGATGCATCTACAGACCACGGAGTCCAACACGTGGCCTGCAAATCTGCAGCAGCTGGGAGACCAGCTGGAACAGGTTCCCCTTCGCAGCCCTCAAAAGGAACCGACCCGGCCAATGCCCTGATCTCGGACATCTGACCTCTGAACCGTGACACAGTACATTTCTGGAGTCGAGCCGCTCAGTCTGTGGCACCTCACTGCCGCGGCCCTAGTAGGTACGCACGCGGGGAAAGGACAGCCAGAGCGGCTGCCGTGGTGGAAGAGCAGAAGGGGGTCAGCAGGGACTGACCCTCTGGCCACCCTGAACAGTGGGGGTCTCGTAGTATCTTATGGGGTTGCAGCGAGAACGCGACGAGATGCATAGCGCGTACGTTCACTGAAGGAGCACCCGGAGCGCCAGGCAGCCGAGACATGGCACCCGCTCTCCAGAAGAACGAGAAAAGTGACCGAATGACGGCAGGGGCCAGGTCTAGTCGGGAAGGCCTATCTGACGAGGTGGCATCAGACTAAGCTTCCCGGAGACAGCCCTGAGATCGGGGGCGGGGGTGGGGGAGTTCTCCGGGCACTAGAGAACCCCCAGAAAGGCCCTGAGGTTGGCCCAGCCTTGGCAAGCATGAGGTGCAGCAGAGGCCAGTGGAGTGGAGAAGGGAGGGGGCGAGCGGGAGGATGGGAGGGCAGAGGAGGGAGGAAGCCAACCGAGCAGGGTCTGCGCAGGAGTTTCGGCGAAGCACATGCCGCAGCCAGTGCCTGGTACTTGTGTGCTTGGTCAACGGAGCCCTCGTCATCCAGCCCGTGGGTGGAGGTAGCGGAGGGTCAGAGCCTAGACTCCCGCGTGTCCCTGGCTGTGAGTGATGCGTGTGAACTGGACTCTCGGTGTGAGTTGCCCAGGCTCTCCTGCGGACATCTGCAGGGTCACGTTTCTGTCTTCCTGACACCTGTCTCCTTCTGAGCTCTGCGTCATCCACACATTTGAATGGTCCACCCAGGTCATGAAAGACTTTACAAAGAACTGGGGGAGGAGGGCAGATCCCCCCACACCCAGTGGAAGAGGAGCCTTGGACCACTTCTGTCCCTTACCAGCTGAGTGACTCGGGGCCTCAGTTGCCTTATCTGTAAAATGGGGTGAATAGCAGGTCTGCCTTACAGAGCTGTTGTGAGGACTCAGGGAAGTAATTCACATATAGGAGCTTAGAACCGAGACTGGCACACAGTGAGCACTCAGTAAATGTGAGGTATCGTCTTCTATTTTAAAACAGAAATCCTTCCCTAATGCATACTCTTCCGCTCTCTTCTGCTCTACAGCAGAGCAAAATGCCTCAAATGAGTTGAGCACACAGTTTCCTCCCATTCCACCCTACCCTTCTCTCCTGCACCCTGGGGGACCTCCATGAGGCTCAAGGCGACGCCCAGCTCACAGCCCATCATGCCCAGGCTCCTCACCCGGGCTCCTCCGCATACTCTCTGCACACTGAGGACTCTCTGGCCCCGCCCTGCACTCCCCCTTCCTCTCTACCCACACTCCCGGCCTTGGGGTATGCCTCCAGCCTCGTACCCCTGTGAGACGACACCTAAATTTCCCCCTCCAGCCTGACTTCTCCCTTCAGCTCCAGACTCCTTACCCCACCTCCTCCTTGATGTCTTCTGTGCTTCGAGAACGTAACCCGCCCGGGACTCTCCCCCAGCCAAGCCTGCTCCTCAGCTCAGCCCTCACCTCAAGGCAAGCCTGCCCTTCCGGCTACAGGACCTAGAGTCTTCTTCAACCTCGCCCTTCCTCTTAACCCTCGTCCGGTCTGCCAGGCAACCCTGGCCGCTCTCCTTTCAGCTCATCCATCCAGAAGCCACCCCCTCTCCCTTCTCAGCCTCCATCCTGCTCAGCCTTCCCCAAACCCTGTCTCCTGCATAGCAGCTTCTTGAAGGCTGTGCCCTTTGGGCAGCCAAGGGGCCCTGTGAACATCCAACTAAGGGAATCTCTGTCCACAGAGATGGTGCAGGACTGGCACAGCATCCTGCTGAATGAGTGAGTGAGGTGTCCCCTCCTTCCCCACCCAGAGACGCCTGGCTTGGCTCTTGTAGAACCTTGCTGGGCGTCCAGGCACTTACTTCTTTGGGTCAGTGAAGGGGAGTGGCCGTGGCGGGGGCTCGTCTGCCCTCTTCCACCCTGTGGGGTGCTTATTGCGAACGGGTTGCTTGGAGAAGAAGGACTTGGGGACGGAGGCGGACAGCTGGAAGGGGCTGGGCTGGGCCACCTGGGAGGGCCGAGGGGTCTCTGTGCTGGCGGTTTTGTAAACCTGAGCAGGGTAGCCGGCCCTGGAGCTCACGTCACTGCAAAGTAAAAACAAGAGAAATAAGCAATCAAATATGTTCCCCATTATGCAGAACTGATCTGTTTAAATGTACTCTTGGGAAACAAAAAAATTCCTTTGCACAAGAGGTATACAAATACATCGCTGCTGTGGAAAGTTCCAATACAGAAATCTATATAGGGAGAAGGCCAAGTTGCCTAGGAGGTCCCCTCCCCCAATCCCACCCCAGGAATGCCCTTCTGGCACATTTGGTACCACTGGGAATCCAAAACAGTCACCCCCTGTGGGTGGATGCACCCCGAGATTCCCTGTCTCCTGGGCACAACTTACATAGCTAGAGGTGGGGGTCCTACCTGTCTCTAGGGGTAACCAAGGTTTACAGTTTGCTGGCTCTCTCTCTCTCTCTCTCTCTCTGTCACTCGTGTTTTCTCTCTCTCTCTCTCTCTCCCTTTTCCTATGCATTACAAATATACACGTGAATACAATCAGAGAGGTAGAACCTTTTATTACTTTGGGGGGGAGCATGAAGAATTTTTTTGGGGGGGTAGAGGACTGTATTTTTATATAACTGGAATGACATTAATACGTTGTTCTGTAAACTTTTTTTTTTTTTTACTTAAAACATAGCTTGCTCAGTAGCCTCTTCACTCAAATATTTTTTGAGCACTCGCTATACATCAGACACCATTCCTACTGATCTAATCTAAAACCCCAGCTCAGTATCTGAAATGCCAGATTCCCACGGAATTAACACTACAATGAACCTCATGCTACTGACCAGAACCCAGCTGTTGGGGACCCACCTGTTTATTCCACTGAGACAAAGTGACTTTTAAAACTTAAATTAAAAAAAAATTTTTTTTATGTTTATTTTTGAAAGAGAGAGAGAGAGAGAGAGAGAGAGCGAGAGAGAGCGAGCGAGCATGCAAGCCAGGGGAGGGGCAGAGAGAGAGGGAGGCAGAGATTCCAAAGCAGGCTCCAGGCTCTGAGCTGTCAGCACATAGCCCAACACGGGGCTCAAACCCATGAACCGTGAGATCATGACCTGAGCTGAAGTCGGATGCTAAACTGACTGAGCCACCCAGGTGCCAACCCCCCCAATTTTTTTTTTTAATGTTTATGTTTGTGAGAGAGAGAGAGAGAGAGAGAGAGAGAGAGAGAGACAGAGCGAGCACAGGCAGGAGAGGGGCAGAGAGAGGAAGACAGAGATTCCAAATCAGGATCCAGGCTCTGAGCTGTCGGCACATAGCCCAACACGGGGCTCAAACCCATGAACTGAGATCATGATCTGAGCTGAAGTCGGATGCTAAACCGACTGAGCCACCCAGGCGCCGCCCCCCCACCCCCCATTTTTTTTTTTTAATGTTTATTTTTGTGAGAGAGAGAGAGACAGAGCACAGGCAGGAGAGGGGCAGAGAGAAGGAGACACAGAATCTGAAGCAGGCTCCAGGCTCTGAGCTGTTAGCACAGAGCCTGATGAGGGGCTTGAATTCACGAACTGAGAGATTATGACCTGAGCTGAAGTCAGATGCTCAATTGACTGAGTACCGAGGTGCTCCTTAAATTTTTTTTTTAATGTTTGTTTATTTTTGAGAGAGATGGGGTGGGGGAGGGGAGAATATGAGTGGGGGAGGGACAGAGAGAGATGTAGACACAGAATCCGAAGCAGGTTCCACGCCCTGAGCTGTCAGCACAGGGCCCAACGTGGAGCTTGAACCCACAAACTGTGAGATCATGACCTGAGCTGAAGTCAGATTCTTAAATGACTGAGTCACTCAGGTGCCCCTAAAACTTTTAAATTGGGGCTCCTGGGTGGCTTAGTGGGTTAAATGTCTGACTTTTGGTTTTAGCTCAGGTCACGATCTCTGTCCCTGCGTGGGGCTCTGTGCTGACAGTGCAGGGTCTGCTTGGGATTCTCTCTCTTTGCCTCTCTCAATAAATAAATAAACAAGCAACTAAATAATGAAACTTAAGTAAAATTCCAATTCCATTTTAAGTAAGAGGGACTTAGTGAGAAAAGTAATGCCTTTGGCATCTAAGTCAATAAATCCTTTTCGAAGGTCAATTTAGTAATATGAAGGGGTGGGACTTTTGACTATGATGGAATGAGGACACTGGCAAATATTCTCCCCCCAGAAAGCACAAAATTGACAAAAACAACCATTTCAGCACTCTGGCAATTGACCAAGGGCATATGGCAATGCAAGAATCATCTATGCTTGGAAAACTGCTGAACTTCAGGTAAGAAAAGAGGGACTCTGTGGCATTTTAGCCTGGGGCTCCTCCCATCTGCCTGCCTAGTTCAATGAATAAGACATTCTGCTATACCAAAATCTTTGAAATAGCATCAAGCAAACCAACACGTGTGCAATGAAAGTTTCAGAAAGAGAGAAAAGGGCAGAAGAAAGATTTGAAGAAATAATGGCTGACAATTCCCCCAATTTGATGAAAAAAAAAATCATCTACACATCTAAGAAGCTCCACAAACCCTATGAATGGTAAATACAAAGATATTCACATCCAGGGGCGAGTGGGTGGCTCAGTCGGTTGAGGGTCGGACTTTGGTTCAGGTCATGATCTCACAGCTCATGAGTTTGAGCCCCACATCAAGCTCTGTGCTGACAGCTCAGAGCCTGGAGCCTGCTTCAGATTCTGTGTCTCCTTCTCTCTCTGCCCCTCCCCTGCTTGTGCTCTCTCTCAAAATAAATAAACATTAAAGTAAAAAAAAAAAAAAAAGATATTCACATCCAGAAAAAGTTCAAAGTCAAACGGTGAGATAAAAACCTTGAAAATGTCAAGGGAGGGGCGCCTGGGTGGCGCAGTCGGTTAAGAGTCCGACTTCAGCCAGGTCACGATCTCGCGGTCCGTGAGTTCGAGCCCCGCGTCAGGCTCTGGGCTGATGGCTCGGAGCCCGGAGCCTGTTTCCGATTCTGTGTCTCCCTCTCTCTCTGCCCCTCCCCCGTTCATGCTCTGTCTCTCTCTGTCCCAAAAAAATAAATAAACGTTGAAAAAAAAATTAAAAAAAAAAAGAAAATGTCAAGGGAAAAAGGATTCATCATATACAGGGAAGCAACAATATAATTAACTACAGACTTCTTATTTGAAACAATAGTATGGAATGACATTTTCAAAGTGTGGAAAGAAAAAACCGCCAACCAAGAATTCTGTATCCAGTAAAACTATCCTTTACACATAAAGGCAAAATAAAAACATTCTCAGATAAAAAGACTGAGAAACTGATTGCCAGCTCATCTGCCTGGTGAAATAAAAAGAAGTCCTCAGGCTGAAAGAAAATGACTCCAGGATCATCTGGCTGGCTCAGTTGGTGAAGTGTGCAACTCTCAATTTTGGGGTTGTACTTTGAGCCCCAAGATGGGTGTAGAGATTACGTAAAAAATAAAATCTAAAAAAAAAAAAAGAAGAGGAAGAAGAAGAAAACAGATAGTGACTCCAGATGATGACCTGAATCCATATGGAGAAATGAAGGATCCAAGAAAGTCAATTTGCAGGTTAGAATAAGACTATAGAGGGGGCACCTGCGTGGCTTAGTCAGTTAAGCTTCTGACTTTGGCTTAGGTCATGATCTTGCAGTCTGTGGGTTCAAGCTCTGTGTCGAGCTCTATGCTGACAGTTGACATCCTGGAGCCTGCTTTGGATTCTGTGTTTCCCTCTCTCTGCCCCTCCCCTGCTTGTGTTCGGTCTTTCTGTCTCTATCTCAAAAGATAAACATTAAAAAAATTTTCTTAAAAGACTATAGATTTATGTTTTATTTCTTCTCTAACTTCCTTAAAGATATAAAAGGCAACATCAGCAATACTATATTGTTGGGCTTATAACAAATGTAGATTTAATAAAATGAAAAATACAGCACAAAAGAGGGGGAAAGGAATGTGGCTATACTGGAGAAAAGTTTCTATTAAGTTACTAAATCTTTTTTTTTTTTAACAATAAAGTCTTTTTTTTTTTTTTTTTTTTGATGCTTACTTATTTTTGAGAGAGAGTGTGTGTGCATGCTGAGGGGAGGGAGGAGCGTGGGCAGAGGAGACAGAGAATCCCAAGCAGCTCTGCACTGTCAGCATAGAGCCCAATGCCAAGCTTGAACTCATAAACCGTGAGATCATGACCTGACCTGAAATCAAGAGTTGGATGCTTACCCAACTGAGCCACCCAGGCGTCCCAAGTTACTAAATTTGAATTACACTGTTAAGATGCATATTATAAGAATTTGGGGAAAATAGCTGAAAAAAGCAGGAGGAATCCAAACAGTACACTAATATACATTATTTAACATGAAAAGTGGCAGTAAAGGCAGAACAGAGCAAGAAAGGTAGTGAACATATAGAAAATGGCAAAACGGGGAATGTAAATGCAATAATTATCAATGACTTCTCTAAATGTGAATGTTTCAATGGCCAAATCAAAAGGTAGAGATGTCAGACTGGATTTAAAAAAAGCAGGCTCTCAGGGGCGCCTGGGTGGCTTCAGATTCTGTGTCTCCCTCTCTCTCTGCCCCTCCTCCACTTGTGTGCGTGCGCTCTCTCTCTCTCTCTCTCTCTCAAAAGTAAATAAACGTTAAAAAAATGTTTTTCTTTTAAAACAAGCAAGCTCTGACTAGATATGCTTTCTACGATTTAGCAACATCTATTCATGTGGCCACAGCTGCAAACTGGTGTGTGGGGGGTTGTCCAGGGAGCCACGGAGTGTATAACACCAGGAAGGGATGGCAGGGTGACCTGGGAGCCTCCCCAGGAAGGCGAGGGCATCTGAGCTGAGAAGTGAAGGATGAGTGGCAGTGGTTTAACATCTGACCTCTCAGAAATCCGTGTGACAGAAAAGCCTGTCCAAGTACTTGTAGGCACACACAAGGATGTTCACTGCCAACACTGTATGTAATCAAGTTAGACGCGCCTGGATGGCTCTGTGGGAGGCGTGTTCGACTCTCGATCTTGGGGCCATGAGTTCAAGCCCCACTACTTAACACAATAAAAACTTAAAAAAAACAAACAAACAGTAAATTAGATCCGGCCTGAATATCTTTTTTTTTTTTTTAAATGTTTTATTTATCCTTGAGAGAGAGACAGCATGAGCAGGGGAGGAGCAGAGCAAGAGAGGGACACAGAATCTGAAGTAGGCTCCAGGCTCTGAGCTGTCAGCACAGAGCCCGATGCGGGGCTTGAACTCACAGACCGTGAGATCATGACCTAAGCCAAAGTCAGATGCCCGACTGAGCCACCCAGGCGCCCCAGGCCTGAACATCTTTTAACAAGGGATTAACAGATGTTCCAAGTACCCCCATATGATCAAAACCTATGCAGCCAATTCAAAGAGTAAGGTAGGCTTGTTTATGAACGAGGACAGATGTCTGAGTACAAGGCACAGTACAAAGCATGACTCTGTTCTTTCTGTTTTTATATACACAGTTACACTGTATGATTAATTGAGCTTTGTTTTGTTTTGTTTTGTCTTTTTTACAAAAAGGAACCATACAGTTTTTCCCTAACTGTGGGCCATTAAATCATTTGAGTGGCTCTTGACCATTATTAAGGGGGAAAAGGCCCCCAAACCAAACAGACTGGAATAAAAAACATCAGTAAGGGTAAGTGCTTTGTGAAGCTTCATTCTGGACATCCGTTGGGGGGTTGTAAATGTAAAATGCTTTCCCTGTTTCGGGTAATGATCAAAAATGTTTGAAAGAGGGGCGCATGGGTGGCTCTATCAGTTGAGCGTCCGACTTTGGCTCAGATCATGATCTTGTGGCTCGTGAGTTTGAGCCCCACGTCAGGCTCTGTGCTGTTAGCTTGGAGCCTGGAGCCTGCTTCAGATTCTGTGTCTCCCTCTCTCTCTGCCCCTCCCCCGCCTGCACTCTGTCTCTTCCTCTCTCTCAAAAAATAAACATTAAAAAAAATTTTTTTTAAATGTTTGAAAGAACTGGGCTGCTGCAGGTTTGGAGAAAAATCTCGGGGAGGAGCGTACACTAACTGATTATCTCTGGAGATAGTAATGATGTGTTCAGAATAAAAGTCAAGTGAAACCGTACAAATGGCACAGAGCACAAAGGAGGTGCCACCTGACACCCCAGTCTCTCCCTGCAACCAAGACCCATCCTTTCTTCTTCTTCAACAGGGAGCTGTGCGCACACAAGCACACGTGTGTGAGAGGGAGTGTGTATCCTTCCCACTTTGTAAAATAAACGGCAGCAGATCATAAGCTTGCTGTGCACCCTTTCACCTTAACCGTACGTTCTGTAGCTCTCTCCCTGTCAGTCCACACGAACCCCCCTCTCTGCAACGGCCGCAGGGGGTCCATTCTATGAATAGATCACCCTAACTTTTACTTTCTACAGCACATTCCTCTACCTTGCCCTCAGGCATGTTCATTCAGCTTTTGTGAGCTGACAAAACAAGAGATGATTAAACCAGGAAGGGAAAAAGGTGAACACCCTTTGTGTCCGCCAGCCAGCCAGCTCCTTCCACGGCCTCCTTCGAGAGATGGGCTTGCCTGGCTTCGGGTCCTGCAGCAGACCTTTTGGGTGTCAGCCTAATCCCCCTTCCACCTGTAAACAGAGGCTGACTTTACTCCTCCTTTGCTTGAGGAAGGTGACCAGACACCTCGCCCAGGGGGCAAATCCTGACTGAGTGAGGCCACTTGTCTGGGATGGGTATGGATGGGTCTGTACTGTATTTCTGCCCAGTGAGACTTTGGGGAGGGCGTATATGGACTGTCTGCTGGGTGACTTTGGGAGAAAATTTCTTTGCTAAAAAAACAAACAGAAAACACTTGCAGAAAAATCACCTTCTCTTCCACTGGACACTGTGACTACCTGGTTGAAGGACAGCCACTTTGAGAAGGAGGGGAGCCAGCTTGGAGGCTGACGGAGGCAGAACACAAAGAGGAGAAAGAACTTAGGTCTTTGAGTCAATAAATCACCCAATCCTGGCCACCCCCCTAACTTAGCATTTTGTGTTCTGTGAGATAACAGACTGCCTTCAGCCAAGCTGGAATTTTCTGTTACTTGTAGCCAAAGGCACTCCCATGACTGTCTCTGTCTTCAGCTTTGTGAGGCCTCAACACAGAACTATTCCCCACCCCCAGCGTGCTGTGTATTTGACCCAACCCTGAGCTGGGGCCATGAGCCCAGGTGCCCCATATGGGGTGGAGTTCTTACCCCACCCACCAATCGGCAGAGTGAGCATGCTCTCTTTCTGATGCACCAGCAGGAACAGGTATCCCCCTCTGGGCCTCAGCTGTGACTTGAAGACCAAAGAGGCACCATGGGGTGGGGTGAGAACATGGGCCGTGCTGCCCACCTGACCCGAGTTCCAATCCCAGCTCTGAGTGACACGCTGGGACCTGAGCTCGGGTCCTTCCCCCTCAGAGAGCCTCAGTTTCCTCCTCTGAGAAATGAGGCAGTGACAGCACCACTTCAAGAGGTCTTGTGTGCACTGTTAACGTGGTGTGCCCAGGGGCTAAAAGCCGGGACTTTGGGCTCAGCCAGGACTGGGGCGGGGGCATCCTGCTCGGCCCTCCCACCCCCACCTCCCCCACTGGAGAGGTTATGCATTCAACTGTGTTCTATCTGAGGGAAGCACTTAAGATTTTGTTGGAGGAAAAGGTTTTGTGGCTTACAAAAAAACCTGAAAAACCATGGGCTGGATGGCGAAATCAGAGCTGCACTTACACTCAAGTCTTGATGGGTGGCCTAGGGTGGCTGAGCCCCTGCGCAGGAGGAAGAGTGGTGGCAGTGACGGGGCTGGCTGTGCTGAGCCTGTGAGCATGGCCAGGCCCTGCCCCAAGCATCTTCATTTAGTTGTCCTGGCAACCCCCTGAGGCAGGAACTACCACCAACCCCGTGTTTCAAGTAGGGAAACCAGGCCCCAGAGAGATTAAATAACCTGCCCCCAAACGATGCAGCTGGTAGGGATGGAGCCAGGATGCAAACCCAGTCTGGCTCAAGAGACCCCGGCTTTTAACCCCAAGCCTGTACTTTCAACAACTGCAGTCACGACAGATATGGAATACGTGCAAACAAAGCCTGGCAGCAGCTGCTATTTTTGGACCCAGCTACGTCGCAGGCCCCGCGCTAAGTACTTTCAGTGCATGATGTAGGTTCGTTGTGGCAGCCTTAGACCACAGATCCTATCATTACTCCCATTTTACAGATGAGAAAACTGAGCCTCAGAGAAACTAAGGAGCCTGATGGAGATCACACGGTTGGGTCAGCTTTGGAGCTGTGATCCGGACGCAGGCAGTCAGAGGCCAGAGCCCAGGAATCCCTCACTGCTCGGCCTTAACTGCTAGACCAATCTCGCCCTCTCTCCCTAGTGCGTGGCAAGACCTTGAGAGTTCAATCAGTCCCTGCATGTGGCTGCAGTTATCGTGTAGGAGTCTCGAGTGGCCACATTCCACTCAGTGGCCTGGGAGCCGAAGTGGCAGGTCTGCAGGGAGGATACGGGATCAGAGTGATGCAGAAACCCGCCAATGCTCACCCCCTCCACCCCCACGCCCATCGCTGTAGCAGTCTCCTCCTGCCCAACCTCACTGAACACAGCCAGAGAGAGCCTGTGAACACCGAGTCAGATCACAGCGTGCTTCTGCCCAGGACTCTCTGTGGCTCCACCTTACTCAGGGCAGAGGCAGAGTCCTCCCCTCTGCCCACAAGGCCCCACACCATCTGGCCTGCCCCTTCTGCCCTCAGCTCCTCCCACTTACCGGGCTCCAGCCAGGTGAAAGGGAAGCTGTTCCCAGACAGAAACATTTTCACCTCAGGGCCTTTGCACTGCTCCCTCCTTTCCTTTAGAGGGCTTGGGTTCCTCTCCCAGGCTGACTGTGACTCTCCCAAGTGGGTCTCTGTTGTGTGTGACCCCAGGGGGTTCCAAGGCCCTCACATTACCTTTAAGAGCTGTGCCCCCAGAAGCATATCCCAGAGACTCCCTCTTGGCACAGCCTGGGGCGGCAAAGCCACGTACTTCCTGCCTGGCTGTGTCAGCTCCACGTGGAGTGGAGAGCCTCTGAGTGCCCCTTCACAGCTCTGGAAACCCAGGGAGCTCTGAAGCGTGTGCTGCCTCAGGAGAGGGCGGGGGGCCAGGTGGCTGCCCGCCTGGGATCACTCAGCCCACTGCGGTGCCCACAGCAGGCGCTGGCGCCTGGCAGTGCGCCTGGAAGCCGGGCTCCCATGACGAACGTCTGGGGAGAGAGTCTGCGAAGTCACTGAAATCATCGATGGGCACAAGCTGCTACAGGCTGTGGCGGCTTCCATGGCGGGGCCGGAGCACGGGGAGGGAACGGATAGGTAGGTGTTTCCCTGCTCAGCACGGCCCATCCCCCTGGTGGCAGTTCTTGAGTTTTGCGGGCAAACTCAATCCCTTCTACCTTTCAAATAGTCCAGAGTAATCTTTTTAAAACATAAGTCAGACTGTGCATTCACATGCCTCCCATGGCTCCCATGTCCCTCAGAATCAAATCCCAGCAGCTGACCATGGTCAGTAAGCCTGCCAGAACCGGGTTCCGGCCTACTGTGCACAACTGACCTCCTGTCACTCTCCCTTTTGCCCTGTCTGCTCCTCCCTCTCTGGCCACTTGATCATTTTTTTTTTTTTAATGTTTTATTCATTTTTGAGAGACAGGCAGAGAGAGAAGGGGACAGAGGATCCGAAGCAGGCTCCGCGCTGACAGCACAGAGCCCGATGCAGGGCTTGAACTCACGAACTGTGAGATCATGACCTGAGCCGAAGTCAGACATTCAACTGACTGAGCCACCCAGGCACACCCGCTTGGCCGTTTCTTAAGCACTGCAAATGAGTTCGCCTTCATGGTCGTGACATTTGCTGTTTCTTCTGCCTGGGTCAATCCCTTGCTTCCTACAAAATAACAACCTTGTAAGAGGCCTTCTTGGCCATCCATCCTGTTACCTAAGAGTAACGTGCCTCCTGGGCTGGCCCTGCCCCAGTCTCTTCTCAAGAACCTCACCACCCCGTCTGCAGCAGCCTCCTGACACTCAGCAGTCAGCCTCGACTCTTTGCTCCCAGGCACCATCCTGGACCTGTGTCTCCCTCCCTCCTGGTGTCCTAGCAATGCCACTTTGTGATGCAGGCGCAGCTGCTCTGTCCTCTGGTCCAGACCCCTTCCTTCTCACTCATATCTCCGCCTCAGCCCTGTCCCTGAGGCTCTGCCTCCAGTTTCATCTCCAGCACTATCTTTCAAAACATAAATCCGCCTGTACTACCCTTTCTGCTGAAACCTCTCCTTGCTGCCCACAGTTCTTGGGATTGAATCCAAACTCTGTAATGTGGTGGACAGGGCCCTGCATGGTCTGGCTCCTGCTGACTTCCCAAAAAACCTCCCATCAGCTGGCCCCTCAGTTTCTACCCTTGAGCCAAGGGGCCTGTGTTCAGTGACCTAACAGCATCCGCCTTCCTCTCCACCTCAGGGCCTTTGCACATGCTACTCCTTCCCATTCATCGAGATGTCCTCTTTACATCCCATCTTTCCTTCCCTCCCTACCCCCCCCCCCCCCCCATTTCTCTCTTTTTAAAAAAAAATTGTACAGGCGTGCCTGGGTGGCTCAGTCAGTTAAGTGTCTGACTCTTGGTTTCAGCTTAGGTCATGATCTCACGGTTTTGTGAGTTTGAGCCCCTCATCAGGCTCCATGCTGATGGTGCAGAGCCTGCTTGGGTCTGTCTCCCTCTCCTTCTCTGCCCCTTGCCCACTCCTGCTTTGTCTCTCTTGAAATAAAAACCTAAAAAAAATTGTATAATAGCTGACACACAGAGCAGTATACAAAGTATATGCATATAACTGAAGAAACAGTTACAAAGCAGACACCATGTGACTACATCCTGGGTCAAGAATATACCATCAGCCCCTCGGAAACTACTCACCTGCTCCCACCTCCTTATTGTTCTTATCTTTGGCAGAAATGACCCTTCCTCATGGAACCTACCTTTGCCCCTTGGGCTAGATTAGACACTCCTTTGAGTCCTGGACCGTATCCACTCGCGGATCCCAGTGGGTCTCCTCTGCTGGCTTTCCCCTAGCACAGTTCATCTATTACTTTGATCATTATTTTCTTGCTGGCTCCCCGGTACCGGGTCAGTGCCAGGACAGCAGGGGCCGTGTGTGCCCGCAGCGCCCAGCAGAGGGCCAGGCATACAATGAGCACTCGCTATGCGAATAAACACGGGTGCTCTATTACAACGTGCTGTGCAAGCAGAGACCGGGGCAGCTATGCAGCTCGCGTGCCTGCCCTCGATAGCAGGCTGTCATCCCAGCTCAGCCCAAGGGAAGAGATAAACGAGAGCAGATGCAGAAGGCCGGTGGGCTGACCGGTGTGAGGGGCAGCGCGGCCGGCAGCAGGTGGAGGCACACGTGGGCCTCTTGGGCTCAGGTGCTCAGCGACCAACTGGGAACTTGGTTCCCCCGCCAAGACGGGAAAGTTGTGGGAGGGCAGCCAAGTAAGGCCCATACATGGGACTTGCACACCTTCTCTATCTGGGATGCCCTGCCCTCCTAGTCCCCTGGCTCGCATCAGCCTCTTTGTTCTAGGAAAGCCTCTCACACAATGGGGTCTGGCCCTTCCTCTGGGCTCCCGCATCCCAGGTGCTTCCCTCACCTTGGCCCTGACCACTCTGGGAACAGGTGTGTCTTCCCTGTTGGACTTTGAGCCCCGAGAGGGCAGGCCTGGGGCTGTCTCAGCCATCTTGGTGTCCCCAGAACTGCCTGAAAGAGGCATGGCCCCGGAGAAACATTCTGATTTGGTTAGTTTGAGGCATACCTCTCCTCTTTTTATAACAGTCCCCTGTGATTTTAATGACAGGCAGGTTCAAGGCCTACTGCCTGGTATGGTTCTAAGGGTCCTACACACAGTAGGTCATTAAATCTTTACCATATCCTTATGAGATAGGTATGTGATTTATCCCCCATTTTACAGACGAAGAAACCGAGGCCCAGAGAAGTTCAGTCATTTGCCCAAGGCCACACAGCCAAGGCAAGGCAAGAGGGAGGGCTTGAACCCTGGTGGAGGTCCAACTCTCATCTACCATGCAGATGTTTCTTTAAGTCAACTCATTCAATTTTCCTCAACTTGTCCAAGACAGTATCTGTAAAAGCAGGGGATGGGCAGGTAACACCTTTCCTAATACTCATTAAAGCAAACATTTATCTGTTAAAAAAACAAAAAACAAAAACATTTTCCTCCTATACCACCCAAATCACCTCGAGCACCCCATTTTGGGAAATGCTGTTCCATGCCAGAGCCTGGTTGCCTAGGAGAAAACTTCAGGAAGCAGCTTAATGAGTAGATAAGAATGATTTGCAATTAGCATCAATTGTCTGTATGCAAATTAAAGCTCCCAACCGCTGGGCCCTCTTTTGTAGTGGGCTCCTCTCCCATTTTATTCCCTTCATTCCTGGGTTCAGCAAATCTTTCCGTCAGACACAGGGTAATTTTATACCCACTCCCTGCTTCAGCCACAGTCTTCTCCTCAGAGCCGCTGCCTTTATATCGCAGATTTCAAAACCCTACAGTTACTCAGATTTACGAACACAGGCCTATGTCTAGCAGAGGGACTAGCGGAGCTGAGACCTGGGACCCCGTGGCACCCAGGACTCTCCTGGTGCAGAGTCCCTCTAGGTGGGTGCACTTTGACAGGTGTCTCAGTGATGGCCTAATTGTTGTCTGTCTCCCTCAGCGGATGATGGGCTGAGGTGAGGGGCTGGGGGGGGCCTCATCTGAATTTGCTCATTATTTCTCCCCGGCTCCCACCCTACTGTCTGTGACACAACAGGTCCCTAAGAAATATTTGTGAGTGAAATGAAGGGATAAATAACGAATGAAAGAGCTGTTCCAGAGTCCGTGAGTTTCACTGATTAAGAACCACCTGTTTAGGGAAATAGGCTGAACCAGAGACTAAACCCACTGGGCCACGCACCCTCTCCATCCTCACCCTTCTGGGCCCCTGACCAGGGCAAGGGGAGGTACCCACACAATGCAGGCACCCTCAAACACGGCAGTTTCCAAACCGGTCAGAGAACCACTGCTAAATCATGAGATCACTGAAGGAGGTATTGAGCTGCATTCACATTTTGAACAGACTAGACTATATCAAAGTGCTTCACACACGGTTAGGCTAAGTACTGTTTGGGTCACTTTTGCTTCGCCCTTTTTTTTTTTTTTTTAAACACAGATATTTCTGCATAGACACAGACAGAAGTGCACTGTAGGCTGCGGTCAAGGTCTGAGGCCACTGCCTGGGTGCATGGGTCCTGTGTGGTCTGCGTGGACAGAGGCTGTAGTTTGAGGGCTGGCAAAGGCCTGAGGAAACCAAAGGGGACAAGGACTCCCTATGGGGTCCCGGGCTGGCCCCTGCTCAGGGGCGGTCAGGGAATGGAAGGAAGGCTGTGGCCTTTGGGGTCTGCACTGGGGACCACAGCACTGTGACCCTTGCCTGGGGTGCAGACCTGTGAGGGGCACGTGCTCCAGGCTGAGCTTGGCAACTTGCTGAACGGTTTTCCACCTCAGCGCTTCAGAGAGACATTTCATGGCTTTCATAAGGTGCCCTAAGTGTGTGCAGTCTAGGCCCCAGACATCAATGTCAGGTCTTTCTCCCTTGGTCCCCTGCCTGCCTCTCCACCAGTGGTCCTCAAAGGATGGTCCCAGGACCAGCAGCATCACCATCTACCAGGAACTTAAAAGAATGCATATTCTCAGGCTGTGCTCTGACCTACTGAATCAGAAACTCCGAGTGGGGTCCTGCAATCTGTGCTGAAGAGCCCTCTAGGGGACTGTGTGGAGACCACTGCCCTTCGCTGTGTTGGCCAGAAGGTTAAACTGTGATTTCTCAGCCTTCCTTGTGACGTTGCTCTGCTCAAAGGGCTCTGGAAAAGCTGTTGCTTTCTTCATGGAAAGGGAACTAGGAGAAGCCATCTTCCTCTGTTTTTTGGGCCCATTCCCCCCAGGGGCCCCACAGCCATCTGGAGACAAGGGAGCCACAGCCAGTATGGTAAGAATGGTGGAAGAGGAAGACACAGGATGCCAGGCCTTGAGGCCCTCCCTGAGCTGCTGTACTAGCTTGCCTCTGCCCTCTGTGGAGTTCTCATCGGGGGACTGTTAAAGCTCCGTCTGTTTAAGCTACTGTGGCTCAGGGGTGCCTGCGTGGCTCAGTCGGTTAAGCGTCCGACTTCGGCTCAGCTCATGATCTCACACTGCCTGAGTTCGAGCCCCGCGTCGAGCTCTGTGCTGACGGCTCAGAGCCTGGAGCCTGTTTCAGATTCTGTGTCTTGTCTTTCTCTCTCTCTGCCCCTCCCCCGCTCATGCTCTGTCTCTGAAAAATGAATAAACTTTAAAAAAAAATTAAAAAAAAAAAAATTTTTTTTTTCAACATTTATTTATTTTTGGGACAGAGAGAGACAGAGCATGAACGGGGGAGGGGCAGAGAGAGAGGGAGACACAGAATCGGAAACAGGCTCCAGGCTCCGAGCCATCAGCCCAGAGCCTGACGCGGGGCTCGAACTCGCGGACCGCGAGATCGTGACCTGGCTGAAGTCGGACGCTTAACCGACTGCGCCACCCAGGCGCCCCCCCCCCCCCAATTTTTTTTTTTTTTAAAGCTACTGTGGGTCAGATTTCCTGTCACCTCCAGCCGAATGCACGCCTAACACATACAGTCTGTGACCTCCAGAAAGCATAAAACCACTGGTCTTAGCAGAGAGAGAAGGAAAGAGAGAGGCTCAGAGTAAAGCAGAGGCAGATGAAACAGCCAGCCAGGGGTTTCCTTCCCTCTACCCAGGGTACTAGAAGGTGAATGATGGGCAGTAGTGGGTGGTCCATGAGCCTCCCAACTCTGTAAGCAAACTAGTGTGTAAGCACATCCATCTGCAAGCAGCATGCTTGTAGGGAGGGGAACCCCCCTGTCAGGACTGTGGGGGAAGTAGAAGGCGGTCCGAGCTCCTTGGAGGACCGGGGTGAAGAGCAGTGTCTTACCTAGGCTGCCTTGGTGGGTCACGGCTACCCCCCGCCAGGCCTGTCGGGGTGCTGGAGCCTGAGGAGTACAATTTCGGTCGGTAGCCCTTGTTCTGACCGGCAACTGCAGGGGCTGGCGAGACCTCCCGCCGTCTGTCTGCGTGGTGGGACCGCGTGGCGGCCTCCCGTCCGCCGCCGCAAAGGCCCATGCTTCCCGGGGGCTTGTGTGGCTTGGGCTGCCGAGGCACCTTGGCCAGGGACATGCAGCTGGGGCTGGAGGTGTAGAGGGTGGTGTCGATGCCGCTGTCACTAGAGCCACCCTTGGAGAGGGGATCTTGCTCCGGCTCCAGGGGGTCCAGGGGGTCAAACCAGCGGTCATCGCTGTGGCTGCTGGATGCGTTGCTGGAGAGGGTGTTGCTGCTGGAATGACTGGAGTACTGAGGTTCTCCCTGGAAGGCAAGAGAAGTGTCATCCATAGAGTCCACAGTGGGGGCCAACCTTCCCTCCCTGGGTCCTCCCCACACCCAAGCTCTGGCTCCCCTGCTTTTGAGCGTGTTACCTCAGACAAGTGACGTAGCTCTCCTGTGCCTCAGTTTCCACACCTGTGAAGCTGGGTTGTTGATAACCCTGCCTCATGGGGTTGTTCAGAGGGAGGCGTGACAGTATGCGTGTGACGTGCTGTCCACAGCTCAAGCTCAACGCATACAAAGCTGAGCTCCTGACCTTCCTTCCCGGATCCCTCTTCCCCGCCCCAATAAAGGTACCTCCAGCCTTTCGGCTGCCCCACACAAGAGGCTTGGAGTCACCCGGGACCTGCTGTTGCTCTCGCACCTGTGTGCAGCCCAACAGCAAATCCTGTGGCCTGCATCTCCAAGAGATCTAGGACCTGCCACTTCTCCACCTCCACGGCTCCACCCCGGGCCTGTCACCACCACCTCCCACTGTACCTACCATGGCAGCAGCCTTCTCCCTGGTCCTCCTGCCCCATCCCTGTCTCCCACTCACCTCTGCCCCCAGTTTGCCTATATGCAGCCAGAGGGAGGCTGTGAACACTTGCCCCATTTCATGTCCCTTCCCTGCTCAGAACCTTCCTGTGGCTCCATTTCACTCATGGGAAGAGCCAGAGTCCTCGCCCTGAGGCTCTGCGCAGTCTGGTCCCACGTTCTGCCCTCTAACTTCATCTGCCCCCTCCCTTCTGATCACTGTGCTCTGAGCAGGGCCTTGGCACTTGCTATTGCTTCTGCCTGGAAGGCTCTTCCCTCAGGTATCTTCATGGACTGCCCCTTACTTCATTCAAGGCCTCCTCACAAGGCCTTCACTGACCACCTCACCCTAAAGCAGTAGTGCTTGACAGTCTTCTCCCTGACCTCTGCCTTGGTTATCCTTCACAGCAAAGACCAGTTCCTGGTGTTATGGAATGCATCTGTTTATCTGCTTACTGCTTGCTGCCCACACTGGGGTGTCAGCTTTGGGAGCACCTGGGCACATCTGTCCACTTCATCACTGTGGTCCCAGAGCCTGGCACATCGAATGTACCCATCAAATTCCCACCTTATGAAGGGATGCAAAGAGACTGCCAAGTGCTCACCAAAACGACCTCCTTTCCCCGGGGCACTCAGGACTACATTTCCCAGCTTCCCTTGCGCCGAGGTGTGGCCTCGTGATGGAGTGCTGGCCAATGCAATATAAGTGGAAACGAATTATACCATTTCCAGGCCTGGGCTATAGAGACTTCGCACACCAGCCCCTCTTCCTCCCACCCCTACCTGCCAGAAACAGGCAAGGACCCTGGAGAGGGCTCTGAGGCCCTGGGGGACGGCAGAGCCACAAGGGATAGGGAGCCTAGGTTCCAGAATCACCATGTGGAAAGCTTGCTCACTGAATATCCACACCCAACTGTGTTATACGAGAGGGAAACAAACTTCTACTGTGTGAGGTCACTGAGATTTAGGGACCGTCTGTTAGAGCAGTTAGCTTAGTGCCACAGGCTGACCACTGGTGCGCCTCTCCCAGTATGATGGCATTAGGGGAGGTGATTAGGTTATGAGGGTAGAGCCCCCATGAATAGGATTATAAAATCCCTATACATATTTACATATTTATACCCCTATATGTAGTTACCCATTCCTCGTGAGTGGGATTATTAAATCCACATACATACATTTACATCCTTACACAAGAGACCCCAGAGAGCTAGCTCCCTCATCCCTTCTACCACATGAAGTGAGAAGGAGGCCATCTATGAACCAGGAAGTGGGTCTTCACCAGACACTGAATCTGCCTGAGCCTTGATCTTGGATTTCCCGGCCTCAGAACTGTGAGAAGGAAATTTCTGTTGTCAGCCACCCAGTCTATGGTATTTTGTTATAGCAGCCTGAGCTGGTGAAGACACTGACCATGACCAGTGTAATCGTAGGGAAACCGTGGCACAAGGAGGCAAAGGGATTTGCTGGCGATGACTTGGCTGGTGAGGGCTAGAGCTGGCTGTGCGTTTGTCTGGCTCTAGACCAAGCAGTTGGCCCCTCTGCTGGAGTGGACGGCAAAGGAGAAGGATGTGCTCACGTATGGCATTCAGAGGCCCACACCCAGGTGACACTGTCAGACCCACAGTGGTCAGGGAAGTGAAGCAGCCAGCTTCGCAGTCCTGGCTCCCCAGGATTAAGCAGGTGGGGCCCAGACTCACTTTGGAATGCCTGTTGGGGGAATCTTTGCCTGCTGCGTCCTGCCTGGAGGTGTGCTTGCTCCCGCTGCTTCCCGCCATGGCTGAGAGCCGGGCCTGGGCGGGCACATGCCACAAAGGCTCTGCAGGAAGACAGGAGACACATCAGCGGTTAGAGGTGACTCAGGCCCTGGCCTGAGTCCACCTGATGAATCTGGCCCTAAAAATGGTCCCACCCCTCTGCCAGCTTGTCTGCCCAGCTCATACAGCACCATGACCCCATCAAGTTATGTCTTGGGGAATAACAACACTCAGTGATGAAATATTTACTAAGCACTTACTATGTGCTAGACCCCAGTCTAGTGCTTTACAAGGGTTAATTCACTGAAACCTTAGGACCATCCTCCGTCAACATCCCCAAGGAAGGTTGAGCACATTTTCATCCTTACTGGCCATCTGGATTTTCTATTTTGTAAATTACTTGTTCCTGTCTTTTTCCCATTTTTCTTCTTCTCTTTTTCATTTTTATTTATTTTAGAGAGAGACAGAGCACACACGAGTGAGGGAAAGGGGGCAGAGGAAGAGAAAGAATCTTAAGCGGTCTCCACACTCAGTGTGGAGTCCAATGTGGGGCTCAATCCCACAACCCTGAGATTATGACCTGAGTTGAAATCAAGAGTCGGACACTCAACCGACTGAGCCACCTGGGTGCCCACTTTTCCCGTTTTTCCATAGGACTGACTTTTATCTTATTGGCGACCAGGGTTCTTTATATATGCAAGGTAGCAATCCTTTGC